>NC_142606.1:12390497-12711179 GCF_041222555.1 Hakea prostrata | reverse complement strand
CACTTCTTCCATTTCTTTCAGACAGTAGCAGAGATGAGATCAGAACTGCACACTTGCATAGATCAGTTCTAAGTCTTCTCTATTAATAAATAAATAAATAAAAACTAATCAGATTGGCAGACTTTGTTGACCGCATTCAAGCTCACAAATCGAATATTTGAACTTTCCCTGCACAGTCCCCGAAAGTGAGGTGAGAGAAACAAGAGTGGATTTTCACAAAAGATGACATGCTGAGATGTTAGTAAGATGAGGGTGGAGAGAGAAAGAAAGAAAAGAGAAAGAACGTGGAGAGGAGAGAGAGAGAGAGAAGAGAGAGAAGAGTGGAGAGGAAAATTTTAATGAAGAGAGAGAAAGGAGGAGACAGTGAATCATTATTCTCATTATTTAAATCTCAGAGGGGGAAACTTCCCGTCTCTCTGAATGAGAAGAGAGAGTGTGAGGAGAGGACAGGGAGGGAGAATAGAAAGAGGAAGGAGGAGAGAGAAAGTAGAGGAATAGTTTTACGCATGAAGGATCTTTCGGAATATAGGAGAGAGAGGACATACTTTTAACTGAGGCAGATCAATTGATCGAAAGACGAAGATCGAAACATGAATATGTATGTGATATTGACAAATCTATGTATATAATAAATATGTGATTTTACTTAATAAACATGTAGCATTCACACATTAATATAAACGTTCTCTTATTTATTTACTGATGCAATCAATGAAAATTACATGATATATTGCTCTGTGAATAGAACAAAAATATATGGAATTGAATGATAGTTTAAGAACTTGATCAAAGTGATAGTATGCTTGAACTGTTAAATTATGAATCTGAAATGATGCTTATGTTTGTTAAATTTAGAATTTATCATGTTTTCTTATTAAATGATTGGATTGTATAATTTGTGTTTAGTCTTATTTAGATAAAGCTTAGTGCTGATTGAAATGCAAGAGGTACATTGAAATGGACAGAATATAGTAATGCAATACTTAAATTGAATATACTAAAGAAATAAATAAAATATTAGTGGCTTATGTAAATCTTGGTACTTAATGTACAAAAATGGAAGGGCATGAAACAAGACTGAAAAGTGGAAAGATAGACTAGACCGATGATGGCCTCCAGTGGAAAACACATTGCCTTATGTAAAATACTGGAAATGAGAATCTCTTAATGAGAATCTCTAAGACTGAGACTGAGACTGAGATTAATGCCATTTGTGTGGTTTAGACCGATGATGTTTTTTCTACAGGTAGCGCTTAGGTCTAATTTAATAAATAAATAATTAAAAGAATATTAGAATTCATAATGCTATATGACTTTGATTTGATAAAGGATGCATATTGAATTGCATGACTGACTTACATGGTTGTCTATATAGCTTACTAAGCCGCAAAACTCAATATTGTAAATGTTAACATGCCCTCAGATATATGACAAAGGCAAGGTTATTGCCACCCAACAACATCTTTATAGTTGAAGATAGAAACTCTTTTTTTTCTTTTTGTTGCAACTGATGTTTGCTTAACTGGGTTGTGAATGCATATATTTCTTTTGAGACTGTATGTACTTAACTAGCTAGATACTGTTGAGAACTCAAATATAAACATAACAAGATTTTGGACTGTACACCTATGTTTATGAGTCAAACTGTCAAACAGGTTGTCTGTTTTGATCATTGGAAATGTTTAGTTTAGTATTGTTTTTAGTAAATATAAACAGGTTGATAAAGAGAGGAATTGTTACGCGCCCTGGTTGAATGTTCATAATGTGGGCCCCACCAAGCCTGTGAAAACTGGGGTCGTGACATCTTCAGCCTTCCTCTGCTTGCTTCACATGTTTTGTTTTTAGTGGGTTTAGCCATATTTTACCTTGACTCAAACCCTAACTTTTAACCTCAAAAAGAATATAAAATGCATGGGTTATATGGTAAAATGAACAATAGACCTGTAATGAAGTATTTCATTTGTACCAGTTTGGCCATTTAAACTCAATTTATATTGTTGATGTTTGATTGAAGAAGTAATTTAATTTAAATTTTTGGATCCTCAATTAGTGAACCTTCAAACTAGTGTTGAGCTCTTCTCAATACAAGATATTACCTGTAGACCTCTAAAATTGAAACCTATGGTTGGAATATTCAATCAGACGTGGAAGTTACCTCTAAAAATGACCTTCTCTAATTTATACCATTACATACATACCCAGATAACTGATCTTTAATTAAGTGACCAATTCTATTTTTTTTTATTATTATTTATATTTTTTGTTCCAAATGAGGAAAAAATTTGACCTATGCATACATAAAAGCAATATGCTAAAACGAAGGCAGATGACAACAATACTCAACATTGTATTAAAGTCAACATCTCCATTTGTGTTGATCAAAAAATGGGTAATTTTCATCGACGGACCCCCACACATGGGTTTGGTCAAAAAAACTTTTACATTAAATGAAATAAATCCTTCACATATGGGTCCCCTGTGGTTTTAAGAAATGATCAAAAAAGGACAAGGCTTAACTGATAATCTCATTAGTTTAATAATTTAGTGAAAACTAAAATACCCCTTGTTTTTCTTGATTTCATCTTGGAGGAATTAAAGAACAAATGTAAGTAATTTCGATTTTGATTTCCTCACCTTTGAAGTTGTTTATCCATCACTTCTCCTGATAAGAACCCAGTAAACCAATGGAGAAGTTAAACCAATCATATTGCAGAAAAAATTTCGGTTTTCATGGTTTAAACATTCAGCCTAAGGATGAAGGTGTTGTCTCAGGGTTGGCAACTTGTGCATCATGTTTTGGTCCTAGCCCTAAAATGCCAAATAAAGAACTAAAACAGAAACATAATCCGATAATTGAGAAAACTCAAGATCGGTTTTGAGGGTCTCTGACAGTATTGAAGAACCTCAACAAACGGATGGTCAGATGTCCGATTAGAGCCGATTTTTGGAGGCAAGCTTCATGATTCTTGAGCTTCAAATCCAAGGGGGATTGTTCATTGGAGTTCTCTAAGTTAGTCCGATTGGTACGTCAAAACACTCTCTTCAAAGGTTTAGAAAGGGTAGATGAAGAAGAGTCAGTTTTGATCAAACGTCTTCATGAGATGGTTCATCCAGTGTCCAATTGAGCTGATTTTTGGAAGAGAGCTTCAAGACTTCTTGATCTTCAAATCCAGACTGGTGGGTATTGTTCATTGGTGTTCTCGAAGTACCTAGATTTGTACGTTAAAACACTTATTGTTTGGGTCATATAGGAACTACCTAGTTTGATTCAAACTCGAGTTAAATTAATCTATAAAAGGAGATTCAATAATGGTCGAGATTCTTTTGAGGAGCTTGGGAATAGCGTGGAGGTTGAACCAGAAGACGTTGGTTGGCTATGGAGATCTGAAGCATGGGAATCAGAAGTCTTTTGTTTTGCTGAACAAGAAAGAAAGTGAAAGATTAGAAAAGAGAAGCAAAGGTGGCGAGAAGAAAAGGAGAAGACGAATAGAAGCGAAGAAAAAGAACAAATTTTTACGGCTTTTTTTGAATAAAAAAAAGAAACTTATTAAAAAGAAAAAAAAAATCAAAAAATAAGGGTATTTTTGTCACAAAAATTATTAAGCTAATGATTTTTGTTAAGTTTGTCCTTATTTGATCATTTCTCATGAATGCACATTTGGGGAGCCGAATATTGGTTTACAAAAACAAAAAACTGAACTAAAAGTGACTTGGACCAAACCTCAAGGGGTCCAGATGAAAATTACCCAAAAAAATTTTCTGGAAAACTTGAAGGGCACTATCGTCTGAAGGTTGATTCGGAAACCCAATCTTTGGAGGAAATGAAGCATAAACTTCCAAAAATTCAAGCAAGATTCGGATTTGGAACCGTGTCATCTTTGAAAGTTGTTGATTTTTATCAGGTTCACTCGTATGATCTCTTCCATCACTTCCCACTGATAAGCCAGTAACCCATAAACCAAATCTGTTAAACCAATGTTATTGCCGCAGAAATACTTCTTCTCTTCGTTGAGTCTATACTCTTCAATCGTTCTCAACACTTGAAGACAATCCTTTGTTGCCTTCTCCTGGTCTTTTCCCCGGAACGGACAGAAAATGAAATTAAACAAGATACGGATCTGCAAAAATTATCAACAGGAGATCATGTAAAGATTTGAACCAAAGATGGATTTGCAAAGTTGAATTGTTGGTTACCTTATCTTCCATAAATTTAATCCAGAACCGAGCTATGGCTCTCTCATGAGGATCTTTGGGGAGCAATGGATTCTCCGGCCATGTCTCTTCAATGTATTCGAGTATTACTGTGGATTCTGAGATGGGTTTTCCATTATGAATTAGAACTGGGATTAACTTATAAACTGGGTTGGATTTGAGAAGCAATTCACTCTTGTTGGAGTAGAGTTCTTCCCGTATGAATTCAAATTGCTCTCCCCTCAGTTTCAGAGCCCAGATGACTCTGCGATTAAACGGACTGGTATAATTCCCAAGTAGCTTCCACTTCTTCCATTTGGCTCAGAGATTATTAGATGAGATGATATCACATATGGTCAGGCTGGCTTCAGTTTTAAAAATTTCTGGTGCTCACCCTTTGATCTGAAAGGGGCAGAATTGATTTTTAATAATCTTCGAATAGGATAATTTTTTTTCTTCCACAATAAAAACAGGACAGATTAAGCCTGCTCACCAATAGTCCACCTAATACAAGTAGATTAGAGGATAATTTTTAAAGCAGTGGACTTTTGTAGGATTAGAATGATCAAAGAAAATCCATGAGATCTTTGTCTTGATATCCCCCTAGAAATCCCTTCATTACTTCAATTATTGTAGATTACATTATTTTTTTTGTATGATTGATATCTTAAACATTAAAAAGAAAAAGCTCTGATCTCATCAACTGGCTAAGATTGATATCTTAAAAATAAAAAAAGAAACAGCTCTGATCCCATCAAGTGGGTGAGATTTATTATCTATATAGCTGACAAACGCTTCACGATCAAGTGGATATCAAGCAATTTCTGATGACGATTTCATGATCCAACAAGTAAATTTCTTAAGCGTCTGGTATGACCCACAAGAGCAATTTGATCAGGAACGTTGTCTCTAATGACTGGAACTTGCTTAAAACTCTCAGCCCAAGCATGCAATCTGGGGAAGTTATGAGCTTCCATCATGGAGGTTTTTAATCCTAGAACTTCTTCCATTGGCTCCAACCAGTAAGCAAGATGAGCAAAGGCCAAATCTGTTAATCCAATCTTGTCTCCCCCAAAAAACTTCTTCTCTCCAAGGCCATGATCTTCTATGGTTCTCATCACTTCCATCATTTCTTTGATAGCCACTTCTTGTTTTTGGCCTACAGCCCTGAAGAGTACAGAAAAAAAGAAAGGTCTTACCTATATCATCATAAACATGAAATTAGTATTATTTTTGCATAAACCAACACTGTAGAAAAAATAGAAATACCACTAAGATAAACTAGAATAATGAATTACCTTCTCATCCATGAATTTAAACCAGAAACGAGCTATAGCTTTCTCATGTGCATCTTTAGGTAGCAATGGATTCTCCGGCCATGTCTCTTCGATATACTCGAGGATCACAGAGGACTCTGCAATTGGTTTTCCATTATGGAGAAGAACTGGGACCTTCTTATGAACTGGGTTAGACTTCAAAAGCAATTCAGTCTTTTTGGAGAAGTCTTCCTCTGTGTATTCAAATGATACACCCTTCAGTTTGAGAGCCCAGATGACTCTCCTACTATATGGACTTGCCCAGAATCCAAGCAGCTTCACTTCTTCCATTTCTTTCAGAGAGTAGCAGATATAAGATCAGAACTGCACACTTGCATAGATCAGTTCTAAGTTTCTCTATTAATAAATAAATAAAAACTAGTCAGATTGGCAGACTTTGGTGATCGCAGTCAAGCTTACAAATCGAAAATTTCAACTTTCCCTGCATAGTCAATTTGCACAGGTGGGGTGCGAACAAAATGAAATAAAGGGATTTTGTGAGCAATGTTAAATTTGAGTCTTAATTTGTAATTTTTTATATTTTTCTACAAAATTTCACATATTTTGTAAGGTTTTGAAAATGTATATGGTGAAAAAATTAATGTGTCATATTAGCAAACAAATTTCTTTAATAAAAAACTACAGGCTTTGCTTGGGTGCAGTGGCTGCACCTATAGCCAAAAGGCTGGATGGACAATCATACACCCATCCAACATCTGAGCTGTTGAATTAAACTGCTCGAATTTAAGTGAGAGTACAGCTGCTCATCCAACCGTTGGCCGCACTAAAGCAAAAATGAAAAACTACACTTTGAAATTTCATAAAAAATTTTGTTTTTTCAAATTGTTTCCACCTTATTTTTTTTTATCCTACTTTTATTCCAGGAAACAAACCATGTCTCAAAATAAATCATCAAGTGCCATCTTCTTTCTTCCTTCCTTTCTGTCTTTCTTCCTTTTTTTTTCTTTGTTCTTGTCTTTTTATCTTTTTTGATAGCATCAAGCAACATCAATCTTTGCGTAAGCTGTGACACACATATAATTGTAAAAAGTATCAAAAAATAATGTGGGTAGGGCACCTTTGGCATTTCATTTTTTCTTGATCCGTACATAAGTAGTTAGAAGTGCTTTTCAAAAAATTTTCCCATGATCTTCACACGTGAATTATATGGACAGACAAAACAGTTTAGGTCATAGTGCTGTTTGCTTTTGCTCAATTTTTTAAAGTAAAATAAAAAAACAAAATTGAACCATGGCCCAAGGCCCCAAACAATATCAATTTCATAATCTTGGACGTACATTTTGATGGTCAATAAAAAGAGCTAGTTTTTCTCATCTCTCACCAACAATGGCTTTAGAATCATTGAAGCAGCTTCCATGGTTAGAAGACCTACAAGCATTACAACTTCTCATACTTTTTCTTCTCTTCTTCATTCCTTCTTTGTTTATTTTAAAGCTCATCACCAGCATAGGCAAGAAACCCAGCAAATTGTTGCCACCATCTCCACCAAAACTTCCCTTTATTGGAAACTTTCACCAGTTAGGAAGACTCCCTCATCGCTCTCTTAGAGCTCTTTCTCACAAGTATGGATCACTCATGTTCATGCAGTTGGGTTCTACTCCAACTGTTGTAGTTTCCTCTGCTGAGATTCTTGAAGAAATGATAAAATCTCATGATGTTGTGTTTTCAAGTAAGCCTCGCATGGCCGTTGGTGAGAAGCTTTTTTATAGCTGGAGCAACATTGGTTTTGCACCCTATGGTGAGTACTGGAGACAGGTAAGGAAGTTCTGTGCACTTGAGCTCTTAAGTGTCAAAAGGGTTCAGTCCTTCGCTTTCGTGAGAGAAGAAGAAGTTAATATTATGATTGGAAAGATAAATCATTCTTGTCAAATAGGAAACTCCATTAATATTGCTGATCTGATACTCTCTGTATCCAATAACTTGATCTCTCGAGCTGCTCTGGGTGGGAAATCCAGAGGAGAAAACAGTAATGAAGTCCAAGTACAGCAATTGACAAGGGAAATTGTAGCTGTCTTTGGAACACCTTGTGTGGGTGACTTCATTCCCATGTTTGGATGGATAGATAGACTCACTGGTTTGCAGAGAAGGATAAATAAGACTTTCAGAAAGTTAGATGCTTTCCTTGATCAAGTGATCCAACAACATCTGATGAGCAGCAAGGATGATAAGCAATCAAATCAAGAAGATTTTGTAGATCTTTTGCTTCAAGCTCTTAAAGATTCTACCTTCAACATCCCCATCACTCATAACAACCTCAAAGGAATCCTTGTGGTACATATCCTTCTTCCATATCTTCTCTCAAATTTTCCCCTTCATTATGATTTATTTATTATATCTGTAGATATAGGAAAATCTGATGGAGTAAAGGTATATATGGGAGCATTTTTAATAGATAATGAAATTTTTTATATATAAGTTCTCATTATCTATTCTCCTATGGATATATAGGACTTGTTTGTTGCAGGAACTGACACAACAGCCATAACAGTTGAATGGGCAATGTCAGAGCTTATTAAGAACCCTAGGGTGATGATGAAAGCACAAGAAGAGGTAAGAAGAGTTGTGGGGAAGAAACCTAGAATTGAAGAAGATGATATTTGTCAAATGGACTTCTTAAAATGCATCATTAAGGAAACACTAAGGTTGTATCCTCCAGGACCTTTGTTGACTCCAAGAGAATGTACAAGAGATACTGAGGTCAAAGGTTTTCATATACCTTCTCAGGCGACAGTTTTTGTTAATGCATGGGCAATACAAAGGGACCCAAAATTATGGGATAACCCAGAAGAGTTTATACCAGAGAGATTTGTAGGTAGCCCACTTGATTTTAAAGGTCAGGACTTCAAGTACATTCCTTTTGGCATAGGAAGAAGGATTTGCCCTGGGATGTCATTTGCTTCTGCATCTTCTGAGTTAATTCTTGCCAACCTCTTGTACTGGTTTAACTGGGAGTTACCAGGCAATGCCAAAGAAGAACTATTAGACATGGCTGAAGCTCCTGGAATTGCACTCTACAAAAAGCATCCTCTCTGTCTTGTTCCAAAACCTTTCCTTTCTTAAGCTTTGTAAAATCAGCTCTGATCATGGGTTTTTATTTGAAGATTGAAGATCGCAGATCACGCTACTGTTATAGGAAATCTACAGTGTTCTATACAAAATAATGTTATCATGATCGTCAGCCTTCCTCTGCTTGCTTCACTTGTCTTGTTTTGCTCTATTGGAAAAGAATTAACAAAAAAATAAAGAAAAAGTGTCCTATAGGAAAAGAACAATATTGTATGAATATTTCATTTATGTATGTTTGGCGTAGAAGTTTTATATTGGTTGATGCTTGATTAAAGAAGTAATTTAATTTAATTTTTTAGTCAAAATAAGTGCACATATAGGTTGGAATATATTACATATATCTTGAGGGTTGACTGAATAGACAATGAGATTTCAACCAAAAAGAAAAAAGAATAGACAATGAGACATATGTGATACAGCAAATCGTGGTTGGCAATGCTTCTTGGATGCTGAGCTTCTTGAAAATGACTGGAATCCTATTCTCTCCATATCTTTCAAATTATATGTTTTTTTGTTATTTTGGTTATCTAAATTATATGATCTTATTAGAAGGTGGTATTCATCAAAAATGATTCTCTAAGTACGTAATTGTTGGTCCAAAATCTGATTGTAGACGTACTGGTTTATTATAAGACCAAACCGCCTGGTTCCTAAGAATCAAAGAAAGTGAGTGTGGGCCTCCTCTGAGGATGGAAAGTTACCTCCTATAATTAAGTCAAATTCTGATGAATACAAATCCTTGTAAAGATGAGTAAATGCTCCTAGAAGATGAAGAGAGAATGTCTTATTGGATAGTTGTAGGAGAGCAATAGCCATAGTTAATGTTCTTTGACTTATCTTAATTCGAGTGTTTGTATATATATCGCATTCATACATCTCAGGTGGTGAAGATACATTGTAGCCCTTGGATCTCTTGATCCCACAAGGAGAGTGACAATGGCATTAGATGTGTAGCTTGATCAGCAAATTAAGTGCGCAAACTTCTTGAAGAAGTCTCAAAACAGCTGTACATAATCCTACCGAATAAGGCAATCAGATTCGCGCTGACATGAATATGACAACAAATCCACACTTCGGCAGACAAATCGGTATGGTGCAATACTCGAGGAAGGTTTAGGCTAATGAGAAGCTTCCTGGCTGTCGAGCATTTAATGGACTCTGTGCATTCAATGCTCAAATTAATGCGTTGATTGACATCTGAAGAGAGATGCGCAGAGCTTTATCCGAGATGTAGCTTGTCGAGTGCTTATTGAAAGTTCATCTGAGAAGTCCCTCATGACAGCTGGCCATCACTATGAGGCACTCTTCTCAGCAAACGTTCTACTACTTAAGAAGTGCCTTCCCGAGAAATTCCATATGAACTCAATGAACCAGGATTGAACCAAAGGTATTAGTTCGTTTGGTTTACCTGGGTCCAAGGGTTCAAACCAAATGTTTATAATAGTAACGATGCCCACTCAATATACATGCTACCCAGGTAGGTGATCTTAAATAAGAAAGAGTTCTATTTGTTTCCAAATTGAAGAAATTTGACCTATGCATACATATATCAAGTAGACGACAACAATACTCAACTTTGTATTAAATTAAGATCCCCATTTGTAGGTTTGAAACTCCGTACATTTAAATTATGTATAAAAGCTATCTTGAAAATGTAGTCAAGAA
Organism: Hakea prostrata; assembly: GCF_041222555.1. NCBI lineage: Eukaryota > Viridiplantae > Streptophyta > Magnoliopsida > Proteales > Proteaceae > Hakea > Hakea prostrata. The sequence continues at coordinate 12,700,920 of NC_142606.1, read as the reverse complement.
TCTTGAGATGCATATATGATGAATCTTAGATCCGAAACGAAAAAAATAAATAAATAAATAAAAGGGGAAACCATTCCACTTTTCCTTTGCTAGGGTGTCAATGGACTAGGTTGGGCCATGTTAGTCTAAACCCAATTCTACCTTAGGACCTAAACCCCTAGACCCAAACCCTGCTAGAGTTTGAGAACATCAAATCCAAACTACCTTGTTAGGGTTTTCCTAAGTTCAACTATCCCTGATTTACCTGATAGGGTGAGGTTAGCCCTATTTTATCTTGACCCAAAGGTCCCAAACCCTGATTTTTAACCTTAAAAATAAAACAAAATGCATGGGTTAATTGGTACTAAGGTGATTTGAACTCTTGATCTATTATTAATAATAATGTGTTTGTATTTATCAGCCGAGCTCATCCATTCAAACTCAATTTATATATAATTTTAATATAATTAAATTAAGAGGTTTTTTTTTGTGTGCCTGTGCATGTGCATGTGCATGTGCGTGTGCGTTGACCACTCCTGATAACCAACCCTAAAGCGCCACTTATTAATCAATCTAAGGTTGTATGAAGATTCTCTCTCGGCCCAGTAGTTCCGCAACTACTACCGTGGTTGTTGCCAACGGGGATCCCCCATTCCGAAAGGTTAACACACACACACACAACTTGAAGGGCATTTTGATTCCTTCAAGTTTGAAATTTGAATATATTTAACGGCAACTAATTGTGTAGTGCACTAATGGGTAAGATGCAAGTTTGGCCCGAACAACCTTGGGCTGCCCTAAGCCCGCCCTGAGCCCTAATAGGGCTTGGGCTCAAGATTTTGGCCTTGAGGATGAGTTAGAGCCAAAATATTCTTGCCCTGACTAAGACCAACGGCGGGTCTAGGAGTACTCTTTAGCCCGTTAGACCTGTCCCGATCCATCTCTGATTAGGATTGCAAAAATCCGGCTCAGCCCAGCCCGTTGCAGCCTACTGGGTATGGTCCACTAAAGGTCGCACACGTAAACAATTCTTAAATTAATATAAAACTTAAAAACTGGATAAGACCGGCCAATCAAATCAGGGATCGGAGTTACTTACGGTTTACCACGTAAATAGTCAATGTCGCGCCGCCTAAGCAAGGAGAAGTCTGCAATTTCTGGAAAACTTGAAGGGCACTATCGTCTGAAGTTTGATTCGAAAACCCAATCTTGGAGGAAACGAAGCATAAACTTCCAAAAATTCGAGTAGAAGATTAGGATTTGGAATCGTGTCAGCTTTGAAAGTTGTTGATTTTTATCGGAGGGAGAGATTCAATTGAAAGTTGTTAGGTACATGAATGTGGTCAAGGACATGAATTATCCTCATTATCCTCTTTTACAAAAACTTTTCTTTTTTGTTTCTTTTCAGCCGTGGCATCGCTTAATCAACTAAGCTACTGCTCCTCTGTTTTCGAGTCTCAGATACTTCGCTCTCATACTCTGGTTGGTTGTTTCTGTCACTCTTGTACTTCAATTCTCGATCCTACTCTAATGGCGGAAAGCCGCAAGAAGAGGAAGCAGCAACGGGTGGAGGATACTGGAGAAGTTGGGGATGAGTGGGAAGAATTGGTGTTCAGAGAGGTTAAAGATGATGGAGAAGGAGAAAGAGTTGTGCCCAATTGGGATGAGGGAAAGAAGAGGAAGAGATTTCTGGAAGGAAATGAAAATGGGTCTGAGCTTCCTCAAGACCCTCTGGTTGTTTTCGGCTCGGATATCATGTTGATGATACTAAGCCGTCTTGATGCACGCAGCGTGGCACTTTCGCTCCTTGTCTCTCATGGATGGCACGGAGTTGCTTCCAGCGATAGGCTCTGGAGCAGTAAGGTATTTGGTAGACACTTAGGTTTTCTTTCTTATTTTGCTTCATTTCTTCTTAAGACTGCATTGAAAACAAATTGACGCTATTTAGGCTGTTATTTTGGTTTATTGGCTGCTTTGCTGTTCTAATGACTTTGTAGCTCTGTGGTTCCATTAACTAACTGATTTTATTGCAAACCCATACCGCACCGCGTTTTTTCATGTTCAAGATTTTGTTTTTCTTGCCTCAGTTTTTGCTGAGAAGATTGGAATGGTCAAGTGACCTGATCAGACTGATCTCACACGGCTCGATGTCCAACCCCAAGTGCCTATATTTGATTTCAACACTATGGATTCTGCAGTTTCTAACTCTTGCATTATGTAAAATAACATCCAGCATGTTCTATGACATCGGTCGTCTTCAATGATCTTTTCAAGTGTGGAAACATGAAATTTGTGGCATTTATTTATGTGTTTTTCATCTAAACCTCTGTTTAGACTATTTCTAGGTTCGTCCACATGTTTGAATGTCTCACAAGTCTTCTACTTTTGAGCATTACTTGAAAGATGAATCCATGGTGAACTTTAACCCTTGGACAAGAACTCAGTGTAGACTTTCCCAACGACACGAGCAAACTTGAAAATTGAATCTTAGAGGAATTTACTTTGCAAGCCCTCCTCTCTGTGTTTTTCTACTTCTTAATATATTTCTAATATATTAGACCAGTACCAATGGAACAGGATCCCAAACAGAGGTAAGTTCCAGATTTCAATGGAAGTATCTCCAAACAAAACTTAAAAGTTAAAATGTTGATACCCCTGGTTGGGCAGTCCTCTTTAGATCTAGGATAGATGTAAGAAGATTAGCAAGATCCAAGGCTTGGATCTGCTTAATTAGGCAGTTGCTCGTTGGAGTAGGACAGCTCAAGTTTGACTAGTACACATTCAAGTTTAAGATTCCATATCACTAACCACTGAATTCAAGCTTCACAGTATATTCTAAAAACGAATTTTGATTATCCACCCAAAATAGCTAGTGGAGGCTCCAATTTTTGATTAGGATTATGGTATTCAATTAGAAAAATCAACATCAGGTATCAAGAGTTTGTTTAGGGCATTGTTCAAATAAGTTTTGTGGGATCAGAATGCAAATCTGACCTGTTTGTGATCTGTTGCCTTTAATTACAAAGAGAATGAGGGAGGTGTGCCATGTTTAGCTGCTGTTTCTGTTCCAGTATATGGCATCACAACTTGGTGCATTCTTGAATGGAGCTGATAAGAAGGAAGATAAAAGTAACTGCCACCTAGGTGCCCCCATCGCAGTGTTTGAATCGACACGTTGAATCACAACAAGGCAAGTTACTGCATCACCAGCTCACCACAGCTAGGAGAATACATAAGATTATATATATGTAACTGGAAATTGTGGGCCGCAATGCTCCACTGTCTTTTATTTATTAAAGCAGCTACAAGACATTAACAAACTAGGAAATCCAATCGATGCAATAAAAAGAGGAAATGAGAAAAGATGTCTTAGCTGACCTTCCTTACAAGCAGTGCCACCTTTGTTAAATTCTATTGAAAACCTACTAAGATTGAATATCTACTTAAATTAAACATAATGAACCCCAAGTATATATATATATATACACACATTAAGCGGACCCAAGCTATGATAAATTTTTCAAACCAAAACTAGCCCATGTCAGGCCTGGTTTTAGGTCTTAAATTCTGCATCACCTCTCCTTGGCTTGAAATATTTTATCCCTAACAAAAGGATAAAAGAAATGAAATGCCCATTCAAATTCACTAAGTTGCTGAAATTCATCCATCTGGATCCAAGTGCATTCATGTCTTGAGTGGCATCTTATCGATGAGGAAAAGAATGATAAGCTTCTCCATGCAGTGCGATTGTGTATTTTTTATCCAACCTTCTCAATCTCATCATCAATAGCTGGCTGGAGCTATGTTACTCTTAGCATTTGCTTTCTATCACCTTCATCTGACTGATGTCCCACAAACAAAAAGTGACCATCAATGTTATAGACATTTCTTATGGCTATGTCATCAGGCAAATCAGGCACATAAGCATTTGGTCCCACCCTTTTCAACACATTATATAGAGCCGTCAATGCTATAGAGTTTTATGCTGATACCATGTTGTAATCTCTTGGGATTAGCAGAGGCCATCATCATGTCACTGGCTGGAACTCCACATAGTGTGATGACAGTCCCTTATAGCCCTATAAACATCATTTCTCAAATCTATCCTTTGTTGAACGTTTCCATGCACACCCATATGTTGGTGCAAGAACTCGTTTGCTTCAAGGTTGATCCAAGAGAACTAGATGAATAAGCCATCACAAAGCTGAATTAAACAAGTATCTCAAACGGGTAGGGCATGTTTTCCCATTCATCAAGCTTACTATAAGCCAGTATTGGAATGTCAACACTGGATGGGCATTGGCGAGTGTTCTTATAGCCTTGAATGGTAAACCTCAACAAGTTTCCAAAATTCCTGTTTATCATCTTCTGTATCCATTTTTTTGTAGGTGACAGGTTGTTGAAAACCATGATTTAGTATTTGTCTTCATCCACAGTTTTTCAAAGTTAACTAAACTTGACTTCATGATGAGAGACAATAGCTTTCAGCAACCCATGTAGCTGCACTCTGGTGGGATTGGTGTGGAAACAGTTGACTACTTGCAGTGGGAAGTGCCCAACAGGTACAATTTAAGCTTCCTTTTTAGTTGATTGAAGATCTTCTCCAATTACTTAACTTCAGTTTTTGTTCAAATTGTTCCATCAACAAGCTGCTGCCCACATTCTACTTCAATAACACTAAGTTGATTTCAACCCTGAGCCTCCAATTCTTCTTCTAATCCTCCATCAACTGTAAGTTTCCAATATTATTCACAAGTTTCCAATTCATTAACTGCAATTACTTTGCATCCAACCATTAGAATCCTTCCATATTTGAACAATTGAACCACAATCCCCCTCTCCCTTTTCTCCCACACAAACACAAATCCTTACACTTGGATCCCCTTTGCAGCCTATCCATCCATGAAACCTTATAATCCTCTATAAAAGATCAAATTTTCAGATTTCACAATCCAATCATCAATATATTCCAATATTTGGATTGAATAAGCCTCCGGCCCCACTAGCACTTGATCGAAACCCCAACCCTAGATTCCAATCCTCAAACCTAATTTTACCAAAGATTTCTTGTTCCAAGACCTAGAAACGTAACAGTAATTTTCTGGAATTTCAACTTCAGCCTTCAAACCATCCCCATAAAACCTCAAATGTTCATTGTTAGTTGCCCGGTCATTTACTTGATTAGCCTAACATTAATGGGGGACCAAATAGAGAGGAAGAATACCAATGAGAGCCTAGGTCCTCTCAAGTTTCTTTCTAGTTTATTTGACCTATTAGCATAAATAAATGTATTTATGATTTATGACCCTTGTTTCTCATCAAAATAAGTTGATTTAAACATAGATTCATAAATAGATCAACGGCTGTTTATGATTTATCACCACAAACTGTTAATTTTTGTTTATACGGGTACCATTGATGAACATGTGTAGAATTACTACTTAAGTAGGGATGAAAAGGTACAATTAAAAAAAATTAGAACAACTTGTTTTTATCTCTCTCACCAACCTCCACATTGCTCTCATCTCCACTTTAACAATATTTAAGGACATCAAAACCAGCCCAAATCAATAAAAGTGAGCCAAAACCAAAACCAAGGCTGATATATATTGTACAAGGTAAAACCAACGCAAAACCAAATTGATGATCTGTAATATATTATTCACCCAATGGTACCAAACCTATTTCTTGTTATTTAATACATTGTATCATATTTCTTGTTATGTAATATATTATATCTAGTAGTAACCAATCAAAACTATTTTTTTGGACGAATAAAGAATTCATTACCAAAAACCAAAAGGGAGGAATTTGTTTTTATTTTTTTTTTTTTTTTTTTTTTTTTTGGGGGGGGGGGGATACAAGCAAACAAGGGTCAATAGTAAAACCTGCAAGCCCAAATAAAACAATAGAAAGAGCTGGCAACATGGCCCAAACCAAAGAACTGAAACAAGGACAAGCTAATGTCTCCTATTTTTGTTCTTCTTCTTCCTTGAAGACGTTCAAGACGCGAGCTCCATTACGAAATCTTCGCCAAGATGGTTATAACCTCTAGTAGACCGGGAGCTTCTTCTGCTATGAAGAGGGGGTGAAGGTGCTTTTGAGTCTGAGGTATTTCCGATGTTACTAGTATCTAGAATTGCAATCGAGGGAAGGGGGACAAGGGAGGGAGGGGAAGGGCAAGGTGAGGAAGGAAGACCAAAAGAAAGGCGAGGAGGGCAATAAGAGAAGGATTAGAAATAAGTGGGGGACAGGGGGTCTCGCCCAAGGGAGGAGAAGCAGAATTCAAAGAGGGAAGAGAAGGGCAGGCAGGGAGGGAGGGGGGAAATAGAAGGGCTGGGATGAAAGGAGGGGTGGGCCGAGAGAGAAGGGGAGTGAGGTCTAGAGATGGACTAGGCCGGGGAGGAAAGGGGAATGAAGGAGAGAGGAGGGGACTGCTCAAGAGTGGCTTTTGTTCCCTTTGTTCAATGAACTCATACTAAAACTGATATCTGAAGCTGAAATAAGTGTCACAGGATAAAGCTAATGAGTCACACTATGAAATATTGGGGGAAGTTTACTAAAGCACCACCTTGAGAAGCGAGGCTCATTTATTGGCAAGCCAATTTGGCTTTATGACTCTTGTTTTTTGTGGGTGAGAATTTGATTTTTTGTTAGGTAGATCTATGATATATGTTTTGTACTTATTGAGCAAATTGCATTTAGCTGAATCTCCTGACTTGTAGGCTGTGCCTCATTCTTCATGATTCCATTTTTTTTTCCATATTTTATTTGAAATCTTCTATATTTTTTTTTTCATTTATCTTCTCATTTCCCAGTCCTCCTTTCACTATCTCTTCTTTCTCCTCTTCTGTTTAGACTCCAGTTTCGCTGGTTCTTCTTCTTCTTCCCTTTTTTTTTTTTTAAGGGGGAGGGGGGGATTGGATTCATGCAGCTAGGTGAGTTTCTGTTGTGGTTTATTGTTAACACTAAGGTTTTGGTGCATGAAGATGGCATGAGTGAACCCGTCAACTACAATGTCAGCAGAGGAGACACATTGTTCAAAATGATTGTTTGGAGGAAAAAGCCTATAGGATTATATTGATAGCTTAAGGAACTTTTGGGATCTTCTCTCTATTTTGAAAACCTTCAATAGGCCTTGAACGTTCATTTTCCACCTGTCCAATCACTTACCCCTTCCCCCATGGACTCAATATCACCTGTTTACTACTATAAGTTTGATCAAATGCTGAATTTCTGAACCTTATCAAAATGGAAATCTTTGATGACTAAAGACATTTGAAGTCAAATGGCTAAAAATAGAAGACTATAACAAAAAATTTACGGAACATCTACTTGAGGATATGGGGAACTGTAGGCTTTCCTTTCTCTCTTTGGTTATCTTTTATCTGATATGGGTTCACTCCTTGGATTATATTTGAATAGGAATGTGAGGATCAATCATGGTCATATGATGACATGGAGCTTGATCAAATTCAAGTAAATATTGAGATATTGTAATATGTAGTGTTGAAGGATTATAGAATGTTTTATTACATGTCAATCTCTGGTTTTGTCTTTTATTCTAGTTGATTTATCTAGTTATAAATAAATGTGCTTCACCTAATTCTGCCAGGTGAAAGAAATTGTCATTCAAAACCCATGTTTCTTATTTTTGTTCTTCTCTTTTTTTCTTTTTCCTTCTTTTTCTTTTTTTGGGAGGAGGAGATAGGGGGTAGTTTTGGTATTGGAGAGGGAATACTAAAACTGTTGCCATGTGTTCTACCCTTTGCATATGTTTGTGGGATGCCAGTATTGCATAGATAAATAGCAGATGTGCTTCCAATACTGGTAGATCTACATAATGAAATTTATTGACAGTGAATCATATTTAAGAATTGACATATTTGATTGGAGACTAACTTCTTGGATTTGTAAGCAACAGTTGACTGCACAAGGCAACACAAGGTTTACATATGTTGTGTGCAAACTTGGTTAGTTTAGCCCAAAACTCAGGTGAGTTGAACTAATGCATTGAGATCTGGATCTGCAGTGGCAATCCAAGGCCTAGTTTTGGTAACTGAATATCTGAGTGTAACAATTGAGTTGGGGTCTCCATGTCCTCTATGCACAATTTCTTCTTTGCAGTCATTTTAGCCGTCCGCCCCTCTTTTAATTGATCATGTCCTGGCATGATCAAATTTCTTGTGACCATGGTGGGTGGGTGTGTGTGTAACAGCTTGGAAATTGTTTTAAAAACTGAACATATCTGTGGTTCCACTGTAGGTTCTAAGTGGGAATTTGATAATGGACTGAGTGAGTTTTCCCTTTCAGTTGGAGGAATTGTGGCTCAGGAAAGCACACATACCTCGTTCATCACATGTCAGGGGAATGTCAAAGTTGGCTGCTTATTCATGGTCTGTCTTGGATGGCAAACGTGTGAGTGAACTTTGAACTATGCTGACTTGTTACCTTAATACATTGTGCTTTCCTTTCTACAGATCTTAGTCATAATAACAATTTATATTGACAATCTTTTATCTGCCATATTCTTATGGACTACTAGTTATGGTTTACTGCTGGGATACGTATTTTATGTTGATTATATCTTGCCTGAGTTTTCAATGTGCATCTATTGATTCATGTTCAGTACTGTTTTAACATTTCATGTGACTCCTGCCATATGCTATCACACTAGTAACTTTGGTTGTAGTTGCAAGGGGTACAACTGCTACAAGACTTGGTTTCCATGGCCATCTTCTGAGCTAAGCAGGTGGATACCTAATGGAAAATTCAGTCCTAAGTAGAACCAAAACTAATAAGCAGGACCAGGGTTTTCAAAAGAGAAAGAGAGAATATGTATGTATTTGGGGGTGACTCTATATGGGGTGAGGTGGGAGGAACGACAGGCTGATAGCTTAAAGCAGAGACATTAATAGGCATGACATTCTAGTGGAACACTCTTTTTGCCACTAGATATATCTACAAAATAAACAGTGGCACACAGTTGCAGAAAACTGTACTTTCACTTCGCATAAAACGTGGGCTTGGCAAAAGACTCAAGTAACCCCATAAATTTGGTTAGTCTTATAGAATTCTTGTGTTTCTTGTTTTGCCCCCAATATTTTAGGTCTGTTAAAATGGTCAGTCACAACCACCAAAAAGAATGCGTGGATAAAAGGACCAACACATATGTAACCTAGTCAATTGCTTACTTCCACTATAGTAAGTCTATTTGTATTAAAATTTAAAACAACGAAGTAGCATTTAGCCCCCAGCAGTGAGTTGCTAATATCTGCTTTTTAATGATGACAGGAAGTAGTATTTTCACTCTCTAATCTTTTAACTGATATGTATCTTGCATGTTCTCAGACCCGCATCACAAAGGAGGACCTCTGTGATCATTCCTGGGAATTTCGTTTTACCAAGGTATGTGCTACTAAAATGGATTTGGATATTCATTTAGGCTGTGTTTTACTACCCAGAGATGATTGAAATGAAAAGAAAGAAAGATTTAATTGAAAAATAAATGTCATGGTGTTTGGTTATCACTGGAAAAGAGAAGAAAAGAAAAATTTTATACATGGTCTGTCAAAATGTGTGACCCCTGGCAATATTTGTTCTATTCACCATCCCAAGCCAATTCACTATTGGAAGAATCTCTCTCTCTCTCTCTCTCTCTCTCTCTCTCTCTCTCTCTCTCTCTCTCTCTCTCTCTCTCCTTTCTTTTCTTTTTTTATTTGGGGGTAGAGGAAGATCCTCTATCAAACAGCATAAAATTTTCAATCCTTGAGAAATTAGGAATTGGTTTTTTTTGTCATTTCATTTCATCTCTTGTCAATCAAACAGAGCCATAGTTGGTTAAACTTAGAGATGAACAGTCTGGTGACTTGGATTATTGTCTGTTGCCATACAAGATACATTTCTCTGGTGTATTAGATGCATAAAACGAATCTGAGAATTTTTTGTTTACAGGCAGCTCCTGAATATTGGCGGAATCTAGATCCTTTTTGGAAAGGCACAGGCCGTTGTATGCGCCGTTACTTCCACCCTGATGGAACCATAACTGCAGATTCTGGTGACAAGGTCTGGGGCGGTCACGAGTGTGCTTATTCAATACTTACGAGCTTTGTAGAAGGGGGAAGAATCAGGGAACACTATGTGAGGATAAATAGATGGCCTCAATTGTCTGTATCCAGGAATCAGGACTGGAGCTGGGAGCTGAGCAACCATTTGGGCTGTTACTCGAGCATTGCAGATGCCGATAGGGAGGGTGGCACTGGACCGATTTTCCCAGTATGGTAGGTTGATGGCAAGAAAACTCTATAGCTTCTTCTCAGTCAGAGTTCTAGTTTAGTGGGGATGTTGTCGGACATATAATGTGTCGAAAATGTAATATTAGTGTGTTCTACATATAATATGTATGATAGCTAATAAAAACATTTTGTGAATATCACTCTTCCCTGCATTTCTACTGTATAATGGTAGAAAAGTAGTTAACGAGCTCAACAAACCAGTGATTGTTGAAGACGCTGGTGATAAAGGAAAGGAAGAAAGATGCAGGGTAATGAAATTGCTCGGAAGGGGAAGACAATCCTTGGATCTCCAAATATGGTGCTCAATGACTTCAGCAGGGCAAGAAATGAATACTTAGACAGGGTATATCACCAAAGCTGTGGCACGACCGCACGAGTCCTTGTGAGTCCTTATTACATTTGACAGTATATGGCAATAGTTATAGAGAGAGCACACCATCTCAAACTCTGTTGAGCAAATCAGGAATTCAGGTCATCAATCTCTGGTGGGGGCTATGCGATGGTTTGGTGTTTAATCAATAAGTTTGAAAAAGAAAAAAGCCTGAGACTGAGACCCTTGATGGTTTATCACCCATTATCAATGCTCATCGAAATTTTGTCGCAGCAACTTCATTAAAATAAATTGTCACACCAGAAGGTTGCATAAGTGAAGGTTCAGGCATTTGGAATGGTAGTGTCTCTGTTCTTAATCAGTTCAGTATCATTTAATCCATGGGGACTTGGTTCCTTATAAGGTATTCTTTGGTGCCTCCCGGCTCCCGCAGGCAAACCCATCTCTCGTCTCTCTACATACATTGATTGATTTTCGGTGACCGACGAGGAACAGAGAAACCGCATGAGGTGCCTACTTGAAGACATCTTCCACGGATGAAAAATTAATTAACTGGTCAATCCAACAGCACAGCTCTATAGAGGATGTTAGCACCAACTGAGCCATCAAGAATTTATAACCACAATTAAGTAGAAAATAGAAGAAAAGAAATCACATTAAGGAGTATTAACACAGATCTGTGAACACATATGCTAGCTTGACAGTTACAGAAGCAAACTACAAGTACAAACTAAGGATGCATGAAGCCTTCTTTCTCATTTAACTTCCTGGATCTCATCCAATGCATAGTTGTTTGTAGATACATTCGCATAATTGACTTTGTTGAACCGAACCACAACTGGGTACCGAGTTTTTGGATCCTGAACATTGAACAAGATGAAATGAACAACACTAAACATTACCCACAAGTGAAAAATCATCAACAACAACCAGAGCCAGAAATTAAAAATCAAATTATTCTTGTGACACCATACTGTAGGTTTTGTTATTTGGCTAATGAAACTCAATCTAGTGTACAAGCCTTAGATTGGTAAGGTCCAACAATATGGAATAGATTGAAAGATTTGATTCTTAAAGCATCAACTATAGAATCTCTCTCTGCGGAAGTCAATTAAATTCCAAGCTGGATTATGGACAGCATAAACACAGATACATGGTCTTTGAGGGAACTGACCTGATCAACGGCTACAACCGATCCAATGCCATTGTACCAATAGGATTCCCTTCTAAGAATCTTCACCTGAAGAAACAGAAACGGGTGATGAAACATGAACAGTTACTAACGCACTTCATCATATGGTAGCAATCAAAAAACAGAGATTAGATGGTAATGGATGAGGGTTTCAGTTCCAGTTTTGTACTACCTTGGAGCCTCTCTTGGGTCCAATTGGAGGAGGCTTTGGTGGCGGAGCTTCACCTTCCTTGGGGGGAGTGGCGGTGGTGGCCTCCTCAGAGGCACGTACAACTAGCCTTGAGTTGTTCTTGGAAGGAAAAGAGATTGAGCTCCTTGAAGATGAGTTTGTGGTGGAAGCGATGTTAGATGTGAAAACAAACCCAGATGCTGCAGATGCCATGTTACAACTAGCCATGGCTCTTACCAATTCACAATCTTCAAATAAACCCCTCTATGGGTTCTATAGCAGGTAAAAGATTTCAAATGAGATGAGAAGAGAAGAGTAGAGTAGAGAGAAGATAAGATTGAGAGGCCTCGAACAAATGAGCAAGCATTATCAAATCTTTTTCTAGATTCTTGTTGCTTTGCTGGAACTCTTGATCTCCTAAGCCCAAACAGAAAATGAGGTCAAAAATTACAATTTCCTCCACTTGGATGCTGCCATGTCAGCACCATATCCAAACCCTGTGGATAACCCCATCCACTGCTCCTCCTCCTATAACAAAATACTGTGGCTTAAAGTTTAGTTAGGGATATTATTTATTCTTTTTTTCTTTTCTTTTCTTTTCTTTTTTGTATGAGGGTTACAAGGTCAGCTAGAATCTAGTGATACCATTGTCTGTGTTTTTTATCAAGAAATAAAAGGTATATAATAATTAATTTGTCAATGTAGGGTTGGTTGAATGGTAAGATCCATACTTCTAAATGGAGAAGTCGTGTTGAACACATGAGATTATGAATTACAATCCTCAAAGAATCCATGGTGTAGAATTTTTTTCCCATTGTGAGTCACTAAAATTTATGTAGAAGTGTAACAAAAATCAATTAAAATAAAATCATGGGTGTCACTCAACACAACTAGAGTTGAGTCTTGAATCGGTGGTTGGACCGAGTTAATCTCATCTAATCTACTATATACAAAAGGATCAGGGGACTTGACCCAAGGCCCCTGGATAAACTCAACCAGACGAGGCTTGGGTCTAGGGGGCTCAACCTCAAATCACAAAAAAAGACAACATGGCAAAACATCACAGAAGATTAGGAAGTCTCCTCATAGGACTTAGGCTTGTCTTGCCCAAGCAAACACGGCAGACTTAAATGTTGCACATTAAATACGCAGCATTGTGCTGCCAACAATCACTCTATGATTTCAAAAGCTCTTATGCTCGGACCACAACCTATGTAGGTAGGAACCCACAGGTCAATGTAGGAGAAAATTTGCACCAACTGGACCATCTGACCATTCATAACAGTAAGGTTACTTTATATAAATACCTTACCTGCCTCATTTAAAGAACAAAGATCATTTACTTCCATTCACCAAGAAAAAAAAATCATTCCTTCCCAGTAGCTCTTGGTCACTCAGCTCAGAGCCCTTAGATCCCTAACCTTGAACAGTGTTGTTTCTAGTCTGATTAGATCATCAGAGGCAGCTTCCTGATCACCCAGGTTGGCCAGCACTCACTGTTTTTCTCTTCTCCGTGAACAGATTTTGCCTGGATCGATCAAATCCTAATAAATGGATTTAACCACTGTAGAGAGAAAACTTTCACTGCAGATGAATCAGCAACTTTTGAATCAAAGCACCTCTTCTTTTCTTCATTCTATTTTCAGATGTGGGTGGTTCAAGACTTTCTCCCGCTCCACTCGTGCAACTTTCTCAAAAGACTGGGCTCATAATAATTATCCAAAAGGCAAAAGACGGAAATTTAAGATGGCAGCAACTCTATCATTTCCTCCACGTCTACTTTTCAAATTTTAAGGTAATGGCGAAGAAATCTGCTAACAGATCTTGCAGGGCTTTCACATGCTTGGTTGACCCTTTCTTCCAGGTTATGTTACCTTCATAACTTCACTTCTCAGGAAATGCAGAACCAATATACCATTCCCATGTAACAGTTGAAAGCTCATACCAATATTCTAACTTTCTTGTGAGTCTGGTTCCATTGTATGAAGAGATTCAATTGGATGTCGGTGGCTTACCAGCACCTCTTCAATCATTCATGACGGAAGAGAGGTTGCAGAGAAGATTTGTCAAGTTTTACTTCTTTTTTTGTTGCCAAACCGGTTTATAAACTTGTGTTCGACCCACGTTGCACACCTTGCTGTGGTGGATGAGTTTCCCAGCGGAGATTTTTTGCATTCACAAGGATTTGATACCGGAACCTTGCTTAAGCGAACCAAACTGCTTATCACTTGGACCAACCCCCGTTGGTCAAGTTTTATTTCTTTGTATTACTCTTTTACGTACTGATACATTATATATAATATTTTCAGCTTATTTCATAAAAAAAACATATATAAAGAAAAATTCATGGTTAAAATTAGGGTTACACTGACTCTAGTGAAGTTAGCCCTGAGGTCTCAACCCTATTCTAGTAAATCCATAACCTAGGTCCTAGTAAGTAAAGACCAAGACTTATTCAAGTGTTCGAAAACAAACTCACACCCATAATACTTACACATTAAAGTACATCCCATAGCTTTACCAAGAAAAACAAGTACATCCTTTAAGCACATAACATCTTGTCTGAATTCATTACCTTCAGGAGTAGAGAAATAAATGTACATCCTTAACATTATTTCTGAAGTAAACCCCCTCTTAAATATGTGATGGAGAGAATTATGCCTGAAAATACCTACCTCTTATTGACCTATGTACATGTCATTAGTTTCATCAATGAATTTTATTGTATCATCAGAAAATGGAAACTATGTGACGAAAAAATGTATGAAAAGTAGAATCCTTTATCCCTAGCAACTAGAGGATTCCAACTCCATAGCATTTGGCTGGTTAAGGTTAAAGGAGTTGTTTGTTTATAAACACTGAAGGGTATGGGGAAGAGGACTTGTAACTTTTACAGTTTTACCTCTATTATTTGTAGCTGTAGTAAGGGAGATATTTGGAATATTATAATCTTGTCCCATCCCCCTTTTTAAACAACTAGCACATATACAGGCCAATCAGAATGGATGAAAACACCCGGCCTTCAGTTTTAAAATCCTCACCCTTTTTAGGTTTGCTTTAATCATGTGCTTTACAAATTCTAATATCTAACCCACTTTTAATGATTATGCTTATGGTTTTATTTTGATTAGCCATGTGGGTAGGGTCTTAGGAGTTGGATTTATTAGGTATATCAACCTTGGTCAACTTTCATACAAGATCATGATATTCATCAAACCAACCACTCAGTGGAAATCGGTCATTCTTTAGCTCGAAACTGAAAGGACTCTCCTGGCTAAGAGGTCTGCTATTACATTAGAACTCCTAAGAATAAATACAGGAATACAATGAAATTAATGATCCAATCTTTCTTCTTCTTTTCTTGGTACTAGTGTTTTTTTAATATTGGAAATGAAATGTCATCCACAAGAGTTGAATCCACAACCTCTCCACTGAGAAGTAATGATTTTTACCACTCAACTAACCCTGCATTGGCAATGATCCAATCTTATACTTTTCTTGTAATTATTGATGCCCCTGTTGTCGTTAAGATCCGTTAGTTAAGTGATGATGTGGCATTTTTAACTTATTTAAAATTTTAAGAATAACCCTAAGATTTTACTTACTTAAACTTTGTATTAAATTATATTAGTACTCTTAAGTAATTAGGAAAGATAATATCATAATTAAACAATTTTTTTCTAATTAAAATAAAAAGAGCAAAGAAAGAAGAAATACGTTTTCAAAATATAAAGAAATAAAAATTGGTAATTCTTTATATTTAATATTTTATTTATTTTCTTTTTAATTTGATATTATCAAATCTTAGAAAGTTATTACTTTCAATCCATATTTATTTATTTACTTTCTAATTTGACATTATCAAATTTAGAATTTTTTTTTTCCTTTTCCGTGAATCCAAAATGATAAAAATACAAGTGTAAAATTGGTATTTCATATAAATTTATTTTATTTTTTCTAAATGAAGATATATTGTTTTTTTGTTTCTTAATTTAAAAGGACAAAATAGATATTAAACATTTAACTATAATTGTCTCTTAACACCATTAGAACTGAGAGAGAAGTAATTTCACAAAGAATAAGGTACTTTTAGTAATTAAATAATGTTATAAGGGGCTATAAGGGGTAATTATTCATTTTTTTTCCATTAACTATGTCTCTCTAACTTTTATATTCTCTAAGCATGTTTGGTTAAAGAAGGATAAATGTAGCTTTCAAGCGACCTTGATCATATGAAACTAATCGTACTTTTTCCCTTTTCCTATATTAAATGAAAATACAGTTTTAAAGGCAATTTGCCATTTAACCAAAACAAAATAATTCTCATATCGAATTTAGTTATGGGACCCACTAATCCCAATTCACAAAACGAATTTTTATGTGGGTCCACACTAATCACTACTGAACTCAAATTAAAGCAAGATGAAGAAAGTAACTTACCATTGATGCTAACCTCAAATCAACTTTAGCTATCATAATGTAGTGAACTTCATCATTTCTTGATAGATTGGCGCTTGTTAATTCAAGCAATCGTAATTAAATTTTAACCTAAGGGGTTGGTTCAGTTGGCAAAGATCAATATCGATGAACTATTAATCTCAAGACTAGTTGATTGAAGCAAGGCTCAAAGAACGAGCCATGTGGATTTCATTCTTGAGCATCCATAGAAGTATCTTCATCAAATACGGATTTTGATCACAAATCACATTGAGCTAGCAATGTTTTTTTACCAAGGTGGTCAATGCTTCTAGATCATAAAACATTGCAATAGAAAACGAAGACATCTCATAATATAAAATCAAGAATTCATATATCTTAAGATTCGTAGTCTTGAAGGTAAGATTTAGGCCTATTATGTACCGTGGAGTTAAAAATGAATACCACTACTGTAACTCTCAATTCACCACACATTCAAGAAATGGAGTTTCTCTATGAATACTGACATGCTGGACTCCTCCTAAATGAATGGTGCTAAGTCACGATAATCTTATTGAGGGAAAAAGATTCGAGCCCTACTTTTGCGCATTTGTGTTGCATATGAAATTTTGATCTCAACCGCTCGTTTTGTATAAGTGATTCAAAGCAACTTTTGCTTAACAAACAGTCAAAATCAAAATCTCGAACCTCATTTTGATCTCGACTGTACAAAGTGCTCAGCATCCAAGGAGATTCACACTCGAATTAGAATGTTCTCCCCTCTTCCCGTGACTAGGTGATTTTTTTTTTTTTTTTTTTTTTTGGTGGTAAACTATGAATAGGTGATTCAAACTTGGATAAAATAGATGTAGAAACTTATTATTTTGGGCAATGAAACAAGGACATAGATCAGGCTCACGGGTTTAAAGTGGACAGGATAGAATGGGAATTTAGTTTGAAAGGAAGGGATATATCTGTCTTAAGGACAAAAATAAACAACGGCTCCCTTTGATTTTTGGGTGAAATGGAGAAGACAGCAAAGCAGAAAGGAAGAAACTTGGAGTGAAGGAAGTGCTGCTACTGCTCAGACAAACTAACCTTTTTCCACTAGCACACCCTACCAAAATGCTTTCTTTAATTAATTAATTAATTAATCCACTTCCAATACTTTAATCAATATATATATATATATATACGTTAATTATAGTAATATTAATGTCTGTTCGCTGTTTCGTCTCTCTCTTCTCTCTCTTTCGCTTTCACAAATCACAATAGGGAGTCAGTTAATACTACAACGAACACGCTGAAGTAGTTCCTTTTCTTTACTTGTATAAATCTCAGTATGTATTGTTAATGCAAGTGATTTCGTTTCGTGCGTCAAATCCGGGGAGCTCAAGTTTGAGATTCCTCAAAGGAAGCACTGGAATGTCGGAATCCGGCGTCTTTGTAGGGGTGAAATCGAGCTTCTCATCAAGGTTTCAATCTCTTTTACTGAGTTCTTTTTTGGTTTGATATGTAGTTTGGAGTTTTGGGTTCGTCTTTTTTTGCCTTTTACTTCCCGGTTCTGTGATTCGATCTCGCTTTTTGAAGCTCGTTGGCTTTTGTTGGACTGAACGAATTGGATTCTCTTATTCTTTCGGTTGCTTTTTCCTTTTTTGGATTCTGGTTTTAGTGCAGCTTTTTGAGGTATTTCTGTTGGATTCTGCTCTTTTTTCGGAACAATGTAGTTGTTCAATCGTGTCGGTGTGCTCTGGTCTTTGCCTTACCCCAAAAAACAAAGAAAAGAAAAAAAGTAAACTTTCTGATTGTTTCAGCTTTTGGTGGTGATTTCAAGTTAGATTCTTTCTCTGCTAATTGAATCTGGATTTTCGGTGTTAACGATAATTGGGGTTTTAACTATGTGATCTTCTTTCTAACTTAGTTCTTGCTTTGCAGTGAAAAGAAAGGAACAGAAGAATTTCCTTGATGCAATCTATTGTCTCGATTTGATCTTCCGTTTCCCCTCTCTTGTGGCTTCTGGCTGAGGTTTGATGCATTTTGAACTTTTATGCTGGGTCTTTAACTCCCTTTCCTTCTGAATTGATTTTGATTGCAGTTGTTTCGTCAGTTGACGTAGTCAGTTCATGCAACATTTTAATCTAGATTTCCTGCAGGGTTTTTGATTGGCTTGTTCTGGTTTACTTTTCTGATCTCTATCTTTCGAGTCTATATCTTTAAGCCTCGATCTTTTATTTTTCGCTTATTCCATTTTTCCCCCTTTCGGATTATTTTTCTTATTCCTTTCTGGCCTTCTCTTTTTGGCTGACATGCTTTTAAAATTTAGTGATTAAAATCTTTGCTCTTTTAGGCATGCGTTTCCAAATAGCGAGCGTAAGTAAGAGCCTGGGTTATGATTTTTTTTTAACTGCAATTGCTTGACTGCAAGGTGTTTTCGACTTGATTTTGGCTGGTATTGCTTGCATTTAACTTGACCTTATGTTTCCTTTCATTTATACCTTCAAGCTGAAGTAAAGGGGATTAACGCAGTTCACTAGGCATGTTTTCTTTGTATGTCATTTCTAATTTCTTTCAGGAAACTCTTGAATGGCTTCTTGTTTCAGGACTTCATGAAGGGTTTCTTTTTCAATTTGAATTTTCTCCCATCTTATCGGGTTTATAGTCTTATGTCTTGCTGCTTCCGTTCAGCTTTAGTTATCGTTAGGTTTGAGTGTTGCCTTATTGATGCTTGTTGGCTTTTCCTTGACCTCTAGCAGAAAGAACTGTGTGTTTGATATGTGTGGTATCTCTCTTCTGAGGTGCTGAGAAGAATTTGATCCCAAAGAGGAAAGCTTGCAATGACGAGACTCACTTTCCCCTCCACATGGAAGAACCGTAAAAGTCTTGGGATTTGAGTGCGGCGTATCTGGAATTACGCCAATTAGCAAACTAGCACATCAACATGGTAATTTTTGTAGCATATTCTTCATCTTTTGGAGTGTCACTCTGACTGAACGAAATGTTGGGAGCCATCTTAAAATTTCCTTTGTTTTTGCATTAGCATCATACTTTTAGATTCCCATGCTGAAAATTTCAGTGTTTCTGTTATTGGCATGTCTTTTCTTGTTTGTGTCATATTACTTCTTGAAGGCTGTGTTGCCTCCAACCATTGTTGATATGAAGCTGATTGATGAGCAGGTTCAGCAGTTCACAGGAATTGATGATGTGGCAACATTTTTGGATTCCATGGAACATCAGATCAAGGATGATCAAGTAAGCTTCTTTGACCTATTTCACGGAATTGTAGTGATTGCACCAGTTGTTTCTACAGAGAACTTTTCTTGGGTGCTCAAACTCTGAATCATACCAATATCTTGATTTTGGTTGCATTTTTTATGGGAGATAAAGATAGAATACGGGTCAAGGAGGACATCATCAAGCAAAATTTCGAGTAGCACACCCATAAAGAGGCTTATAGCCCAAGAAATGTCTGATGAACCAGAGTCTAAGCACAAGCCACCTAGTGTAGTTGCTAAACTGATGGGGCTTGATGCCTTCCCTGGGAAGCAGCTAAATTCAACAGCACAGGGGTGTCCACCAAAATCTAATCCTGGGTATACTTCTACTCAACAAGGAACCATGTCAACTTATCGGCATCAAGGAATGGGCTTCCAAGACAAGTCAATTCAGCATGGGGTGCATCAGTCTGGGGGGCAGAGGGAGTACAAAGATATTTACACAGTTTGGCAGCAGCCTCCAAGAAAGAATTCTGTTCAAGATAGATCTCTGCAGAAGGAAAAATATAATGAAATTTTATATGAGAAAAAAATGGCTGTTGTTCGTCAGAAATTCATTGAGGCAAAACGTCTGGCCACAGATGAAAAACTTCGCCAATCTAAGGAATTCCAAGATGCATTGGAGGTCCTAAGTTCCAACAAAGATATGTTCCTGAAGTTTCTGCAAGAGCCAAATTCCTTGATCTCGCAGCAAGTACCTGAATTACAGTTCATTCCTCCACCTCCCGAGACAAACCGAATCACAGTACTGAAGCCTTCAAAGACTCTGGAAAATAACAGATTTATTAGACCAGAGAAACGTGAAAGACAAACAATGAAACCAACTCAAGCAGCTGAAGAAAGTGGGCAGGACAAAGATGGGCCCAGCTGGAGTTCTGCTGTTACCCATCAGGATGATGATAGTTCTGCTCAACCAATGCGGATAGTGGTCTTAAGGCCTAGCCCTGGAAAAGCCTATGATGTTAGATCTATTGGCTCATCACCCACTGCTTCACCTTCACGACGACTGTTAAGTAATAAGGAATACTATGTTGACCTCGAAGATGATGAGGCAAAAGGATCTACAGAGATAACCAAGGAAATCACACAACAGATGCATGAACATTTGAGTGGTCATCATGTGCATGAAACTTTCCCGTCCTCCAGGTTTTCTTATAGTTATATAGGGGATGAAAACTCTTTGAATAGATCCGAAAATGGGTATGTAGAGGAGGGAAATATCAGTCATTTAGGGGGCATGACACCAACTTCAAGACACTCATGGGACTATATCAACCTGTCTGGTAGTCCATACTCATCATCTTCCTTTAGCCATGCATCTTGTTCTCCAGAGTCATCAGTTTGCAGGGAGGCAAAGAAACGACTTTCAGAAAGATGGGCCTTGATAGCAACAACTGGAAATAGTCCAGAACAGAGACAAGCCCGAAGGAACTCTAGTACACTGTGGGAGATGCTTGCTCTTTCTAGTACGAAGAACACTGCAATCTCTGGCAAAGAAAATTGTGCTGGAAGTCAGAATGTCTTCAGTAGCAGGTCCTGTGGTGGTGAACAAGATATGCTGGCACCAATATCAGGTGGGTCAACTAGCAAGAACGAGGAAAACAGTGGAGAGGCTTCTTTTGGGAATTTAGTGAGGTCAAGGTCTGTTCCAAAGCCTTCTATGGTTCAGGGGTCCAGACTGAATGTTGAAGTTTCAGATCCAAAGGTGGATGAATCTCTTGTTCCTAAAGAGGAAATGAAGTCCAAGAGTCGAAAATCATCATTGAGGGGGAAATTTTCAAGTTTATTTTCCTCCAGGAGTAAGAAAACAAGTGAAGGGAAATCTACCACATCTGTCACTAACTGTCAAGATGAATCTCCAAACACTGCTTCTGAAGTACCATTGGTCTTGAATCCAATTTCTTCCCAAAAGACAAGCAATAAGGTAGCTTATTGTGTTACTGATCGAATCCCCAGAGGGGACCTATCAAGCAAGAGTTCCTCTCCAGCATTCTGTGTTGGAGCAAAACAAGGCACTTTCTTGAATGAGGTATCAGAATATTCTTCATGTGCTTCGAATATTTCCATTCATGCATTTTTGGAGTTTGAATATAACTTCCCATCATGAGATTCTGTCTGTTCTGTTTTCACTTCCTTCTTTCCTTTTGCCATTCCAATTAGGTGGACATACCTCTTGGGTGTTTTAAAATTATAATAATTCTTTATCCATCCACTGACTCCTCTCCTTTGTCTTCATCTTTTGGCTTGTATCACCATTCGATGGCATGCTTTTCTCAAAGTAAATGATTTGAATTCCTGTTTTAGTTTATCAATAAATTGATATTTCATGTATTCTGTATTTTTGGCTTCTTATAATTACTGTCATGATAAATTGCTTACCTTGCAGGCATTGTCATCAAACTCTGGCATGCTGGTTGAAGACCAGGGCCAACCTAGTCCCATCTCTGTCTTGGAGACACTGTTTGATGACAACGGTGGGACTACTCGAGAGGCCCCTAGGATTGTGCTCTTGGACCATCATGGTATGTCAGTTGGCTCACTCTTGATGTTGACAACTTCATCCCTTCCCACATGATTGATTCACTTATTGTGCTTCATTCTCTCCAGGACAACCTGTGCACAATCAACCTCTTATATCCAGCTTAATTGACAAATCTCCTCCAATAGAATCAATTGCACGGACATTGTCATCGAATGGGGCATGCTTATTATCAACAGCATCCAGTCTATTAAACCCTTCTAGATTTTCCCTGAAAGCTGCCGAGGAAGAACAGCTTTTATTTGTCCGTGCATTACTCTCAGCTGCAGGTCTGGACAATGAGGAGCAGTCAGGTGCAGTTTTTGCTAAATGGCATTCGCCTGATAGCCCACTAAATCCATCACTGTTGGACAAAATATGCAAGTTGAATGATGCGAGAGCATTGTTGCATGAATCAAAGCGTAGACAGCTTAGTTCAAATCGAAGGCTTCTTTTTGATTGTGTGAATGCAGCTCTGGCAGATATCATGGAATATGGATCAGAAGTGCGGTCTTGGGAAAAGGCATCTAACTTGACCAAAAATAAACATTCCATAGGTTCACCAGTGTCTGTTGATGAAGTATGGGGTCGTGTCAAGGAGTTGTACGCCAGGGAAGCGAAGTGTTTTTCGGGTGGGAATGGGGACAACAACAGTCTGGTGGTGGAGACAATGATAAGGAAGGAGGTGACAGGCAAAGGCTGGGAGGAGCTTAAGAGAATGGAAAGGGATGCCATGGTGAAAGAAATTGGAGGAGAGGTGCTTGAGAAGCTGTTGAATGAGGTTCTTGTTGACTTGACAGGTTGGTTATGATCAGGCACTAATTTTATTTCTGTTTTTCATGTGCATGCTTATTATTCACCAGATTAATGTTATCACCTCTCACCAACTTCGATTTCTACATTGTTCCAAGAAACTGTCGTGTGTGTATTTGTTTGGAATTCTATTCCCCTCCCCAAACCCTAAGTATGTATTAATATGCTTTCACCCAAAAAGAAAAAAGTATATATACTATGCAAGTAAAAGAGAGTGTTCTTCAAATAGGAAGATCCAAAACACATGATTATATTGGGTATGATTAGCCATTTGTGAATCTTGCAAATTGAATCACTTAGAAGGAAAACTGTTTGTTCTTGAATTAAAGAGGGAAAGCCGTTTCAGGCTGGCTTTCCATTTCAGGAGAGCGCATGGTTAACCCTGATGGCAGAGGCTTACGCTTGAAGGCAGGTTTGGACTGGAATGTTCTGATCCTGATTCGAGGTGAGGGTTGAATATTTAAACTGATCTGCTCAGATCATAATCTCTTAGTTTTTTATTTTGAATTTAAACCCAGATCCTGATCAAGCTTAAGGATGGCTTTTATTCGAGTTATGTAGCAGCACAAGATGTTTTGTTTTTGGGTGAGTGAGTCATATTACAAGTAATGGAAAAAGATCAGACAATCTCTTCCTTGAGGCGTAGCTAGTTAGCCTAATAATCCTATTACTGTAAATTTACATGAAAGTCACTCTGCTTTCGGTAGATTAGGGTTTCTTTCCCATAAATCCCCTGGATAATAAAGTTTCACTAAAATTGAAGTTGTGTTGCTTTCTTCAGAAAAGTTATACATGCCCTAGTCCATTAATACAAGAACAACAATAAATCCTATCTCAATTAAATGGAGTCGGCTACATGAATTCTTTTATTGGGGAACTAAGGTTTATTCAGGCCAACTTTTGTACAACTTGACTACATCCTCAAAGAGTTAGTTGTTTGTCTTTGAGTGGATTCATCCTACTAGGAGGTGTTAATTTTTTAACAATTGAGCACCTGGGGGTTATATGTCAATTTTAATTGAACAAGTATCACTTACCTTTCCTCTTACTTGATAAATTGGCACTTGAACCCCCTTTTAGTTGGATAATATCACTTACCTCCCCTCTTATCTAGTTACAGTATCATATATGAGTTTTTTAGTTAAATTCTACTTTTAACATTTGATATTTTTCCAAAACTCCAAGCTACCTTTACAGAAAAAAATGTTTAAATTTAATCCCCAAATCACTCTCAATTACCTAGTAGTTAAAACACTCAATTACCTAGTAGTTAAAACCCTAAATCATTTTTTAATTAATTTTATTCTTAAAACCACAAAATACCCGTATGTTCTTTGATTTAGAAATCTTTCTTTTATTAGAAAAAAAAAAACCATAGGAAAAACATCTTGATTTTTTAGTTAATTTATTTTTCTTTTTCTTTTTTAGATGAAAGAAAGACCGATAAATTAAAGAATATAGGAGTATTTAAGGGTTTTAAGAATAAAACTAATTGGACTGCAATTTAAGGTGTTAATTACTAAGATAATTGCAGGTATGGGTACTTTAAGATTTTAACTAGGTAACTTAGATTTTTAAATTAAAACACCGATTCAATTAAGAGTAACTTGGGGTTTTAAATAAATATTTAACAGTAAAAATAAATTTTAAATGAAAAAATCAACAAACGAAAAACATTTAATACCTTTATCATGTCAGAAGGAAAGTAAATGATATCACCCAACCCATGACCCAACCAAGAAAGAATCCAAAGTTCATTTGGTCTAACGTAAGAGATATCTACCCACTTTAATTTAATGTTTCAAAACCAAAACGCTTCTAGTCATTTGGATTAGCTACATTTGAAGTTCATCACGTTAATAAAAAGGTCCCGGTTCACAGCAAAGGTATAAAATTTCTGGAATCCTGGCTGACTTTATGGGGGAGGTTGTGGTAGATAAACGTTGTTGGGATTTCCCTTTTATTTTATCATGTAGATTTCCCACATAAGATTTTCCTTTTTAACTTTCTTCATTATATATTTATAGCTCATGGTCAATGGAGCCATGATAACTACAAGCATGCATTCCATCTCCATGTCATGGGGCGGATCTAAACATTATTTTGTTTGGAGATTCTTTTATCTGTGGGTCTCTTTAGTAGTCATAAATTAATGTTGGATCCCCTTAATGTAATGTATTACATGTAAGTCCCAAGCAGACTGACCGTTAGTCGCTGTTAAGTATATTCAAATTTCAAACATGAATGGACCAAAATGCCCCTTAAGTTATTCAATAGATTGTGTTAATATATGGTTTTAAAAAGAGATAATTGGTCATTTTTTTTCCTGTTTTTATGCGCATTTATATTACTACACTATATATACATTGGCAGTTTCTTCCATCAGGGAAAAAAAAAAAAGAACGTAGAAAGAGAATTAAAACCTAGTCAGGATTACATACCAACAGAAGCTCACAAGGCACTTTTGAGCCCTCAACTACAATCACTTATATTTTACATCTCCTGAGTTTAGTCCATACTGCAAAAAGAAGAAACAGTAGCCTTAGAAAATTTAATGTTCATACATAGATGTCATAAATCTAGGCAGAAAATCGCCAGGCAGAAATTAAATCTACCATATGATAGTAGTATAGAAAGGCAACTACAATTCCTGCAAACCAATAGCGATGTTCCCATTCTGGAAATGTTAAAGGATGTCCAATGTAGTGATGTACCCAACACATAATAAAAAACTAGCCTCTTATTGAAGAGATTTTCACAATCACAGCCATGATAGAGAACCAAAGGCAACAAATGGTCAATGACAAGGATTATTTCACTAGTCTACAAAACGGTCATTCAACCTCTAGTGAACTCAGTTACTCAAAGTCATGGATGTGGCAGGAGTTCAGTGCATTGAGTTCCTAATGCACTTATTCTCTTAAGTGGCAGGGTAGTTCTCCATGAAAAATAGTGGTTGATGTTCTGCAAAGTGTTTAGTGCTACGCCAACTATGGCTTCATCCTTCAGAATGCAGATCCATTGCTATGTCAAGAATTTTGATGATATAGCCAATGTGTCATGACATCATTGAGGTACTTTCAAAAAATTCACAATAAACTGCCTTTCTCACAAAGGACTGGGTGAACAGTCCAAAAAGCAGTTTATTCTGATTGAAATAATATTTCCAGACTTCAAAATGCTAATATAAAGGCTTGAAGGTAAACAAGTCAGAAAAGGGAACTTCACAGTATGAAAGGTAGACAGGTCACACAAGAATAAAGCATAAAGGGATGAATGAAGTAGCGAAGTCAAAACTGCTATTGGATAATGACAATGTTTCTGAACCTGCTTCAAAACTCTCCAAGTTAGGAATCAAGACTAGCAAAACACAGAATTGCAAAGCCTTTCTGCTCCTGAGGATTTGATCATACAAACAAGCCCCTCTTGATTACCACAGTAAAGAAAGAATAACAGATGAAAACTCAAGCATACCTTTTCTCTCATTCCGGTGCTCCAAATGTCAGAGTGGACTGTTTTGCCATTTGCCGAAGTTGAACCAAGAGTCTGCATTGAATTTGGATATAATAGTGGTGGCCAGGTTCCACGCCTAATAATTGTGTAATCATCATCACTGCTGTCATCCTCTCCTCTCCTAGTAGAGACCATAGCTCGTAGGATCATTGCCAGCAGTAGGGACATAGCCTGAACATGATAACAGGAGTGGAGTGAGGACGAAATATGCTATAATTCTATAATAAACCATCAAAGTGCTATAAAACCCAATTAACATAGGTGTCAAAGTGCTGACTTGCTTCTAGGCCCCTTACAATGCTTGGGCTTTCTAGATGCTGTGGTTACCATGCCCTCTCATGGAAACTGAAAATCTCTGAGAAACTTGATGGCATGATAAGCCAACAAGGTATGCATCTTCAAATTTTCCTTTATGAATGAATGCACTGATAGGAGTGGGAAAACTGATTATCATTAGCCTACTCTCAACGGTTACATTTGGCTCATCTAGCATTTAATGATAGTAGGTTCTAAAACAACCTTCAGTCAAAATTCCTCACAATCAGGATGAGCTAGTTCAATAGCACCTACTTGCTTGCAAATTTCGGATCCCAATGCAGAGGCTACAGGATGATTTGTTATTGGATAAATACTATCCAAGTCAAACAATAATCAAACTGAAATTTACCAACTCAAAATTAATTATTGATCCACTATATGAATGCCTCCAGAAATGCTCCATCTTTTACATGTAAGCAATATAGTCAAGTAACATCCTAATAACTCTACAGGTTTTAGCTGAGGATTTTGCTTTTTCATGATCTTTATATAGAAATATATAAAGCCAATCCACTTCAAGATTTGAACTCACTTAATTCTTATGAAAGAGCTATTACGACTTTATGACTCCTCGTCCACCACCTCCAAACCCAGAAAAAAGCCAACCCCCTCCCCCCCCCCCCCCAAAAAAAAAAAGTATTTCAAATATTGCCAAGGAGAAAGGATTAGAAATAGCTAACAAGTTCATATAAAAGTAAATCCTTCAAAATTCTGAAGGCAAGAAGGAATAACATCAACAATAGAATGAGGAAAGCAAGAATTACCTGAACTGTAACTACAGCTATGCCAACCCACTTGCATATATATAAATTTTCTTCAATAAATGCTCGAAGACTTGCAAGTTCCCAAGTTGGATCACTTGGAAGATCCTATTTAGTTAAGACAAAAACACAGGATTCAGGTAACAGTCTATTCTATGCACATGAGATGAAAAGACAACAAAGAAATAGGGAAAACTTCGTAAGGGATAAAATAGCAGAGAAGCTAACCTTTTCCCACTGATGATCAAGCATGATAAAACCCACAAAAGCAGTTTCTACTATCATAAGCATGGCTGTTAGTAGAGTATACTGATGTCATATGATGTGAAGGAATGACATAATAAGGAAGAAAATCACTGAGTACAGGAGGAGAAGAACAAATTGAGCATTACTGCTACAGATAGCTTTGTTTCAAAAGGGGGTTGAGGGAGTCCTTTTAATTCCAAGACTCAAGTTGCCATTTCGGACTCATTATAAATCTGATTGTATTGCCAATATGACTAATTCATAGAAGGATACAAAATACAAGCAACACCCATTGACTGCTTCAGCTGCAATATGACCAATACAAGAAATTGAACATAATATGACACCAATTCCAAGAGAAGTGTATATAAACCTGTAGCAAGAAAAGCATCAAATTAGTGTCTTAAAAGTTTCCCAGAACAAGAGAACTCAAAACTGAAAAATAACATCGAAATCATATACCCTTAACTTGAACAAAGTTCATCTTAACACCAATATGGTAAGCCCGACTAAACATATAACTAATAACCATAACAAAACAGTTTCGATCATCAAAACACAAATTTTACTTCCATTCCAACTTTTGATGAATTTCAAAGCAATTGAAATATGCTAAGAGGAAAGCAGGAGAAGTACAAAAATGAAATGGAAACAAGAACAATTCAAAAGAAAAGGTTACCAGGGGGAAGGAAGGTTTCTGAAGATGTAAGCGATTCCATCTTCAATTCCAGAAACCATATTAACCATGAGATTCAAAGGAAGATCGTGGCCAGGGCGCAGAAAACGTACTGAAGATTCTGGGGATAGAACTGAAGGCTGAGGAATCCAAGCATGCTTTTTCCAGTAATTAAGCATCCATAAGGAATAGATTATGATCGATACTCCAATGAAAGACTGAAGAAAATTAAGGAATTTGAGGAGGAAAGCAAGACAACTTCGTTGGTGATTCGGTTGCATTTTTTAACCAAGCATCAAATTCGAAATATTTCTTCCCCGCGCGGTTTGCGTTCCATAAATTAAAAGAATGAAACCCTTACAGCTATTTGGGCATCAGAGCATCTCATGGTTACCAACTAAAAATTATTTTTTAGAATTTCAATCTTGTAGTTTTCTGCTTTTGTTGAAAAATAAATACAGAATTAAAAAAGTGTTAACCACAAGAACACACCATTAGTTCCCATGCTACACGTAATGATGTATCTTTCAGGCGTAAAAGAGTTGGTGCACCCTGACCCAGTTTCCATTTTTTTTTTTTTTTTCTCCTATTTGAAAGTGATGATTTATCAATTGAAACACCTTCAAAGTTTTGGTGCATCCATGGTCAGGCATATTCAACCTTGTGCATGCTGGAGAGGCATCGATTTAGAATCAGAGTAAGTTTCATCAATTTGGACTGATTTTGATTAATAATTGAAACCATCAGATCAGATTTAATAAATTATAAATTTTGTATTTTCTTTAATGAATGATATTTATGTTTTTCTTTTTTCTTTTTGGTAGAATTTTTTGTTCTATATTTAATAATTATTGATGAAGGAATTTTTTTTTATCATAAAGAAGAAAATGCATTACTTAAAGATAATTTGAACGATTACAACTTGGCATCTGGATAGAGATTAGTGGAGATAGATGCTAAATTATCACTATATATGTCAGTAGTTAGAGTTTGTAGGAGGGTGGGGGATTTAAAGTTACAAAACAAAACACAGTTTGCTTCAAGCAAAATTTTCACCAAAATTGATGTATGAATAAGAGGTCATGTGGACTGATCTGGTTTGGATAGTAGGCTTACAACTGTAAGTTGATTGCACCATATTTCTTAATGCTAATTTGAAGTTTTTTTGCTTGCTACAATCCATACCAAATTGCCATGAGTGTTGCCTCTATTTCATCACCATCATTTGTCTTTACATCACCTAATTTTATTAGATCAGTTTCTGTAGCAACCCTCATGCTCCAAGTAGATTCTTCTAGAGATTGGTGATATAGCCCTGCAATAAAGTTGTTAACATTGCAAGTCACATTTAAATCATTACTATTATTTTGATAAAATGAGTCTTTATGATTTGTTTCTTCTAACAAATCCAAGAACCCATGAGTTAATATTGGTGAAAACCTTGAAGGGGTTAGGTGATTGTTTTTTGAATGCTGAATTATTCTTTTTTACCCAAACAAAATAGCATGTAATGATGAAAATGAAAGGACACCCCGCTTTGTTTTGTAATCTAACTATACATTGTGTAGGACCGTAATGCACAAGTTGGTGAGTGAAGGTGTACTAATGATTCTGTTCTAAGTCCAAGCCTTCCTACTGCCCAAATTCTTTTGGTACGCTCGCAAGAAATAAATACATGTCATGTGGGTTTCATTTGAGTTTCCGCAAAGCTCCAAGGTTGGATCCATTGTGATAAGACAACTTTCACTGGAAATCCTGCATTCAATAGACACAAAAAGAAGGATTTAAATTTTGGGTGAATTGGTAATTTCCAAAAGAATTTTCACCACGTTGAGTAGTCTGGTATGATGGATTGTTTTTGTTTCATTAAAGCTTTGCCTGCCAATTTGGCAGAGAAATTACTTGTTGAAAAGATCCATAATACTCATTTATCATCTGTAGATGAAAGGGTGAGATTATTGAAAATTGAATTGTAATTGCCGAGAGAAGAGAGATACTCCATGTTTGTCTAGACATTATGTGGCACAACCTTAGTGTCCCATATTTCCTCCTCGGGATTTTGGTCTGCAATGCTGGTGGACTATTGTGGCCATGGAGCAATACCAAAATGAGGTATTATTACCATGACCAATTTGTCACCTTACCACCTGTTGTGTTGCAGAGGTGGGAGGATACTGCAGACACTCTTCCAAGGCCATGACCCTCCCCTTTTTCCTAACCTCTGGGTAAAAGATACTTCACTTAGAAAAATAGCTAGCATTAGTATTGTAGCCCATAGAAAATGTGGTCCAAAGAGTAATCTCTACCCTTGTTTTAATAGTAAACAAAATTTACATCCTCCTTTCTCATAAAGAGGAAAAACGATTACCCAATAGATGTTTCAACATGAAAATAAATTATAGGGGCCTGGAGTATAACGAGTCAGCTTATAGTCTCAAGTATTGTCATAGAAAGATAACCAAAGGGTTACTCAGCATTGAAACACACAAACTTTGGACCAACAAGACGATCTTTACTCGCCAGGGCCAAAAAGACGTTCGTGCCAAGGCCAGAAAGAACCCATGCAAAAGCAACTAAATAATTCCACATCGCTGAAATTATGTCCCTCCCTTCAGTAGTTTTAACTCACTTTAGTCATAGTTCAACATCAAAGGAAACTACAAGCCCTCTAAATTGAGCTAAAAGCAGACTTCAGTCGTTTAAACACAAAATTTTCTTAGGGCCTGTTTGGTTACATGAATCTAGAAATTTCAAATCTCTGGATTCATGAATCTGAGAATTATACCCGTTTGGTTGTAAAAATCTCTAGATTCATGAAATCTACAGATTCACGTTTTTAGTGTAAAAAGGTGAATCTGTAGATTTATGGGTAATGGGTGAAATCCAGAGATTTCAAAAAAGCTATACAATTGTACATTCACAAAAATCATGTCGATCAAATAAATTTTTAGGATGAATTCACAGATTTCATTCCACAACCAAACACTTAATTTTATAAATTATAATTCCATAGATTTGAAGTCTATAGATTTGAAATCTCTAGATATTTGAAATCTCCAGACTCATGTAACCAAACAGGCCCTTATAAAATTTTTACGTGAAATTCCTTTAATTCCCTTTTTTTTTCTTTTGGGTATAAATTAATTCCCAGTAGCCATGCCATGAAGAGAGCAGAGGGAAAATTTGTTCAAAACTGACTCCCCAGCAGAAGAGGAACTCAAGCTAAACCAAAATTTATATGTTGGCTCCTCACATACAAATGTGGCGCAGAAGGTCCTCGGATACCCTACATAAAGGACCCCAGAAAAACAAACAGAAACACAATGGTAGATCAGCTCATCCTGTAGAAAAATTGGGAGCCTTTTTATATATATATATAGGGAGGGGAGGGGGAATCCCACCTCACCAAACCTTTGGGGATGGCCTCAAGAGTCTTCACTTATTAGAGATTTCAACTCACTGCGAAAGGTAGGAATTTTGTCTGCTTCTACAGCCATGACAAGCCCTGTCAGTCTGTAATTCTTCAGCTGCAATAATAAAGACCAATAACAAATTAGATCCATATTCCATCTACTCATGACTCTCCAAAGCTCAATGGAGGAGCAGTGAAACCTCACTAGGAAAATGATAAACTTGACAACAGCCAACAAAGTGGCAGCACCAAGAAAAAACACATGCAACACTAGACAGAAGACAAAAAGCAAATTAGAGATTCCAGAGTTGGTGAAATTTCCAAAATATAAATGAAGCACGCTTGTAAGAGAATTGGCAAACAAGAGAAAGAATGTGTATATGCTTGACTGAATTGGTTTTGATTGTGAGATGCTGACTAGTGGGCAACTGTAAGTGTTTTGGAGGCAAATGGCCAAAGTTTCTAAAAGAAAGTTTACATTAAATTGGTTGATGCAATAACTTCAGTTTCTAAAAGAAAGTTTACAGAACATAATTCCAGAGAGTTTGAAGATCACTACGTACCTCTTGCACAGCCGGCTGCTGGGTCTGAAGAGGAAAACTGAAGGACCATGAGCTTAACTGAAATTATTTGGAGAATGCAGGTATAAAGGCACGATGCGAGGTAGAGGCATGATATATAGGTAGTATAGTATACTGAAATAGTTACATGAGGAAAAAGAATAAAACAAGGAGAGATACTACACCTTATGAAAAATTTCATCTTCTGACTTAACATATATTATTGGTTCATCACTGCAATGTCTTGATGGCCCCTCTTGCCGGTCGGCAGTCTTGTGCTATACAAAAAGGTAGAAAAAGTACAAGAAAACCGTCAAAACTTAAATACAAAACTAAGGTACAAGATCATGAATGGGAGGGGACAAAATTCAATACTAAACTAAGGAGATAAAAGAAACAATACAGTACTGACGATTGCATACCTTGTAGATTCTAGTTAACACTAAATAAAACTTAAAGCGAAAGGAATCCTGGAGCTCTGCTGTTGGCTTTAAGAGAGGAATAACAAAAGATGAGTCTTTTTTTGGAAATCATTCCCAGAACATGCACAGAAAGAGGAAATTCTTGCAACATCAACTCCACCCATCACAAGTTATATCTCATCTGACCTCATCTTCTGTTGCCCATGAGACTTCATCAAAAAGAGCATCATACAGCGGAGGCAAAAGCTGAGGAGGAAGATTCACAACTCGCTGGGAAACTAGTAGCCCAACATTTGATGATTCCTCTTCCAAAATCAATCTAAGTTTACTGAGTACATCCTTCTCTTGACATACATCAATCAGGAACTCATTAAGCTCAGTAATGCATTTATGATCCTGCTAGGAATGAACAATGGAAATATTTTTATCAGTCTTTAGAAATGCATGAATAGTAGCAACACTGAAAGTAAAGACTTAAGAGAGGATTCTGAGTGCCTTGTATCGCCCTAGGTTAAGAGCAGTAACAACAGAGAACAGTCCATCATCGTCTGTGTTCTCTAACTTAACCACTGTTCCAACTGTTGTCTGTCCCAGTATCAAGTCTACAAATCCACTCAGATCCCACTGCTTGTTATCAAGGTAGGTCTGAAGCAGGATCTTCACTCCATGAAAGTCATCCGGTTTTGGATCAAAGAATGCAAAATCAGCTTGGACGATTTCCTTCACATGATACAGACTAGAATAAGAACAAAAGAACAAGGACAAAATTAAGGTAACTAGCCTAAAGTAGTAAGAAACTACTGATAACAAATACAGATGTCAAGAAAACAGCAGCTTACATTCAGCTCTTCATCAGAAGATTCAGATCCTTCCATCTCATCTTCAGAAGAGTTCTTCAAGAATTTGTCATCATCTAGAATATATAACTTCATTGAAAATCAATAACACCCATGACACTCCAAAGAACATTTTGACAACTCCAAAAACCAAAACTGAGACAAATCATACCAAAAATAGAGAAATTCATTCTTAAAAAAATAACCATAGACACCTTAAAAGCAACAAGAATAGAATTACATGTACAAAGATACCTGAGGATTTGGAGAGAACTTTTTCCCTGAAGTGGGAGTTGTGGGTTTGACGTTTGTGCTTGAAGGTAGAGGCAGCAACCGAACGACCAAAGGAAGAGAAAACAAAAGGCCGTGGTCTCGAAAAACAGAGACGTCTTGTTGGTCTTCGGGTCATCTCTGCTTCTTTCAAGAGTAATATTAATATGATCTGCAGAAAAGGTCATGGCCATAATAAGTATAGCGGATGCAGCAAATTCACCATCCCCCCCCCCCCACAAGGGAAAGAAGAAAAAAAGAGAGGCATTTTAGTAGAAGTGGGGATTATAATGTGCATGTATTGTGGCTATATCTGTGTGCTTTTATTTTCATGTCTGTTCTCCTTATTGAAATCCAGCAGTTTTCAACATCCGAAATCCCCTTCGGATTTGGACACTTGGGTTTAAAAATTCTATAGATATCTGAGAATGGGCTGCAGATTAAGCAAATTGATGTTTTAAACGGGTTCATTTACAAAAGCTTTTTCTTTGGCAGATGTTTGTTTATCAACAGCTAATTTAACCTTGCCATTGAAAAAAGGGAAAAATGGGTGGACCAACATGACCCACTCTGGAAGTCAGATCCAGACAGACCAGGTCTGAAGTGGGTTTGAAGTGGGTTATCTACTGCATTTCTCTTCCTCCTCCCCTTCCCCTTCTATCCTTTGGTTGATCAATTTATTTATAAATCCGGGAAAAAAAAATAGAGCAATGATACCCTACATGTTTAAAACAGCTGCTTTGTGAGGAAAAAATATGGGCATATATTAACTAAATAACAAACATTGACAGCCAAATAAACAAAAATGACAGGATATAGACAATGATTTTATCAAAAAGACATCATGTTACATCCTAAATCTAACATATCAATAATAGTATCTCATCAAACATAAGTATTTGAAAGGAAAATAAAAATTGAAGAAGTTTGCACTGCAACAAAACTGAGAGAACCCGGGATGAGAAACCATTACGGAAGAGATTCTGATCTGAATTGAAGGGTTGTAAACCTGGGATTCTCTTGATGTTGGTACTGTGCTTTTTTCTGCGCAAACTATTTACTCTTATCACCATCCACCGAATGCTGTTACTGAATCTTGAATCTCTGATTTTGAGTTTGTTTAAAATGACTGATCTTGCACCTATTATTGATATTTAAACCCTGTTCTCTGTGATTAAAGACTTGCAGATCCCTAGTTCATTTACCAAGTCTTAGAGACAAAGCTTTCTGTCGCTTCAAATAAATCTGCTGAACAGATGTCACTACTTTACAATTTAGAAGGATATCCTCAGGGCAAATGTTCGACCATAACATGGGCCTTATTTGAGGCATGAATCTGCCTGCCACTTCACATCCCAGATTTCTCTCTAGTTCCAGAAGTTTTGTTCTCAAAACAGATTATTATTCCACCATTGAATTCCAGAATTTAGTTTTCAAATGCTGATTCTGAATTTTCTTCCCATCTTTTCTTACTAAATTTTTTTCTCTACAGCCAGAAGGCGTTACATCCTTCATTCAGCCCCAATAAACACACATATTGTTCCAGATACAGAAAATTTTGATGACACAGATTTCAAACTTTATAAAAAGCTGATGATAATTTGGTGTGTTCTTTACTAGATTTGGGGTTGGGAAACTTATCCCTCCCACAGAGAAGCACCAATGGCATATCTGTGTGTTGTGCGTGTGCATGTGCGTGTGTGCATGTGAGAGAGACAGAGAGAGGGGAAGAGATGAGAACTGCAGTGAAACCAACAGTTCAATTTAGCTTTTAATAGGGAAAATAAGGACAGGAAAAATGAGAACTCACTTTGGCAGTCCTTGGACATGTACAAACAACGGCAGTTGAATAACAACAGAACAAGAGTAAAATATGGTGACAATCTCACAGGGCAAATCTATCCGTAGGATCATAGCTATGAGAAGCAATTCTTACCATGAACTTTGAAACAAACAACAACGTCTCACTAGCATCACAATTGAAGATCAAGAACATGGAAAACAAATAATTCTATGTCCGTTTACCTGTCTAATTTATAGACGGGAACAATCAGCCCAAAGGGTAAATGGCATCATTTATCATACACTATTTCAATAGTATACAGTTTCAAACTTTAACTCACACATTACAAACTAAAACAAACAATGAAGTTCCACATATAACTATAAGAAGTTGTAACAGCGACCAGTTGGTTATGGACTAAGAGGAAGTTTCATTGAGAAACAAGCTGATAGCCTTATACAAAGAGAGGCTTTTGCTTTCGCCGTTTCTATTCTACCCAAAAACGTGATTGATCATTTTTAGGAATGAAGATTCAATTGATTGAAAAACAAATACAAATATACAAAAGAATCCCCATACGAGAAAACCCCATATAATAAATTTCGGAGAACAACGAAAACAAGAAGAATTTTATAAACGTAGAATTACCCTAATGAGAAAACCTGAATTACTTCACTGACCTTAACAGCTCAGCTTCTCGTGACTCCACCCCCAGGAGATTGAGAAGACGAAGAGGAATTCCTTTAGCAAGAACAGTGATTGGGTTCAAGCTTTGCTTGAGAAGAAGAGGAATCCCAGTTGGTCATTTTCTTTCTTTTGGATTTTAGTTTTTTCCCTCTGTTTAAGAGAAAATTATAAAAGATTACGAATTTACAGTTTTAAGCTCACTTATACACGTTAGAACTTGGAAGCACTTGTATCTTAAAACCCACCGCAAAAACAGCTGAAATTGTTCTTCATAAAAAAATTAACGATAACTGAACTGTAATATAGATTACAGCTTACAAACACCACGAAAGCAAAGAAAAAAGAACCTGTACTTTGGACAGAGCCATGGGAAGAATTCCGGTACTAGAGTGAATAGAGATCTGCTTACCAACTGTTTGATGTGTCGCCTTGCCCATGCAACAGTTATGGATGGAGCCAAGCCTTCAGAAGTCTGTGGTTCAACACTGCCGCCGGAAAGAGAATGAAACTAGTTTTTTTGTTCCCCCAGATTTTGGAAAGAGACGATGAAGTGGAAGATGGAAGGGAAGAAGAGTCTCTAAGAAGTACATAGGCTAGTGCAAGACGGAAGAAGACAAAGGGTGAGTGTAATCGTAGGTAGGGTTTGGGAAATTATCAACCCCACCCCTGAGGTATCCAATTTATCAGTCGGCTCCCTAATTATTAACACAGTCAGTCTTCAGTTAGGTTTTCATTTTAGATTTCCAATATTACTCCCACATTGAACTCTACCCTCCTCACACCCCCATGCACCCTGCCGGAAATCTAATAGAGCATCGGTGAACGATCTGTGCAAGCAGTTGGTGAAGACATTGCATTGCAGCTCAAGGATGGCAAAGAAGTTGAGATTTGCTTCTATGCTGAACTAGGCAAATTTGGCACAAAATATATATTAAAATCTTGTATGATTGGACACAGATGGGCACGTTTCTCTAGCCCATCTTGGCACAGAATCTTGTATGGTATGTACGACTTCTGTGTCAAAATGGACACATTTTTTAATAAAATATTTAAAAATATAAATATAAAATAATTAAAAATACATAAATATGCTGGTTCAATTCATACACATGTGATCACATACATCAAGTGAGATTATCATGTTTTTAAGTGATTAGTGGGAGTCTCGCTCTTGCTGCCAATTCATTTACAATTTTCTTTCTTTGCTCTTCCATTTGTCTTGCTTCTAATTGGGTGTTATTAGGGGGAATATCAGATCCGATATTACTTCTTCAGATATCCAATTCGAGTTTTCGAATTCTTCAAACTTTTTGACACTAGATGTTGACATCCTGATACAAATTTCTTGTGTTTAAAAAATAGACCACAAAGTAAAGTATCCAACTAAACTATAAATCAAACTAGATGCAGTTCGAACAATCATGTTAAACAATCATAAGTCCTTGGCCTTTAAATCAAAGATCAAAAGTAAGAAGCAACATCAACTTAATTAAGTTAATCAAAGAAAGAAAACAAGGTAATACATAAACTTATTTAATTTAATTTTGTTTTTAATTTGGCTTAGAGTTAGTTGGCTAGCATATACTTTTAATGTTTGCAACAACAAATCTCTTGAAACAAAAGTTAGACATAAGCTAGATTTAAGTGAAAGAGTTCAAAGAGGAATAATTATGGATTCAATTTGACATTCTAAAAAAAAGAACTCTGCTAAAATCTTAATAACAATGTTTTCAGTTTAAAAAAAAAAGTTATATGAAACGCCTTAAAAAGTGTTTTGCTTCTGGAATCAATCTGGAGTATTTTTTTGTATTTTTCCAAGTAGAAACACTTGTGGATTATAAAATTAGTAAACATCACATAAAAGCAACTAATAAAAGCAAAAACTACCCAAAATACGCATAAGTGGAAAATACCTCCAACCACAAGCAAATGAACGAAATCAAGAAGTAGGTTGCACACACACGAGGTTGCACACACACGGCTTCCGCTGAAGAGAGATTGGTTGCAGAGACAGGGCTTGCTTGCACAAGAGGGCTTCGGCTTCCGGTAGAGACTTGATCGGTTGTAGATCTGCTTTCCAAATAAAATACACGACAGAGACGACTACTG
Source organism: Hakea prostrata (assembly GCF_041222555.1). NCBI lineage: Eukaryota > Viridiplantae > Streptophyta > Magnoliopsida > Proteales > Proteaceae > Hakea > Hakea prostrata. The sequence goes on along the minus strand of NC_142606.1, from coordinate 12,662,342 downwards.
TTTATGGGACGATTCTGTCTTCGAGAATCTCGTTTTGGAGTTGAGAGAGACGAGAGAGCGTCGAGAGAGTTCAGAGAGTTGAGAGAGAGCAATGAGAGATGAGAGACGAGAGAGACGAGAGAGGCAAGAGAGTGCAGAGACAACGACGAGGAAAAATCAGTCAGCACCCACACGATTCACCGTTTCTCTCAATGAGAAACTTAGTTAAGTTCGATAAGATTCAAACTAATTGATTCATGTCAATATGATGTGGAAAATTTTCAATAAACCCTAGAAATCGGTAAATTGCATCGTAGACCAACAAAAGTCCATGTAGGGCAATAAAAAAATAAGAGACCAAAAGGAATAGTCTGAGTTTACTCGCACCTTAAGCTTGCGTGTTGAGAGGCTTCTCTCGCTTGAGAGCGCTCTTGAGAATAGGAGCAGAAGTCGGAGCCGGAGCTTGAGCTCGAACCGGTGACGATTCCGGGGTGGATCGGTTGGGGTGTGAGGAGCTGCTGTGGGGTAGACGGTTATTTTAGTCATATGGTTAAATGTGAGGATAATATTGGAAATATATAATTAAACATTAATGGAAGCCAATGGTGCAAGTTTGGCCCTAACCTGCTGTAAGCCCACCTTGAGCTCAAATAGGGCTTGGGCACAAGATTTTAGCCTGCGGATGGGTTAGAGCTAAAATATTCTGACCCTGATTTGGGCCAAGGGTAGGCCTAAGATTACTCTTTAGTCTACAAAGCCTATCACGACCCATCCTTGATGTTTTTGCTCAGACTCTAACTTTGATTTTGGCCCTAATTTTTTTCCTGGTGCTTGATTTCAATGAATTATATGGACAAAAATATGAACAAGTATAGGGTCAATCAGGACTAGAGCCAAGCTGTCCAATCAGAATGGGAATGACCTTGGCTTAGCCTTATAAGGCTTAGGGTCAAGGACAATAATCCTTGGCCTTGAATTATGGTCAAGGCGTGAATGAGCGGCTTACATTAGAATACATAGGACTGGGCTTGGGATTGCAAAAGCCCAGCATAGCCCGACCTAATTGCAGCCCTAATCGAAGATTAACAATATTAATAATAGGGGTTTGATAAATTACATACCTCAAGGGATGATCTTGATTTTATGGAATACCTCAAGCTCAGAGGCTGCAAAATTAGCTCCCGACCCAAAGCCCAAAATTGGCCCATGGGAATTCCACCGGGGATCCCACTCTCATGTATCACATAATGGGCCTTGGAGTCTACGATTGGCCAAGCCAAAGCCCATCTAAAATAAAAACCCTTGCAGGATCACATATATAGTTTGCATCATAACTTTCGAGAGGAAAGAAAACCTCAAGGGTTGTTTCAATTGATAAAAAAGCAAAACTTCATAGCATGAAATCAAGAGTTTAAATATTTTTGAGTCGAAGCCCTACTGTATATCTAAACTATATACAAAGGTATCCCCTTAGTATGTAGCTATGGTGTGCATAAACTAATCCAAAAGAACCTCAGTTCAAGAGAAAGGAAAAAAGAAAGAAAAAAAAAAGTAGTAAGGTCGCTTGACCCTGTGCCAACATGAGCCAAAAAGCTTCAATTATACACACCGTCAAACAAAATTTAGGACTATTGGATTCAAAATTTTGGTCCAGATTTCAATCTCAATCATTTAATCTGAATAGTCGATATCAAAATCTCGGTGGTCTTAAATGTATTGTTTGACGGTCATGTGCATTTAGTGAAGCAAAGTTCCAACATGAGGGTCAATGAAAGCTTGTACACAAGTATTTAATAGAGGTGGCTTATGAGGGTGGGTGCTCATTTTACCATCCTAGTGTCTGAGCATAAAGGCCACAAGACTTGGCAAGTATTCCCCACCCTATTTAATTGGATAATTTTTTTATTCTACTAGTTTAACCATAGCCACCATACTAATATTCCTATTAGCCCTATCTCTCTCCATAGTGTAGTTACTAAAGTGATCATGTTCTTTATGAAGTTACTATCGCCCCCATTCACTTCTAATGATGTTAAGAAACTGATATGATTTAATGTTTAATGTCTATTTTGTCTTATTATAATTAATAAGTCATAAGACAATACAGTAAGAAATACCAATTTTATCCTTATACTCTTGTCATGTTAGATTCCCCAAAAATGGGATCATGAGCCTATTGAATTTGATTTGTGCTTCTTTCTTTCATTGTGGTCCATTTCGTTAACCTCATCTAAGCATAGCCTCCTATGCCTAAACCAATTCATCCCATTATAACAACATTGTTAATTTATAATTTGGTATTGTCGATTGCAAAAATTATGTCTCCAAAAATTAAAGCAAAACTCTCTGTTAATGTCAATCTGTGGAGAACGAAAAAGAAAGTGATGGTTTAATGAGACAAAGTTAACATTAAATGAGGGGATGAAAGGCACATTTGAAGGAAAGGAACAAGAATTTTATGAATATGGCAAGAGAGATTTTCTTTTGGGTCGTAGGCAAGAGAGGGTGATAAAGACTAATAAATGTGATGTGGGGTGGGGGAGTTTACCATCAACGTCATGGATTTGGTTACCTGAATTCAGAGATTTCATGTTGGGTTTAATGATGAAAATCACTTTATCTTTTGTTTGAATTCAAATTTGAATTTTGGTGGGTCCCACTTAGTGTTAAACATGGATAGGTGTTTGGTATCATTAAGAGGGCCTTGGGAGAGGTAAATGGAGAGAGAAAAAATGAGTTTCTAGTGACTTCTAAAGAGGGTTTTGTCCAAAAACAGGATTAGCTTTTGTGAGTCTTCTTCTTCTTGTGGTTTTGCAAGAAAGGATTTCTTCTCTCTTGTGTTCTTCTCCATTGCAACTCCATTGAAACTTGAGCTTGGATTGAAGGGTTTTCTTCAAGAGCTTAAGGTGGAAGGGTATTCTAAGGAGGTTTGAGAGGTTATGTACCGGTTGAGGTAACATTGTATCACACTCAAATCTTGTACTATTTTGAAGATTAAAATAGTGAAATCCCTCCCCGTGGATGTAGCTAATCTCGAATATTTCGGATTAGTGAACCACGTAAAATTCTTGTGTGTTGTTTGCATTTCATTTTCATTCTTGTTGTGGTTTGTTGTTTATTTGCTTTGTGATTGTCTTTCAACTTATTTGCACAAGATCCTTGGTTTATTTTGTTAATTTGGGTGATTTGTTTAATCATCCGGTTCCGTGGATTTGGTCTTGTCTTCTACATTTCAAATATTTGAATTCATGAATGCGAGATGAGTTTGGAGATTTCAAATATCCAGAGATTTTAAATTTATAGATTTCAAATCTATGGAGTCATAATTTATAAAATTAATTATTTGGTTAAACGTGTATGTGGAATAATCTCTGAGGATTCATCGGTGATTTTTGTGAATGCGCAAATGTTTAACGTTTTTATAGTAGGGGGTGAAATCTAGGGGTGAAATATCTAGATTTCACCTCATAAGCCCATACCCATAAATCTACATATTTACGTTTTTAGTGTAAAAATATGATTCTCTAGATTTCATGAAATCTAGAGATTTTCACAACCAAAGAGTATAAATCTCGCATAATGAATCCAGAGATTTGAAATCACTTGATTCATGTAACCAAACAGGTCCTTAAATATTCATCTTTTTATACTAAAAACGTGAATATATAGATTTATGCATATAGTGTAAAATCTAGAGATTTCACCTATACTATAAAAACACTAAACATTTGTACATTCACAAAAATCACGTCGACCAAACAAAATTTCATAATGAAATTTCCACAAATTTAGGTTAACTAAACAATTCATTTTATGAATTATGACTCCATAGATTTGAAATCTCCAGACTCATGTAACTAAGGGTGTCAATTTATAGCCCGAACCGTTAAAACCAAACCGCACCAGCTCATTATAGCCCAAACTGGCCCGAACCAAACCTTAATGGGCCGTAATTGGGCTAAGGGTTGTGGAGCCCGCACCAACCCGAAACCGAACCGCAACCCATTTTGTAATTTTACATTAAATAGTATTTGAATCATTATATTACCATTCGGTAGTTGGTATAAACAATTAAAAATATCAAGCATGAATTCAAAGATCAAATAGTCATTTTACTACTTAATATCTAGGTTCTTGATTTCTATAGAATGGGTGGTTAATGGAAATTGACCAATAGCAACTTTACTTTCCATACAATTTTCGCTTTTGTTGTAGGATGCTCAATTGTTTATTCTTGTTATTTTTCTTACACACCATAAACCGTTAGTCAACCCGAATCTAAACCGTCAGCCCAAACCGTTAGTTAGCTCGAACCCAAACCACACCAAACCGAAACCGGCCCGAAACCATTATTTTGCTAATGGCCCGTATTTGGGCTAGGTGTTTTTCAGCCATAAACCGTTAGGCCCAGCCTCAAACCGCACTGTTGACACCCCTACATGTAACCAATAGGTCCAAGTGTAGTTATTACCATCAACGTCATAGATATTCTTTTTAGGGTTTACTAAACAAGTGTATTTACTAATTAGAGAGAGAGATTGGTTTCTTCAATAATCTAAAGCCAAATTCATATATCTAAAATAATATTATGGCTCATTTTTAAGGAATCTAATACGAGGAAGCATGAAAGTTCTCAATGATTGTTATGTTAGTTGAATAAACTTATAAAAAACCTTTAACGTAAAGACTCTAAAGAGTAAAGCAAATTCTAAACCACTTTTATTAGTCATGCACCATTATATATTTCCATGTTAGAAATTATGTAGTGTACAACCGTATCTACAATAGATGAAGATACAGAGTTGTATGTTGTACACAATATTTTATGTTTACAACAAAATTTTGCTGTACCAATGCCACAAGTTGAGCTTCAGTACTGCACATTAATTGCACAACACTGAGCTGCCTATGATCTAGATTAATTCTGGTGGTCGACAATGAATCTCAACCACCCATTTTTTTTTTTTTACTACACCACTAAAACCCAAAAAAAATAAAACGAGTGGTCAAGACTCGACCACCACTTTACTTGTTAAGTAGGCTAGCATTTTTACCATCATCGACGCATATATGACTATGGCAAGTTGGCAACTATCATAGCTGTATGGTATTTGCAATGTTCAAATATGTATAAGAGGACCACATCTCCATCAATGGCTCAACTACTCTTTCACATATAGTTACTCATAGTAATACTTTGATCACTGATGTACCCTACCCTGCAAGACAAAAAGAGAACCACCTCTCTAGTGGACCAGCCTATGCTTTCATCATATTTAATGGCCACAAATAATCTTACAGCTGCTATAAGTATGTTGTTACACATAAAAGAGGATATATGCATGCATGAAAGTTTGAGTATAGATCATTTACCCTTGTGCTTTCTTCACACTTATCTACCACACATTAGAAGGGGGTCCACAGAGGCCCATTCGAGTCCCACCTATGATTCATTTTATCAGAACTCGTAGGTGAATCATTTCATAATATGTGATGGAGATGTGTGAGGAGAGCACAGATCTATCTTAATAGGTAGAGAATCCGAACTCTGAAAGTTCTGCATAAATTTAGAACGTGTTACTTATAACCCCTCTGACCTCCGCACGAAGAGCACAGTGCAGAGTCAGAAAGAGAGCAGATGTCAGATGTGGACAAGCTAGTAACATTTTGATTCAGTATATATAGAAAGGAGTGGCATTATGTTCAAAAGATCGTGATGGCAGTGACTATTGTACTTGCCTGTATAGTTACAAGTTAAATGGTAAATTTCTCAGTGGATCAGAGAAAGCTTCATTGAAAAGTACTGCACTAAATTTCAGATTCAGTGAAGGTGGGACATTGATTTCTATTTTGTACCCTTTGAAATTTAATAGCCGGAAAAATGAGTTGAAGAGTGTAATCTGTTGGGCATAAGTTATAGAGGACAGGTGAGGAAGGTTTACCCAACATATTTCTCACCTTGTTAATCAATATGTGCTAGAGTATGTTGAGTGGTTGGTGTTATTTAGAGTTATAGATCACTTTTTTCACAGAGTAGAGAGAGAGAAAGTGTCAGCTTCAATGAGGGGTGATTCAGCTACTCCCCTTTAAGATTCAACCCCACAAATTTATGAATTTCACATGGGAGCTCTCAACTCTTGCAAGCCCTGTCTACCCTCCTCACACTATCCTCATAAATAAGCCAGCAATGAAGGGAAACAAGAAACCTGTATTATGCTATTTGATCCACATCTGCAGTTACTGAAACTACTGTGAAAAAAGTGGGAGAATGATGTCTGGGACTCAGAAACTGTGCTGCTCCAGTTTCCCTGGCTGCATTAGTCTCTGCCTCCTCCACTTTACTTGGAGAGAGATTTTATCCCTGTGTGGCTGTGTGGAGATTCTCATAACTTATGAAACCTCATTACAGCTGAAACAAAAACCTAAAAAGCAGTTGGGTTTTCTTACCCAATGCAAAAGGCTTCTGCACAAGCAGAGTCTAGGGAACAGTTTTCCTATGCAGCTTTACCCCAGCAATTCTTACTGCGAGGCTGTTTCGATCTAACTTCAACTGCAAAGATTACATAAATGAATTTGATAAATAGTTGTTTTTGGGTCCATTAAATAAGTTCTCTTCACCGGAACAGAGAAATTTTTTTTTGTAGAAAACCCCTGTCGGCCCCTGCAAAGTAATAGTACTAAATGTGAGTGTACTCTGAAGTAGACAACATCATGAAAACTAAATGCAGTTTAAAATGATCAAACAAGAAAAAAAGACTTGTCTATCAATTTCAAAAAAGATTGCTTGTACAATTAAGTCTTCTCTAATTTCTGTCATTATCTAAGACTAGAAATTATTAATAGAGTATGTGACAGATCGATAGGGAAAAATATTATAGACCTAATCTACAAACCTTAAATGATGAAAACATACAAGCTAGCTTGGATTATGCAATTATGTGTGACTGTTTAGGGAACAAGGAACAAACTTAACAATCAGGAAAACATCTGTTCCATTACCAATGTCATTAGCTTATGATGGTGATGTCTATCCTTGATGTTGCTGCTATAAGGATAGATGGGTCATCATCCTCAGCAACATTTGTTTGATGAATACTAATTGAAACGGCCATTGACTTGTTCTGTTAGTGGTTGGTTTATAATGGACAGGAAAAACAAGCTGTGGAAACACCATGAATCAGTCACCGAAGTTAGAGATTGGCCACTTGGTAGCTAGCATGAGTTGCAAATGGGTAGCCGCAGCATGATTTTGTTTAGTGATTCTCAGCTGTCTTATTGAAGACAAGAAAGGACATTAAGAAGAAGGCCCACCAGAAAAATCCATCATTATGGCCTTAATCCGTAAACCTCTTGCATGGTCACAACTATATAAATACATGACCAAGTCATGATCAACTAGAGCATTCAGCTATAGGTGGAGAATTGCAGAGACCAAGAGTTGCTAGTTGCTTAGCTACTACATCCAGGGTTGCCCAAAGCTACTATCTCAATGGGTTTTCCTCTACCTTCCCTGATAATTGGTTTAGTAGTGGTTCTAGGCATTACCACTCAAGCAGAAGCCAGGGCATTCTTTGTTTTTGGTGATTCACTTGTTGATAGTGGAAACAACAACTATCTGTTCACCAGTGCTCGTGCAGATGCACCACCTTATGGTGTCGATTATCCCAGTCGTCGACCCACCGGCCGTTTCTCCAATGGGCTCAACATCCCAGACATTATCAGTTGAGTTCTGAGTTCTTCCTTCGCAGAAAATCTTTAAAATTGCAGTAGTTTAGTTACAGTAGTAAAAGATATAAAAAAATCCTATACAGATTAACTAAATTAGTGCATTATCTGCAGGTGAACAAATTGGTGAGGAGACTGTAGATCCTTACTTGAGCCCTGAGCTTAAAGGTAACAGATTACTTAATGGAGCCAACTTTGCTTCAGCTGGGATCGGGATTCTCAATGACACAGGGATCCAGTTTGTGAGTGCAAGTGAAGTCTTCTTTGGTAATTCTCTTGAATCCTTGTTCATGCTTAGATAGTAATTTGCTACACATTTGCAGATAAACATAATTAGAATGCCAAAGCAACTTGAGTACTTTGAGCAATACCAGCAAAGAGTAAGTCAGCAAATTGGAGCTGCCGAGACACAGCAGTTGGTGAACCAGGCACTGGTCCTCATTACTGTCGGCGGCAATGACTTTGTCAACAACTACTACCTGGTTCCTTACTCAGCAAGATCTCGTCAATTTTCTCTCCCTGATTATGTTCGCTATATCATCTCAGAGTACAGAAAGATTCTACTGGTAACAATTGTAACTTTATATAGTTCCTTTCTTCAGATCAACCTTAATATAAGTCCACAGTTAGATGCACTGATCAGTGATCAGTTTGCACAGCCCTCTTCAAAGTGATCAGTAGAACCTTTCATGGTCATCTGGGTTTTAAATACAAACAACGTACATAGAGAGTTACAGAGTTATTAATGGGCCATGTTTGTATGAAGGGTGTGGGGAAGAGATTAAGAGGGCAGTTATATAACAATACTTGTATAATAACTGCTTAACTGCCCTACAAGTACTGTTGTCCGTGCCATTAAAGCCCTATTAAATTTGTGTTGGACAAGGTCACATCATGCAGTAACTCTTGCCTACTAGTATAACTTTTAAACAAGATCTAGATTCATGTTTATGTATTAAGAAAATTTGCAGAGGCTGTATGACTTGGGAGTTCGGAGTGTTCTTGTGACTGGAACTGGGCCTATGGGTTGTGTTCCAGCTGAGTTAGCACAGAGGAGCCCTGATGGAAATTGTGCTATTGAGCTGCAACGAGCTGCTAATCTCTACAACCCTCAACTCGTTCAGATGGTAAACGAAGTCAACAGAGAGATCGGCACAAATGTGTTCTTTGCTGTCAATGCATATCGAATGAACATGGACTTCATCAGTTCCCCTCAGCAGTATGGTAAGTTAACCAGCAAGCTTTCCCTTTTCCTTTGTGAGAGTGTGAACAGCAGTAGTCATAAGACAAACCCATAAAAAGTTACCAAAAACAAGGTTGTTTCAATATTGAATTAGCAGTAAGGGGAAATTATTAACTTGATTCGTGAGTTAATTGATTTTGGTTGCAGGTTTTGTAACATCAAAGATAGCATGTTGTGGACAAGGAGCTTACAATGGGATTGGGCTATGCACAGTTCTGTCAAACCTGTGTCCGAACAGAGCTATCTATGCATTCTGGGATCCTTTCCACCCAAGTGAGCGAGCAAACAGATACGTTGTCCAACAAATCCTGAGCGGCACTTCTGATTACATGCACCATGGGAACCTAAGCTCAGTCTTGTCAACCATTGAGTCCAGAATTTCTGCAGTCGCATCCAAGACCTGAAACTCTCCATTTTTATAAGCCATTGCTGCTGCTGCTACTACTACTACGACTACAGATCTTCATGTTCTTCTTTTATGATTAATAGTAATTGTAATTGTTCATCTTGTTAAGTGTGCCGCCAAGTAGTGCATCTGTTAGTGTTTTTGAGTGGGAGTCAAGGTGTGAGGTTGATCAATTAAACCATGGAGGAGGATCCATGGTTTTTCAGATTTTAGTTCTTTCTACTTGAATAATGATGATTAATATGATAATGAGTCTGTTTGGTTTTACCTCTCATTTTGTCTATGACTAGTCTGGGGTGGCGCTGGAATATATTTTTTTTTCCTTCCGTCTGGGCCAGCTTACGCGCAACTCAACTAATCCTCAAGGGAGCTTTTTATAATTAATATAGGCGGAGCTTCGCCCCTAGCTCCAAGGGGATTTGAACTCTGACATCTTTTGTGGAAGCATTGGTCTTTTGCCAACTAAACCACCCCTCGGAGTTGTGGCGCTATAAGCTGGACTGGGCTGGTTTAAGCAGTCTTCATCATTTTACTTTTCGAGTCTTCATTCTGTTAAAGCAGTGTATTGTTGCAGGCTTTAACCAATAAAAGGTGTATTGTTGCAGGCCATACACGTGACAAAAAGCATAGAGAATCCATCCACCATGTGCTTAACTTCAGTTGTGTAAAATCCATGTCAACTCTTGTTGCAAAAAGGAAGCTTTCTTGAATATCTGGCCCACCCTATTCTAATCCGAGTCCAGACCAGCGACCCCGTCGGGGAGCCCTCTTACCACCACAAAATACAGGGGGCCCAGGGGTAGTGATGAAATTTTTTTTTTTTTTAAAATATTTTTCAGATGTGGGGCCCACCGTTTTTGTGGTGAAAAAACCATCGGAGAGCACAGAGTGCTTCCCATTGGGGGTGATGATCCGAATTCTTCTAATCCATCCCTTCTCTGCCCCCTCCCCCTTGTTCTTCTTTTCTCCCCAGCCATCCCTTGATTCTCCTCATCAGCCCCCCGAGGCCCCATTCTTGGCCCAATCCACCTCTCCACTGCTTTAGTGTGGAGTAGCCGATCCACTAAATGATGTCACTTCTTCTATGTAGACTTCATTGTTGTGGTCAATTCCTCTAAGAAGAATAAGAAGAAAAATATGAGGAAATCTAATTAATCTTGAGTTACTTTCTTTTTCCTCAACATGAAAAATAAAATCATCAACCAAAATGAGAGAGAAAGGGGGAAGGAGAGAAAACGATGGATAAAATATAGGACAGAGCCAACAAAACCAAAGAGGGCCTAAGCTAAGCAAAATATTACTCCTTACCCATAATTAGATTTATCCCCTTTGTCCATTTAAAAAAAAATAAAAACTTTACATTTGGATGGACGATAATACCCTTGTGAGTGTCATATTACCAAATTGCCCTCACTCACTTCACTTTGTCTTTCCAAAGAACTCTCTTTCTCTTCCATCTATGAAATCCCTTTCGCACTCAATTATCTCTCTCCACAGCAACCCTACTTTCTCTGACTCTAGCAACCGGTAATTCCTCACCGCTACAATTTGATGCAAAACATTAGGGGTGTCAATTTATAGCCTGAACCGTTAAGTCCGAACAGCACCGGCCCGTTATAGTCCGAACCGGCCCAAACCGAACCTTAATGGGCCTTAATTGGGCTGAGGGTTGTGGAGTCTGCACCAACCCGAAACCAAACCGCAACCCGTTATAACCCGTTTTGTAATTTTATATTAAATAGTATTTGAATCATTATATTACCATTAGATAGTTGGTATAGACAATTAAAAAAATTAAGCATGAATTCAAAGATCAAATAGTCATTTTATTACTAAATATCTAGGTTCTTGATTTCTATAGAATGGATGTGTTTTTTTTAATGGAAATTGACCAATAGCAATTTTGCTTTCCATATAATTTCCATTTTTGTTGTAAGATGTTCAATTGTTTCTTCTTGTTTTTTTTTCTTACCCATCATAAACCGTTAGTCAACCCGAATCTAAACCATCAGCCCAAATCGTTAGTTAGCCCGAACCCAAACCGCACCAAACCAAAACCGGCCCAAAACCGTTATTTTGCTAATGAGCCATGTTTGGGTTAGGTGTTTTTCAGCCCCAAACCGTACCATTGACACCCCTACAAACGATCCATGCTAAAGCCTAAGCTGGATCCCACGTAAACAACCGAGTCATTTGAGCCACCTCGCGGATCCACTGGCATGGCTAATAAGCCTCTCTTTTTTTTTGGCCAAAAAAACAATGAAGGTGATTGTACCTATGAGGCTGTATAAATTTTCAGCGGTCACTTTAATTGAAGAAGAAGTTGGGAATTGAGAAAATCTCCAAACGTTGATTGATTGTTTTGTGAAAGTTTATTCTACAGGAGTTTAAAGCATCAATAGTGATTAGTAACTTGGGGTGAAAGACAACCACACGTGCAAATTTTTCTATGTAACCCTAATCATGTATGAACACATGTAAATTTCTCCAAAACAATTTGTTTATGAGATAAGAAAACCACAAAATGGGGTTTCTTGATTGAAAATCTCAAATTTGTTATTTTTCTAGGTAGGGGGCGGTCAGTCAAACTAACTTGCTGCTCCAATCAACCGCCCTCTTAACTTTTTAGCTGTGAAAGCCGATTTCGACAGACTTCGAAAGGTGAACACTTTTAAACATTTATCAATCAATGGTATAATTTACTTTAACATTTGACTCCTTTAATATGAGTTTTTATGCATGCCAAAATCTCATTTTTATGCCTTATGGACTGATTTTCTCTTTTCTATTGAAGTCAAATAGAGTGGTCGAGTTTTCTTCTAATTCATCAAACTCCATAGGTTCGATTTTCGAACTCTCGAACTCAACTTAAATGGTCCAGAGTTGTCTTCTTCTCGAACTCTGGGTTCGCAAACTTGAAACGATTGATTATTGGGTTAGAATTTTATGAGATTTCACATATTCTCTCTGAAGAGGAGCCAAACCCCACTTAAGTGGGCTCATAATCAAAATATCTCTTGTTTCTTTTCTCTGAAGTATTGAGCTCGACAATAAAGATGTTGCCAATGATGCCAAGGGGACCTAGAAAAATTGAATAAGCCTGATTTTAGAATTCTGGATGCAAAAATTCGCACCCCAAGTATAAACATTGATCCATCTTTTCTTGTTTGTCAGTTCAAAATTGATCTGAATTGGTTAGAATAAGCCTTAATCATATACACTTTTTGGTTTTTTGTTTGATAATCCTCTAAATTCAATACAAATAGATCAAATTTGAGTTGGGCTTGTTTGCTTATATGAATCCATAGATTTTAAATCTCTAGAATCACAAATTGGAGATTTATACCCATTTGGTTGTGTGAATCCCTGAATTCATGAAATCTAAAAATTCACATTTTTACACAAAAAAACGTGAATCTATAGATTTATGGGCATGATGTGAGAGATTTCACTTCTACTATAGCGAAAAACATTTGAACCATGACTCCATAAATATTTTTTTTATAATGAATCCACAAATTTCATTTCAAATATTCCAACTAATCAAACAATTAATTTTATGAACTATGATTCCATAGATTTGAAATCTCTAAACTCGAAGTAACCAAACAGACCTTTAATGGCTTAATCATTTATTGGGTGGTCTGAAAAGATTTACAAAGCTTAAACCAACGATGGCGAAAGGAGATAAATGATTTTCTTTTCTTTTTTCTTTCAAGGGAGATCAATGATAGATTCACACAGTATATTTATTTTTATTTTTTGGTTCAAAACACATTATTAAACATTACGTAGTGAGAGCTTTAAAATCTTAACTAACCATCGTTATTATGCTTAATCAGAGGGATAACCACATCTGTCCAACCTCCCTAACCCAATAAATCAGTCTCCATCACACCTAAAACATAAAGAAATAATTAAAAGTGGGGACCTTTATTAGTTTATTAGTCCTTAATAAGTTAGTCTTTGATCAAATAAGGTTTGTTATCATAGCATCATTATGTATTAATTTTCTTGTTTCCTTTAATAAGTGGAAGCATCAATTAATTACTTTTTTAATATCATTCCGTCACACCTTCCAATTAATAGAGTTCTATATTCATAAAAATATACAAAATGGAATCTGTCCTTCCCTTTAAGATGATGAAGAATATGACTTTCCTATAATATTAAATATATGTACTTTCAGTCCCCAAGTCTTATGTATTTTTATGTATTTCATCATTTCAAAAATTGCTAAGCCAGTGGTTGTATATTGTTTTATTTATTTTATATTATTTTACTCGTAAAACAGTTGTATGTGAAATTAATAAATGACTAGTTAGTCTGCATTCATCGGCGTATAATAAATTAGAGGTTTAAAAGTTCAATTTCCTTGGAGTCGAGATTTCTCTCATATATATATAAATTGTTGTTTTATGAATTGTTCCATTTAAACTTTGATTCTTATAACAGCATGACTAAACCAGAAGATAAATAATTAAATCAAAATTATTAGTCACTAGACTATCTGAATAGAGATATAATTATTTAATCCAACCACCCTAATAATCATTTTTTTTTTGGCTGGTTAGTTACAAAATAAGAAATCAAAATTTTTTGAGGGTTGGTTTGGTAATGATGTGTTTAATATATATGAGTTGTGCTGATTAGGATAAACAAGTGTAAGGTTTTAGATTGAAGAAGTGCATGGACCATGCAGAAATATAGATTTAAAATGACAAGACTTCATTTGGAAGAGAAGAATAAAAAAAAGGAGAGAAGACTTCTTTTGCAAGAATAAAATTCTCCCTAATAGTGTCAGTTAGGTATTGAAATATCAATATTGATGAACATGATAAGCTGTGTGTTTTCTGAACTATCCAAGTAAACACATGAAGAAAACCACCCAGATACATAAATGGTTATTCTGTTCAACTAAAAGATTTTATGAACTAAGAATTAAGGTTACCCAGATAACAAGAGAAAACTACCCAACTGCTTTGCCTGTTTAGTGACTTTACTGTCATTAGGGTACCTTTGAAGTTACTTGGTTTACAAATCAAGTTGAGGGGAGAAAGGCTTCTAAGACAAAATAATAGATGGAGATATATGAAGTTACTTGGTTTTTAAATCAAGTTGAGAGTAGATGGCTTTGATAACAAATTAATAGATTAGATGCATCAAGTTCTTGGCTTTGATATCAAGCTCTGGGTAAAAAGTTTTTGAACAGAGGTAATAGATGAAGATATAATGTTACTATTTGTTTCTAGACTTTTAGTACAGTGGTGGTAATCTCTTATGTTGATGCACAAGTCCAGTGGGTATTGGGTTCAAATCTCTTATGTGTTTCTTTCAATGATGACTAAAAAATAAATATGGGTTCCCTAAACAAATGCTTTGGACGATGGTTTGTCAAAATTTCGAGACTCATAAATTGACAGGGTATCATTCAACATACAAGTATACATAGAGTTATAGTGTAGTTGGTGCGTTTCTCTTTTTAGATGGCCCAAAAGGTGAATTAACATCGTACAACGATTATTTTCATTAGTTCTTGAAAAAAAAAAACACATTTATTTTCATTGATTCTCTAACTTCCTTTGTTGTTTTTGGTAAATATTGAGAGGGCTAAATATCATTGAATCTTAAACCCTAAATCATAATGCTTCTTAAAAGATGAAGCATTAGCTATGCGAGCTGGACTTTTGGAAGCATTGGGAGATGGTTATGAATATGTGGAGGTTCACTCAGATTGCAAGGATCTAATTATGTTCGTGGTGAACGGGTCCACCCCTCCCCATATATTATTCCGATTCTCCAAGACATACAGTACATTGCTTCAAAATTTCAGCATTTCAATGTCAGGCACATATCTAGGAAATCCAATATAATAGTAGATATCCTTTATAGTAAGGCATTCAACCTCTCAAACCGAGTATAATGGCTTATTTCCAGCTAATGGTTACTAGAGCTTTGCTCGACCATTATTCAGGTTTCTAAACAAAGAACTAATTACCAAAAAAAAAAAAAAAAGGCATTGTTCAACAAATGGGTCTAAATTCAATAATGTAAAGGTGGATAACCTAATACTCATGCTTATGTAGCAGTTTTTAGCATCTTTTATTGATTTTTTATTTTAAATAAACATAAGAGTAGATACATATTAGGTATTACAGTATATTGCAAGATATAAAAAGGCAGGTCACACTGGAATCATTTAGCGACTTATGTGTATAACCTATATACTCTAGTATAATTGTTATTAAAGTCATCTTTTAACTGCTATTTTTACCTATATATTTTATATTATTTGATATTTTTTTGTTTAATTCATGCGATTCAAACAAATTTTTTTTTTTCATAATCTAAAAAAAAAAAAAAAACCTTTGAATGCATATTTAAGTTTATACACACTAAATGTGCTTTGGACACATTAGTGGCAACATGGTACATAGATCTAACAAATCATAGATGGTTTTGGATTTCGAACATCTGCTCCTCTACTTGGGCCGTCCAATTAAAAAAAAAAACAAGCTTATACATAGGATAATTTTATATTAATTATATCATTTTATATTTTTAATGTTGTTTTCATGTTTCTGTCCATAGCTATACTTAAATGCCAACATAATTATTGCATCTATAAAAAATTATTATGTCAAAAAAGAATAATATATTTCAACAATAATGTTCAATCACAACCTAAAAAGTTTTTTTTTCTTTTTTCTTTTCCCTTTCGAATGGAAATCGATTTTACTAGTTAAAAAAGAAGACGAAGGTATATTACTAATTTACTAGTTAGAATTTAGAAATTAGAAGGACCCAAAAAAAAAAAAAAAACCATTCATGATTCACCGTTGTTTATTTGTTTTTTTAATCGAAAAAATAAATAGAGAATACCGGCAAAGACAGTGGCATGGTGCCGTAAATTAATTGGAAATGAGTGGTATTTAATAAATAACGATGCCAGATAGACATATCGTCCTCTCCGTCATTCCGGCAGTGTTACGAGTTACGACCAAAGTTCCAGTCACTGCCTTCTCCCTCACTCTCTCGCTCTCGCTAAATTTCAGCGAGACACATTGGCGAATTGCAGAGCAGATCTGCGCTTCGTTGATCAGATCGGAAAAATAATCGGTGAGATTGCTTTTTTCTCCTCTTAGCCATGGAGGAGGCGTTGGAGATGTCTCGTTCTAAGGACACTAAGGAGAGGATGGCAGGAGTAGAACGCTTGTACGAGATTCTTGAAGCTTCTAGAAAGACTTTGTCGTCGGCAGAGGTTACTGCTCTTGTCGACTGTTGCTTGGATCTATTCAAGGATAACAATTTTAAGGTTTCTCAGATGGCTCTTCAAGCCCTAACTACCGCTGCTGTTCTTTCTGGTGAGCCGTTGAAGTTGCATTTCAATGCACTTGTGCCGGCTATAGTTGAGAGGTTGGGAGATGGGAAACAGCCTGTTCGAGATGCTGCAAGAAGGTTGTTACTTACTCTTATGGAGGTATTGCTTTTGTTCTTTCTCCGATTGAATTTTTATTATAATGCAAGTTTCATGAGAAATCTATGTCCGGCGGAATTCGGATTTGGATTTGTTGTGTCGACTTTGATTCATTTGGTTGCTACTTTATCTTTTAAGTTTCCAACTTACGAACCATATTATTCTATTTTTGGGTGAGATGATGTTACTGTCTCGCTGTGTGTGTTTTTATGTCGAGGCGAGTGTAAATAGTTGCGGAATTGAACAACACTGATGTATACTGGATCAGGCACCTGGATTCAATTTTATGCTTTTAATTGCAAGTCTGAAGATTTCAGTGTTCCTTTTCTTTCTCGTGAATTTCGTTTCGTTGTTTACTATCCTAGTATTTGGAACTTCCTCTTAGTTTACAGTGACGAATTAACGAGTTTAGATTTTCTTGAATTATGTGTCTTTCTGAATGTTCAATGGCTATTAGGTCGCCTGGATTCCAGACCAGGTGGCATCTCTGTCTCACATTTGTCGCCCATAAATTGCTTATATATAGCGACATAAATTTTGAATTTGCGGTTGATCTTCTTTTGTCTTTCGCTTCTGCGTCTAGATCTTCAGCGTTTATGTATATACTTTTATGTTGGGTGTTCATACTTAGTATTAAATTCTGGCTCATGTTGTATTTGATATTACTTTTAACCATGGAAAATGTCTTTTGCATTTCTTAATCATGATTCTCTACTCGCCAATGATTATGTATGTGTATAGGTTTCTTCCCCGACCATCATTGTTGAAAGAGCTGGGTCTTATGCCTGGACACACAAGAGCTGGAGAGTCCGTGAAGAGTTTGCACGGACTGTCACGTCAGCTATTAGTCTTTTTGCCTCGACTGAGTTGCCCCTTCAGCGGGTTATCCTTCCTCCGGTATGGCTGTTACTCACCATTTCAATGTATAAGGGATCGCTTCCCATATCATTACTTGTGTGGCATTATTTTGCCTGATGATACTTAGCTTTTGCACTATCAGATTTTGCAGATGCTGAACGATCCAAACCCTGGTGTTAGGGAAGCGGCAGTTTTGTGTATAGAGGTGAGTTTTATCTTTTGGTTTAATCGTTCTTGATGAAGTGCACCCTTTAAACTAATGTGATCCATTACATTGTGACTTGATTTGGAGTTTTATCACATTGTTTTGCAAATATATGTCCATGCAACATTATTTTCATTGAGAGACCAGACTTTACACTTCTTAAGCCCTCTGCATCTTCGCATGGAATTCAATTTCACCCTGTCCATGTCGGGCACAGGGGGCAGTCATTACACCATTCGTTAGTATAAAGAGTGTAACACTATTGCTTCTGGTAAATTTCATGGTCAATACATGGTGATTTCTTCCATTTTAGTTCTGTTTTTTAGGTGTATTTCCTGCTTCATATGCTAAATTAACTTAATGCTACCAAGGTGCATGAGTGATCCTTTAATTAGTTTTGTTATTTTTTTTAAAGTGTTGCTTTATTTAGGATTTACAAAATTGTAAAAATTCTACCCACAGCATGACATAAATTGATACTGGCACTCAATTCATGTGTTTATGTTAACAGAAATGCAGCAAAGTGTTGCTTAATTTAGGATTTACAAAATTGTAAAAATTCTACCCACAGCATGACATAAATTGATACTGGCACTCAATTCATGTGTTTATGTTAACAGAAATGCAGCAAAGAAATTATTTTACTATTTTATGCTAATTATGTTAGAAATAGATGGAACTTGGAAAATCCCTTTGGTCATGACAAGCATGTCATTGTTTCCAGTTCATATCTGCCAAGAATTCTGATTGTTTGTCTGTTCAATAAATTCTGCAGAATTATGCAACGGATCCGATAAGTCCAATACATATTGTGTAAGTTGCCCAAAACCAGTACTTAAGAAATGGAAAACAGAAAGTCTTTTACAAAACAATACGGAGACTTGGACAAAATGCTACTTAGATCTTAGCTATTCATCAAAATAGAAAATACTAAAGAATAATAATATCTAGGCTAGTAATCACATGAAGAATTCTTATTGAGATAGAAACTAACTAAAAGCTATTGAAGTCTCTCATGCAAGGACTTTAACTGTTCCAGAAAATATCACCACATAATCAAGTTAAAGTCCTGGGTTTCTTCAAATGGCAAGTAGCTAATGGCTCACATAGTTACTGTTCACGCAAACAATAAATTCCTTGAATTGGAGCACTCTTGGATATGCATCACCTTGTGTTATTTCAGTTTGTTTAGTAATTAGGTGTGTGGTACATTCTATTGAAAATTCTAATTGGGGAGTTTGGTGTCCAAGTTTTGAAGTTGCTTAATTGCTTTATTCTTGTTGGCTAGACCATAGGTATTAAGAAATGATGTGGGGATATAACCAAGGTATACTAGTGTAAGAGTTCTGGACTAAAGAAATAAAAGTTAAAACTGCTTGTGAGTTGTGATTTAAAAACACTTGGGCATATCTTCTTGGATCCTCTTCTATTTTAAGTTATTATTCTTATTTTTTGTTTTAAAACTTTTTTTTTCTTTTCCAAAACTGTTGACTTTTGTGAATATTGCTGAAGCTATTATGCAAATATAGTAGCTAGTTTGATTCATAATTGTTCAAGTTGTTGCGACCTAGCTTATTTCTGTCTCCACTTGAATGCTGAGATAACTCAGTCAACAACATGATGATTGGGCTTTTAAGAAGCATCATATAGATAAACTGAATGTTGGATGCTAAGATGGATAAGTGGCAAAATTGCAAAAGTAAGAAGGATAAGGTAAGGGATGATCATATTAGAGCTGGTTTGGGAGTAGCTTTGATAAATGATAAGCTACAAGACGGTTGTGGCACAGCCACGTTTAATGAGGCCTTTAGATGCTCTGTATGAAGAAGCAATTTAATATAGATTGAAGGTTTTAGAAGAACCAGGGGTAGACCTAAGATAATTTTATGGGAAGTGGTGAAAAAAGATATGCATAGCTTAGGCCTTGTATCTAGTATGGCCTCCAATAGAGCTAATTGGAAGGCAATGATCCATGTTGTCGACCCAATTTAGCTAGGAGAACAAGGCTTGCTGTTGTAACCAATTATTATTATTATTATTTAAAATTTATTTTAACTGAGGGGATTATTTTCCCTCAAAGGTACATTTTCTATTATTATTTTCCCTCAAAGGTACATTTTCTATTATAGCATTGTGCAAGCTTAACTGTTTGTTAATAGTAAGTGTTGTAAATTTTTCACTAAAAAGATGTTGCAATTGTAACATTAGTGTTGCATATTGTAACACTAGAAATGAGATTGTCATGGAGACATGACTATGGTGTCTAGTTTCTTAAATGAGGAAGAAAGTGATAAAAAGTGACTAAGAAAAATGTGACATTCCCAATACATCATATTGGTTCTCTTGTTGCCATGTTCTCATACATCTTTTTATTCTTTGGATGGCTTACCTAATGAACTAGATTGAGTTAATGAAGGAAGATATCTAGAAAAGGGTGTACCTGGTGCATGAGGCTCCTTCCACTACAGGGTCTGAGGAAGGTCATAGCATATGCAGCCTTAATCTGCTTTGTGGAAAGGCTGTTTCCTCCCACCTGCCAGTACTGGATATTTGAGTGACATGAAATGCTTTGTTTGGCCAGCCTATAAAGGTTATTTTGTGTATAATCTGAGGTATTGGCTGACTTGAAGTCCAAACTTAGTTTTTGGTAAAAGTTATTGGTATTTGGAGTTGCCTGGTTTCAGTAATACCACTGTTACAAGTATATGAAAGGGGAGGGGAAAATTGTTAATGAAGTGGTTTGGCTTGTTATTTGACTAATTTTTCTTGTATTTCCCTTCCAGGAGATGTATACCCAGGTTGGCCCGCCATTTTGGGATGAACTGCAACGCCATCATCTTCCTACGCCTATGGTGATTACATGACTCTTGATCATTTTTAACCCTCCTCTATGTTCTAGACTCCGTTAGTTTTGCTAAACTGTTCTGTTATATATCTAATACAAATAATATTATCTATGCAAATTTGTAAGATTTACTCTTTTCTTTTGTCACTAAATTACATTTACCAACTGCAGGTGAAACTTATTAATGCCAGATTGGCGATAATTGAACCAAAGATTCGCTCTTCAGATGGCCTTGCAAGTCATTTTGCTGCTGGTGAAATGAAACCTGCTAGTCATAATCAGAAAAAATACAGTCCAAAGACTAAGAGTTCTACACGTGAGCTGTCTCTTGCTGGAGGTCAGCTGCTTTTGATACAGATGTTTTCAACCATCTATAGTTTTAACCTTTGTGTAGCTAAATTCTTGTTCTATCTATCTTACAATGTCCTGTGAAGGTATCTGCAATTTCAGCTTGTCCTGTCCTATCCAAATATGCTTCTAATACAATAAAAATGGGCGATTCTTTATATTTAAAAAGGGGTAGTAAGGTATTCCTTGTTTTCTCATAATATTCCTAGTTTCTTCCATAGGCGGTTCTTTTCCTGGATGGAAATTTGCCTTGGATTTTGAAGTCGATTCTTGCTTTCTTGCCTGTCTAAGCCTGGCCAATTTTGATTTTTGGCTTAGACCTATTGATTTGCATGGATCTAGGATCAGAATCTTGGGCTTTATTTGGTTTATTATCTTGTTTCCGAGCTTGCATATTTTATACATAAAAGCAATCAATCAGCTTATGCTTCTTTTCATTATTATGTAGGACAATTATATTTTCATGTTACATATTTATAAAATATGGCTTTACCATTTAGAGCCTATTTAGGCTGTTTAGAGTTAAACATGCCCAAAACCCAACCAAAACCCCATAAATCCTAATTAAAGAAACCTGTTTATGGCTCGAGATTGGCCCGGCCAGGCCCAACTACCTTACTGGTTGGACATGGTGCCGGCCCTTTTGCAGCACCAATCTTGGCTAGGCCTGGTTGAGTGATGCCCTACTTTTGTAGATTCTTTTAGCTGGTGCTTGGTCCTTTTGAGGTTACATCACCGGGCTGTCTTGCATAGAGACCACATCCCATGACCTTGCTGTGCTGATTTTGTGATGCAGTATCTGAGCCCAAGTCCAACACCAAGTGGAGGGCCAAGAGAATCCCCAGGGCTGTTGCCCAGCAGCGCATTTAGTATTATTTCAGTTTTTTAGCGTATTTGGTAGAACCAGTGGCAGAATCGTAATTCTCCACTCAAGGGGCATATGACTCATTTTTTTTAAACATGCGGTTGTTTATTATTTAAAGTCAGTCCTTTTACAGGTCTAACTATAAGAACCTTGTAGTATTAGAAGTCAGAATAAGGATTGGGAGAGATTTAGATTTGAATTTTGAATAAGAAAGCTTCTTTGTAAGTAATTCCTCATATGTTTGTTCGTAAGTTCTGGTTCTGTCAATTGGGAATTGAAGATCTAAGGCTGAGAAAGGTTTTAAAGGTGAAATGAAGCCTGGACACCTGCGGTTGGTTGAAGATCAGAGTTTAACCTTCATTCTTCATCTGAGTATACCATCTTCAAGGCTCCATCAAGGCATTTGGCGGCTTACACGCCATTCTTCTGTATCATGATTTTCTTTTTGAATTTCTGGAGTTTCCAAGACACCAAAAATTCAAGGTCATATGTACGCCAATCTAATCGCTAGATCTGTCTCACACTTTAGGCGTGTCATTCCCAAACCCCAATGACCTTAGATCGCAGTTTGATCCCACTTTGACCATCAATTTCAAGATATAAATATTTTGTTGAATTTTCGTACTCCCTCAAGCCCCTAAAACAAGTACTCTTGTATCTTCTAATTTTACCATCCAAACTCATCAAAACTCGGAGGATCATATCCCTTTATCATTACCTACGTCCCCTCCCGAGTTTCACTCTATTCCTGCAACTTGTCATCCCATATCCTAAGAACCTGCCCCATCTCACCATGTATTCTGCCATTCTAAATTTCTCAGAAACCAACACCGGATCATCTTGTATACTACTACATTCCAATTAACCCAACTAGGGAATTTGGAGGCTGCTAGTTTAATTGGGGAACCCATTCAAAAACCATCCCATACACCATACCCTCCTACTACTACATTCATCTTTGTTGGCTCTTGGTGTCCACCTCCTCACCCTTGTCTCACACAAGCTTGGTCCTCCTTTCCCCCTCTCTTGGATATCCCCCAAGACACCAGAATTTGGCTTCCCTCCTCTTCCTGTACCTTCACCATTTCCTCCGCTTGGAACCTTTTCCACTCCCATTACCCCAGTCCCTTGGGCCCCCTTGATCTGATTTAAAGGGCACACCCCATCACTCCCTTACCCTTTGGAGAGCCCTAAACCTTAGTCTGCCCACCCAAAGTTTCCTCATTAGCCACCATATCCCAGCCAGCCCTAAATGTATACGTTCGGAATGGTTTAAAAGACCTCGACCATCTCTTTTTCACTTGCCCCTTTGCTAGTTTCCTTTGGGAGAAATCCCTTTCCTCCATTTGGCCCCATTTGTGCCGCTCTCATGGTTTTGCTCGAGATTGGTATTGAATATGGTGTATTTACTTAGGTTCTTCTATTTGTGGTCGGGTTGGTAAGCTTGTTTTTGTGCCACCATCCATCACCTTTGGTGGGAGCATAAATTGTGGAGATGGACCCCAAATCTTGCTCTTTGGACATGATTTGGAAAACCATCTACTTTGATGTTTCCTCTAGGCTTTTGTCTTTTCCCCACCCCCTGTTGTGGACACCCCAAGGAACAAGCTCATTGTTGTTATCTGGGGTCTCGATTTTGTCTTTTAGTCTCCCTCTTGATGGCCGGTCCCCTTGTACAATCTCCTTCGTAGTTTAATGTATATTGTTATTCACCCAAAAAAAAAAATTGCTTCATTTTGGGGCTTGTTTGTACATGAGAATTTGTTATCTACGCCTTTTATATGCTACATGGTAAGGCAGGTTGGGCCCAATTCTTGAGAGCAAGTAAGTATTGTTCATTTGTCAAGTTTTAGCTTAGGTGTTGGTGACATGGCATTATAGGGCTTTAAAGATTCATTGGGAAAGTAATATTAAAAAAATGGTTGGAAAATGGGCAGCTGAAAGTTCAGGGGAATTTTCCTTCACATGGGATATATTATTGAATTTGGCTCCCAAATTTTACATATGTACAATCCATACTATGTCCCGTCAGTGCAATAGTCAGCGTCACATTGTCCTTCCATATGACACAATTAGGTTGACTACATAGGAAAGCCTTTTAGTATGCACCACACAAAGAACCTTTTGGCTTTCTTTTTGGTATGTGGTTTCTGTGGACTTTGGTTTCGTTGCATTCTTTAAATGTGATCTTTATATGAAGTTACGTTGGGATGATTATTTTGTAGGTGCACTTATGCCTGGTCCCTGTCTCTATCTTAATAAATTTGTTGATGTGTCCTTGGATCTAATAATATCCTTTTGTTTTGGTATGTAATTATGATGCTGTGCAGGAGAAGGTGATGTGACAGAAAAACCTGTAGACCCTATTAAAGTGTACTCAGACAAGGAACTTGTCCGGGAAATCGAGAAAATAGCATCGACTTTTGTGCCGGATAAAGATTGGTCTGTTCGCATTGCTGCCATGCAGAGACTTGAGGGACTTGTCTTTGGAGGTTTGTACTTGTCTGTTTTCGACCCTTGTTTATCTATCATAAATTGTCAAAGAAATAAAAAACAATTGTAGTTGGAGGGGGATCAAAATTATGGGAACCTCGACTGTACTGAGCCCCTAATCCTTACTCTTAACTGCGATGTGTGCTGTCTAGATTATAAGGAAACTAGGTTTCACCTTCTTCACAAGTCTGAGTGATGGAAACCAGGTCTCGGGTTAGGGGTGTTTTACTAATTTCCCTACACTTAGGGTTTGCCCAGGAAGATTCCAGCAGTTTTAAGGTAAAAATATAATGGATTGCCTAGGGTTGGTAGAAAAGAAACTAAATAATTTTGGATGGTTGAAGGGATGGCTAATCCAAAATTATGTGCAAAGGGTTTTGGAGAAAAGGGAAAGTTAGGGTTTGGTCAAAATCGAAGATGGGGTAGTTTACTAGGTAGTAGAGTAGCCAAAATAATATTAGGGAAACTGGGTAAGATAAAGAAACCTGCAGTTGGGGTGTGGGGAGGTTTTAGGGTTTTAACAAACCCAATTGAATGAAGATGTAATGGGTTAGGAATTGGATCTTGAAGTGAAAGATCCTTTCTTTCTTTCTTGCTGATCTCTTTTCTTTTCTTTCTTCTTCTTCTTTTTTTTTTCCCCTGCAAGAAAGAGACCGAGAGACGAAGAGTGACTGAGAGGGTTGAGAGGGAAAGGGAGGGTCGTAGGGCAAGTACAAGGTGGGGGAGGGGAAAGGAAAATCGCAATATATTGTTTAAGCAACGAAGCGAGCTTGCTTTTGTTCTCTGGTTCCCGAAGTTTTTATATCACGTATCTTTAAATGAGAGGTGGAAACGTTGCTCTAGGTGGAGCTAGGGAAGGGATTGGGGGTGTCATGAGGGGCTGGGGATCTGGCGGTCTGGTGCAGCAGCAAGGGCAGGAGGTGGGGATGGGTTGCACAGAAACACAACAGGGGGAGTGATGTAGGGGAAACCTTGGAAATTAGGGGATCTACAAAGTGGGCTACTAGTCTCTTACAATGAGACACCTATTCTTGTCAGGTAGATAAAAAAAAGGAATTGCACCACCTGAATTCTGATTAAGCTTGCTTATAAGACAGTTAAAGTAGAGAAAGAAACACAATAAGTTCTAACTAGTGAACTCAACTAAACAAGAATCAATAGGGGAGACAAGGGAATGGGGATATTGGCACCATAACTCTAAATTGAATGCAAGAATATCAAGAATTCTAAAGAAAATAGTACTGTCCTAGTCAAAATCTGGTTTCTAACAAAGAATTCAGCAATTAAGAATGCTAAGAAATTTGTGGAGGTTTTTTTTAAAGAAACTACTGCAAAGGAAGAAAGATAAATTAAAAATATTCAAAGAGAGGCTTAATAAAATTACTTGTAGGTCCTGGCTGCAAAACAGGGGTTAGAAAACATCTAGGAGCAGAAATAATAGAAAGAAAAATATTTCTAAGCAATGGTGAAACCCAGGAATGGACAGTAGGGTTAGAATGGAGAACCACATCAAGACTGCTGTACTAGGGGTGATAATACAGAAGGAAAGAAAAAAAAGAAGGTATGACAGAGAAGAAAGAAAATTATGACGGACAGAATAGCAGGGAAAGAGGAAGAAAGAGTAAAAAAAACAAAACTGAGAGAAGAGGAATAGAAAGAATCGATAGAAAGGAAAAGAAAAGAGAAGAAAGTAAATATGCAGAAGAAAAGAAGAAGAGAGAAAACTGATCCACGCAAGAGAGGAAAGTAGAAGAAGAGAAGAAGAACTTACTCGGGAAAGAGAAGAATCCATGCCAAGAAAGATACTCATGCAAGAGAGAGAGAAATCTTTTAATTTTTCATTCATTCATGCTGCCAAAAACGAATTTCATACAAGATTTAAATTAAAGAATTGATCCCTCTCAACCCTACATGCTTAATTCCCAAAATAACCCCAAATAACCCCAACTTAAAGTAGTAAATATAATCCAAACCAAAATAATTCAAAATTGGGCCCAAAATAGACTCTAGGCCTAGCCCATAAAGAATTAAAGATAAAATTAAAAAAATTCCACAGCAAACTACTACCCAACCCACTAAGACTAAGGAAAATATCATGACAAACTGCCTATGAGCAGTGCTTCTTATCGAACCATAGGATCCTAGCAATCCGATAACCTCTGATCTCGTCGTCCATCCACATAGATGCTGTCGTGGGATGATCTTTACGTCAGCGTCGCTGGTAAACTCGGAACTGCCCACTGATGTCCTCATTAGGGAGGGAGGGCTGCGATGGGTTGGAAAGGGGCTAGGCTTACCTTGAGGGAATCTGAGATCGTATTTGCAGGTTGTAGACGAAGGTTGCTTGCTCGATTTGCTGTCTGAAGCCTGAAGACGATTGCCGGAACTGCCGAAATGAAATTAGAACTTGAAGGATTAAATGCTTGAAGACTAGAATGCACAATAAACAACTGCAGGGTCCCCCTCATAGGATCCCTGCCACCTCTTGGCAAAAAGATTCAATTCCTTAATCAATCCAAGCTGAAAATAATATTACATGAAGAGGCTATTTATAGCCTGAAAATATGACTGACTCAACTTGGAACTCCTTAATAAATGAGGATTCAGTTACATCTTGGACTGGACTCTTGATGATAAAGCAACTCCTAGTAGGTAAGATGAGGAATCTTATCTTATCTCAACTAACTAATTCCCACCCACTTAGGACTCATTCAAAATATCTTTAACTCAAAATAAAATTCTCCTAATGAAGCCAAACCTAACTCAAATTAGCAAATTGGACTCAACGAAAATTCTAAAAATAATTTCAGAAATAAAATAAGGGCTAAAATGCCCAAAATACCCCCAAAAGGGGTTTGACCAGCTTAGGGTGTTTTCTTGGAGCCATCCTGGGGGCTCTGCTTGATGTTTTGGCCAGGGGGTCCTTTGTGGTCACATTACCAGGCTTCTGGATGACTAGCAGGCACTTGATCCTAAGAAAATGAAGTTAGTTCTAGGTTCATCCCTATGGTAATGTATATTCATAACGTTTATTCATTGAGCAACAGCCCTTGTTCTTGGCATTGTTGAATTACTAAGTTCAATATTGTCTTTGCTTGATAGGTGGACTTCAAGCTCCCTTTTAATTTGACATTTGAGGCCCAATTTATTACTGGCCCAAAGAAACCTTTTGGAAACCTACACTCCGTGGAAACTATCTCAGATTGTCCCTTGCCCTTGGGTCCGGACACATGGTTAGAGTTCTAACTCTTCCAAAGTGCTTCTCATTGATGGCTTAAGCCACTAGGAAGGAGGCGTTCCTTGCCTTTCACCTTACTTATGCAGGAAAATGGGCATGGGTAGTATCAAACTCGGCTCGCACATGTTTCTGTGGGTTCATCCTGAGCCTTGCCAGGTTCATGCTATCAGAATTGCGTAGGTTTGCATGTGTCATTCCGGTGGCACCATGGTTGATATTGATTGGATTGGATCCACCTAGGATCTGAACTCAGCCAGTACCATTATGTAGTTTCTTCCTGATCTGACAGCTGGGGCTTGCTAGCCTGTCTTTGTGGCTTCATTTTCGGAAGCCTTTACAATGACCATATGGTCTATGAATTTAAAATGAGGATGTGTATGAATCAAATTAACAAATAGTGGGGGATGTACTGCCTGCTAACTGGCAGCCAAAGATGGAATCCTGACAGAACTAAGATCAAGTCCAAGGGGGAATCAGGTCGCTGGCCTGATTACCAGGGTTCTTTAAATTCCATCCATCATCTTTCTTTTTTTTTCCTTAAAAAAATTGTTGCTGCCTTCTTTGCACTTATTGAGTTATTTATTTTCTACCAGGTGCAACTGATTATCCTAGTTTCCCCACACTCTTGAAGCAACTTGTTGCTCCTCTATGCACTCAGTTGTCGGATCGACGGTCTAGCATAGTAAAACAGGTTTGACATTCTTTATTCTTTCCAATTACTATTAGCTACCAGAACAATGAAATCCAAGGTTATTGTTAATCCCTGTCTCCAGGCTTGCATTTGCAATTTTCTTGAAATGAACTACCACAGATATTTCACTTGGATGCTCGAATTTGTAAAATGGTTGCAAGTTATACTAAAGATGACTTTGTGATGTTTCATCTTTTATAAAAGCTTACAAATCTTCCCTTTAAATAAGGCATTTCATTTGATCAGCATTTGATTAGATATCTGCTGGCTATAGCTACAAGGGAAGATTGTCTCAAAAAAGAAAAAGAAAAAGTGAAATGCTTCCTTCTTAAAAATTATCTAATTTTGGTGAGACTGATTTTTGGGGGTGGAACTGGACGATGAGGATCTTAACCACTTCGATTCTATTTCTAGATAAATCTTTGAAACGTTTATATGACTTACATGACATGCTATCACCTGGAACTTTAATATGTGAGAACAAAGTAGATTCATGGTGAAAATAAATTCCAGCAACAGGCTGAGCTTTCTTGAAACCGTTTGTGTAAAATAATAGGGTTGCATGGACTATGACTCCTTTCTCATGTCCCAGCCAAGTTTCCCACTCTGTTGAGGTTGAAAAGTTGAACTAGGTTACTAGGCAACTAAAGCTATAATCATGGGATCTTTAAAATTGCAAGCAATTTGTATTTCCATTGCAGTACTATGGTTCTGCAATGATTGAACAAACAAAGTGTGCTTTGTAGTTCAAGATGTTGGTTAGGCTCTAGAGCTAGGTTTTGTATCGTCTACGTTGATGGCAAGGCTGTCAAGGCAGTAAGGCAACCAAAGCAATTGAGGCTTTGTCTAGGCGATTGGGTGACAAAGTGACGCCTAAGCGGCAAGGCGACCAAAGCGGTTGTGTCAAAATTTTCCAATACAATTACTTATAAACTACTTTTCAATTCAACCACTTTCTATATTAAGCTAAACAAATATTCAATAGTCACATTCATCCAAAAAAAAACAAGCATTTAAGAACCATAATTATGAAAAATTATTCATAAAAAGAACACGAACACAAGTTCATCTCATCAAACCATGGTTGTCAAAGCATCCTCCTAGGCATTTACTGATTCTTGATGTTGAGTATGGCTCATGCTTCACATTCTGTTGCTGGCGGGGGTGTGGGGCCATTGTCCGCGGAGCGAAAAATAGGTCCTATGTCACTTTGGGCCTTGGAGTTCCTTTGCAGTTTGGGCATCAATTAAGCGGTTCAAAGTAGGTGGTTGAAAAACCGCCATGCTGCCTAGGTGCGCATAGGCGGACGCTTTGACAACCATGATTGGTGGTGCTGTAAAACTTGGCATTAGTATTATCCACATTAGTTGTTGTTACATAATATAAGAAATAAAATAAATTTAGAAGGGGAGTGAAATCCAACTTCTGTTTATGTGTAATTTTATTTCCTTCTGTGCAGGCTTGTCATCTATTGAGCTTCTTATCAAAGGAACTTCTGGGAGATTTTGAGGCATGTGCTGAGATGTTCATTCCGGTAACATCCGTTCTTGCTGAGTTGTGTTATTTTTATATGCTATAATGTTGATCTGATTTTCATTCAAATGGCCTTCTTCAGGTTCTTTTCAAGCTTGTTGTTATAACCGTCCTTGTGATAGCTGAATCTGCGGACAACTGCATAAAAACTGTGAGCATGATATAGCAGTCTATTTCACACAGTTGTTTCTATCTTTTGCCTTTTTTATTTATCTTGAGGGTTTTGTAGATGTTGCGGAACTGTAAAGTTTCGCGTGTACTTCCACGAATTGCTGACTGTGCAAAGCATGACCGCAGTGCAGCGCTTCGTGCTAGGTATGACTTTTCATGTTGGCAAAGATTGGAGTAATAATCCCTTGATTTGTACTTATGCACCCCTCGCCCCTCTCCTCCTTTCTTGATATGCTCTTCCCTGGTTCCACTTCTTGCTGTTTTCCTTTGTTGCAGGTGTTGTGAATATGCACTTCTTATACTAGAGTATTGGGCTGATGCCCCAGAGATACAGCGATCAGCTGATCTTTATGAAGACCTTATTAAGTGCTGTGTTGCAGATGCAATGAGTGAGGTATAACTGTGGCCATTCTTGGGAATCTGATTAAAGAAAAAATGGGGGGGGGGGGGAGGAAAAAGGAGATTTAAAAGCCATCTGGATTTGATGTCTCAAATTTATACGTTATTTCTGACTGATTCGCTCATATCATCTTATCCTCATGTTTGCTTATGAGATTTGCTCATACATATGCTCTTTTTGTTATGGATGTCTAGTAACTGGTTTCTGGTTTTAATTGGAAGTTGATAGAGAAAGATCAATGCAGGGGATGTGATATGGAGGAGGAAATAGTTTTATACGCAAGTTGAATGGGGAATTGATAATTGGTAATTCATCTGTTAAGATATAACAAATCTGCAGCAGCACTGAAATCTTTTTTGCCGTCTGTTTTTTGGCAACTAGAGATCCTTTGCAGATGCTAGAGTGCTGATGGTTTGACCTTTTAAAAGGAATTTCTTTTGGTAGAAATGAACGTCTTTGCATTCTTCTTTAGTTGATGCTTTTTGGTGTATCTGGGAGGATAGGAATTTGAGAATTCTCTAATGATTCGTTTAACTGCATTCAGAAAATCTCCAGTGTGAACACAACAAATTGATGCATTAAGATTTTGAGAAATATCAGCAGATCTATTTAGCATGATTAGGTAGACTGTAAGATACGGGCATAGTTTGAGAAATCTCGCAAAATACCTTGCCTTCTGAGAAGGTGAGATGAGATGGCATTTGAATGTTGGATTACCCAAACTTGATGAAGATCTCATATATCTCAACCATAATTTTTTTCTTTTGCCATTTTTCTGCTTGTGCAATCCAATTCATTTAGGGACTGTTTGGTTACATGAGTCTGAAGATTTCAAATATCTAGAGATTTCAAATCTATAGATTTCAAATCTATGGAGTTATAATTTATAAAATTAGATGTTTGGTTGTGGAATGAAATCTGTGGATTCATCCTAAAAAATTATTTGATCGACGTGATTTTTGTGAATGTGCAAATGTATAGCTTTTTTGAAATCTCTGGATTTCACCCCTTACCCATAAATCTACAGATTCACGTTTTCAGTGTAAAAAGGTGAATCTCTAGATTTCATGAATCTAGAGATTTTTACAACCAAACGGGTATAATTCTCAGATTCATGAATCCAGAGATTTGAAATCTCTGGATTCATGTAACCAAACAAGCCCTTAGTGTATGGGTTCACAACTGTCATACTGCTGTTACTTTCTGTGCTCTGTGCTGCTCATGATATTTGCAAAACTTGCTTCATCTACTTACTCAGGATGTTGGATGACATGGCTCACCATCTAGAATCCACTTTCTGATATCCATCGCCCATTCATATTCATGAATGTAGTATGGCATCAGTACTGGAACCAGTTTTTGGCAATACCAACACTGATAAGCATCAACGGATTGTCTGGTACTGGATTAAAAGGCCTTGTTTTTTTACTTCTCACCCCGAATTCCTGAAGGAAGGGGCGATGGGGGCAGGGGCAGGGGAGTGGACAGGGATCTCTATACCGTTGTATCAGTCTGGTGTTGGTATCAGTTGTGGCCCATACTGGCCAATCAGATAACTGAAACTATGGTCCATTTGGGCCATGTCTTTGACTCTTTGTCCCTCAAAGGGACCAGAATACACATGCTTTTGATGGTGCATCTCAGGATACTTGCTTTCTTTTTTCCTTCAAGCTGTCTCATATTTGTATATTATAATTAACATTCTTGTAGGCAACACATGTTTGCGTTACTTGAACATGAGTGTTTCCTTGTGATTTTCCATCTATTTAAAGTTCCATTGCCTGACTCTGCTTGTGTGGAAGTCTTCAGCACTGGGTTTGCCCTTCTGTAATGTTCCATTTGTGATGAAAAGCTGTAGTTGCTAACATACCATAATGTAGTCACCTATTTAATGATAACGCGTCTTTGAAGTTAATTTGCCTTAACAAAAATTTCAGGATATTTTTGGTGGATGTAATCTGAGAGATTTATCATTAAAACAAGGCGTTGAAATTTGCAGGTACGAGCAACTGCCAGAACTTGCTATAGAATGTTTGCTAAAACATGGCCAGACCGCTCCCGTCGCCTATTTTCAGCCTTTGATCCAGTCATGCAAAGGGTATGTATTTTCACTGTATGTGAAGAAAATTGTGTTTCTTACTGGTGCTAATGCCTAAATTTTGGATTTGTCGACAGATTATTAATGATGAAGATGGGGGTATGCCTAGAAGATTTGCTTCTCCTTCCCTCCGTGAGAGAGGAGCACCATTATCACGTGCTACATTGCAAACAACTACTTCAAATTTACCTGGTTATGCAACTTCTGCTATTGTTGCTATGGACAGAAGTGCAAGTCTGCCATCAGGAGCTTCACTTACTTCTGGTGGTCTTATTTCACAATCAAAGTCTTCTGGGAAAGGCACTGAAAGGAGCCTTGAAAGTGTGCTACATGCTAGCAAACAAAAGGTCACAGCTATTGAAAGCATGCTAAGAGGTTTAGATTTATCTGACAAAAACAAGTCTTCGAATATTCGCTCAACTAGCTTGGATCTAGGTATTTGATGAATTGCTCCATTAAAATTTATTTTCCATTGCAATGCCATTTTATCAAAATCAGCTTTTTCAGCTGACTGATAAATTATCATCCCTAGTGACTGATGAGCTATAACTATTGAGACTCATTTGTTAATGGCTAATTTTTCCTGTTATCGGTCCTAGTGCAGAAGTTGACCCTCCATCAGCTCGTGAGCCACCATTTCCTCCCGCTGTTCCTGCTTCAAATCATCACACAAATTCTTTGTTCTCAGATACAACCACATCTAGTATTGCTAAAGGTGGTAGTCGTAATGGTGGATTGACCATGTCTGCTCTCATCAATCCACAGGTTCAACCATCCAAAGATAATGGTAAATTATCCCATCATATGACAACTGGGTCTTTTTCAGCACTATCAATGTCATACACAACCAAGGGAGGTTCTGAAAGACAACTAGGAGGTTCAATTGAGGAGAACACTGATATCAGGCCTAGTAGGCGGTTTTTTAACACACACTTCGACAGGCAGTATGTAGACAGTTCTTACAAAGATATGAATTTCAGGGATTCACAGAACAATTATGTTCCCAACTTCCAGAGGCCACTTTTGAGAAAGCATGTGTCTGGACGGGTTTCTGCTACTCGAAACAGTTTTGATGATAGCCAACTAGGAGTTGGTGAACTGTCGACCTATGTTGATGGTCCGACATCTCTCCACGATGCACTGACTGAAGGTCTAAGTCCTAGTTGTGAGTGGTCTGTTAGGGTTGCTGCTTTTAACTATCTCCGAACTTTGCTGCAGCAAGGGCCGAAAGGTGTTCAGGAAATTACTCAGAGCTTTGATAAGGTCATGAAGTTATTTTTCCAACACTTGGATGACCCTCACCATAAAGTTGCACAGGCATCTCTTTCAACACTTGCTGAGATCATTCCAGCTTGTAGAAAGCCTTTTGAAAGTTACATGGAAAGAATCTTGCCTCATGTTTTCTCACGGTTGATTGATCCTAAGGAGTTGGTTAGGCAACCTTGCTCAACAGCTTTGGAAATTGTGAGCAAAACTTATGGTATAGATTCTCTCCTACCTGCTTTGCTCCGTTCATTGGATGAACAAAGGTCACCAAAAGCAAAATTGGCTGTGATTGAGTTTGCCATCAACTCCTTCAACAAGCATTCAACAAATTCTGAAGGTTCCGGTAATAGTGGCATCCTAAAGTTGTGGCTGGCTAAGTTGGCACCTTCGGTCCACGATAAAAACACAAAACTAAAGGAAGCAGCCATAACAGGAATTATATCAGTTTATTCCCATTTTGATTCTACTGCAGTACTGAATTTTATTCTCAGTCTGTCTGTTGAGGAACAAAACTCATTAAGACGAGCGCTGAAGCAGTACACCCCTCGAATAGAGGTGGACTTGATGAACTTCCTACAGAATAAGAGAGAGCGCCTGAAATCTAAATCTTTCTATGACCCATCAGATGTTGTTGGGACTTCTTCAGAAGATGGATATTTGGGTTCATCAAAGAAAGGTCACTTCTTTGGAAGGTATTCAGCCGGAGCAGTTGATGCTGATAGTGGCAGGAAGTGGAATTCGATGCAGGAATCTACTCAGGTCACCAGCTCATTTAGTCAAGCGACTTCTGATGAAACTCGGGAGCATTCCTATCAGAATCTTGATGCTAGTTCTAATACTGTTGCTGTTGGTTTCAAAGACAAGGATCTAAATTTTGGTAATAGTTCAATGGTCGAGAATGTTAGATCTTGGGTAAGCCAGACTGAAAATGTTGATAATAGTTTGGGTATGGAGAGTTCTTTGTCTACTCCACGCCTTGACCTTAATGGACTCTTGAACTCTGATCACCATGGAACTGGATTGAATGTTGGTCAAGATAGTTCCCCTGATGTGGATGTTAATCAAGAGAAGTCAAATGCTGTTAACATTAATTCCAGCCCAGATTCTGGACTTAGCATTCCTCAGATTCTTCACAATGTGAGTTGTGAAAAAGTCAAAATTATGGGAACATTTCTTCAAATTTCTGCTAATTTGAACTCTCTCACACTTTCAGTCATGGTTGTATTTAGAAGCATTTAGAGATATGTATATAAGATTTTATATTAATAAGAAGATTGTCCTGCTTGTAGATTTGCAGCAAGAATCATGAGACTGAGAGCAAACATGGGGCACTTCAGCAGTTGATTGAACTATCAGTGACCAATGATTACTCAATATGGACCAAGGTGTGATATGTTTTCCCCATTTACTGGTATTTTGTCTGCAAGTCCTGATCTGCTACTGTGGTGTTGCTGATTTTGACTAATTTATCAAAAGCCAAATGGCCCCTTTTAGGGGGGGGGGGTGTTGTTGATGTAGCCTTATATCAAAGAGGTCTAACCAAAGGCCAATGCTGCCAGAAAACTTAAAATAGAACCAATTTGATAACCAGAATTAGGGTTGTTGATTTGTTAGGGTTTTGAAGGAGGCAGTGAATGGCAATAACATTTGAGTGTAAGTTTGTGTAAGATACAGCTTACCTTTCTTTGGAAACCTACGACTCCAATGTTTACCTTTAATTCTCAGTTTATTCCATATTCAAAATATGTTCTCTTTACAAGCTAAGGGCTATATTTATTGTCTTACATAAATGGACACATAATAGGGCTCAACATAAGAAAGTGACTCAACTAGGACTTCTACTTGGACTCAAATTGGAGAGCAAACAGACTAGGACTCTTAGCTAAATAAAAGTGCAAGCACATATGGACTTCTAATTTAAGAAGGATCCCCTTTAAAATATGACTTTAACTTAGAAACCCAAACAAAGAGCCACTTCTACTTTACTTCGGATTCCCACTTTGCTAAGGACTCGCATATCTCATCCTAGGATAATTCAAATTATAAAACAAGAGTAAGACTAGACTCCGTGTAGAAATTGGAAAACAACAAAGGAACCCTTTTGATTGGGACTCCTATCTTGACTGGGTTTCCTTCATAACTAATCAAATACTAACTCAGATATCAAAATAAGAGTAGGACTAGAATCCTAATAAATGCTCTAAAGCTTGATCTAGCCTACATTTCCTGGGCCAGAATCAGCTTAATCTCTGGCCCAGTTTTCAACTGGAATAGCAAACTCTTAAAGCCAAACCAAAGGAGAGTTGAAATGAAAGTATGACTAAATTATGGAGTTATATGAAACTACTAGAATGGTTGCTCAAAATAAATGTCCTCTAAGTCTATTACCTTTATTTATTTAATTTTTTGGGTGATCTTGGTGGCTGGGCTTGCAGTTTTTGGGTTTATTTAGTTATTGGCTATAGTTGTTTTTGTTTTTCATTGCCTAATGGCTTGTTAAATGTTCTGTGAGGTTGACTTACTCGGAATCACCATCAAGTTGCTCAAAATAAATGTCCTCTAAGTCTATTACCTTTATTTATTTAATTTTTTGGGTGATCTTGGTGGCTGGGCTTGCAGTTTTTGGGTTTATTTAGTTATTGGCTATAGTTGTTTTTGTTTTTCATTGCCTAATGGCTTGTTAAATGTTCTGTGAGGTTGACTTACTCGGAATCACCATCAAGTGTCAAGAAGCTGATTTAATGTGTTGTCTTCCTTCTCCATGCATATGTATGCAACTATGCAAGATTGTGCCAACAATTCAATCTACAGTGTTGATTGTGCTTTAAATAAATGCAGTTTGGTTGATTTTCTGTGATTTCATGTGGGCACAAATGTTAAATCTCAAGGGGAAAATGCATCTGTGGAGTCCTTTATGTTTCATTTTGAAGAATGTATTGTTCATGCTTTGTACAAACTGCATCTGAGACATTCGACAGGCCACAGAATGTCTGAATTACTTTGGTTATTTGCTGATGAAATTTGTTCTGTTTATATGCAGTACTTCAATCAGATTCTTACTGTGGTGCTTGAGGTGTTGGATGATTCTGATCCTTCAATTAAAGAACTCGCTCTTTCATTGATTGTTGAGATGCTTAATAATCAGGTCTGAAGTGTATCTTTTATTGGTTTATTGTTGGATTTTTCTTGCCTGGTAATTACTTCAATGAAAAATATTTATGGTCGTTATATATTCCAGAAAGATGCCATGGATGATTCTGTTGAAATTGTAATAGAAAGACTGCTTCATGTTACAAAGGACACAGTTTCCAAGGTATCCTGTCTTCTCATAACTAACTTGATATTTAATACTTCTTGTTTCACCGAATCTCAATTCTGTTTCTGCATTCAGGTTTCAAATGAAGCAGAGCGTTGTTTGACTATTGTACTATCTCAGTATGATCCCTTTAGATGTCTTACTGTAAGTAATCTAATACTCTCCTGTTAATTATGATTTGTAGAACTATTAGAAGTTCCAGTTATGGACTTTGCAGAATAAAATTCCTCCTTTTTGGACACTGTAGGTTATCGTGCCTCTATTGGTTAGCGAAGATGAAAAGACTCTTGTGACTTGCATCAACTGTTTGACGAAGGTATTCTTTAGCAGACTTCTCATTTATTTCTTGGGCCAGCACTGTTGTGAAGCATTCCTTATTTTCTTTCTTACTCTGTTCACCATATCAAATATTTTGGCGTGCTCATCCTGTTCATGTCTTGATGCTCTGATTTGTATTTGTTCACCTTCTTCTGTGTTTTTCCCTTTCTCTTTTTTTCTTCCCCACCCCCGGTCTTTCCCTTTCTTTTTTTTTGTTGTGGGGGGGGGCGGAGTGGTTTGGAGTGGTCACTTTTCCGATCAGCATCCGTTCTCTGATTTTGTTTTTCTGGTTTTCTCACTTTGGAATGCATTCCTGTATGGCAATTATAAGTTGTATCTGCCACACAAGGCAGGGCTGTACGAGGAACAAATTGTGTTTAGGTGGGATAGGCCTAAAACCCTATCATCACATGTCATGTGTCAGTGTGAAATGGGATTCAGATGGATAAATAATGCTTTGAAAACCTTCTAAGAAGATGAAACTTTTGATGAAACAAGAGTAAATTTGATTATAATTTTTCAGCTTCAATTCCAATGGGATATTGTTGTATTACTGTTGCAAGAGAAACTCTAGAAACTAGGGGACCTACAAGGTGGGCTACTAGACTCTTAAGAGGGAGACACCTATTCTTGACAGGTAGCGAAAAATAAGAACTTGCAGCAACTGAAATCTGATTAAGCATGCATATAAAGACAATTAGAGCAGAGGAATTACTAATAAGTCCTAACTAGTGAACACAAGAATCAATAGGGAAACAAGGGGAGGGGGATCTTGGCACCATAACCCTAAATTGAATGGAAGAGTATCAAGAAACCTAAAGAAAAATAGTGTCATCTTAGTCAATATCAGATTTCTAACAGTAAATTCAGCAATTAACAATGCAAAGGAAACCTTGGAAGTTCTGCTGTAGAGAAATACTGCAAAAGGAAGAAATATAAAACAAGAAATATTTGAGGAGAAGCTCAGTAAAGTTACCTGCTGGGTCTGGCTGCAAAACAGGGGTTAGAAAATACCAAGGAACAGAAATAATAGAAAGAAAGAATTTCTGGGCAATGATGAAACACACGAATGGACAGTAGGGTTAGAAAGGAGAAATGCAGCAAGGTTGCTGTACAAGAAATGAGAATAGAGAAGAAGGAAAAAAGAAAGGAAGAAGTAAAGAAAAGATATGGCAGAGAAAAAAAGAATTCTGAAGGACAGAATAGCAGGGAAAGAGGAGGAAAGGGAAAAAAGAAAAGACTGAGAGAAGAATTGATAAGACAATAGAAAGAAAGAAGAGAGAAGATAGCAAATATGCTGGCCAGAGAAGAAAAGAAAAGGAGAGGAGCCTGATTCACAAAAGAGAGAAGGTAGGAGAAGAGAAGAAAACTTACTTGAGAGAGGAAGAAATTCACGCCAAGGGAGATTTGTGCAAGAGAGAGAAATCCTTTTTTCCCCCCATTCATTGATGCTACCAATCGGTTCTCATACAAGCTTTAAATAATAGAAGCTAATCCCTCCCAGCCTTACATGTTGAATTCCCAAAATAGAATAGCAAATTCTAACCCAAACCCAAAGTAATCCAAAATTGGGCCAAAAATACCCTAGGCCGAGCCGACAAGGACTCAAACATAACAATAAAAAAAAAATCAATAGCAAACTAATACCCAACCCAGTAAGACTCAACAATATAAAACAACAAACTGCATATGGGTAGTGCTCCTGATCGAACCATATGACGCTAGCAATCCAATAGCCTCCGAACCTGTCGTCCATCCACATAGATGTTGTCGTGGGATGATCTCTACGCCGGCGTCGCTGGTAACTTCGGAATTGTCCACTGATGTGCTCATCAATTATCAGTCTAAGATTTTATTGATAAATGTTGGGTGCTGCAAACTATATTTCTAGTCAACACTGACTACATGCTGGTCTTAATCTATTGGCTTCTGGGTCTTCATGATGATATATGGTGGATTAACATGTTCCTTGATTCACTATAGGAGTGTGCATGAAGCCATAGTTCACGAGATCTTGCTAGATGTCTCACATTTTCAAATAATGAGACGAGATGGTGGTATTACAAATCTATGGTAAAACTTGACCGAGACCCATGCTTGAAAAGGTCTCCAACCAGTCGAGTTGAGGTATCCTTAATCTTGTTGAGACAAAAAGGTTCCAGACCACCTTAGCGAGATCTTGCCAATGGTCAACTTGCTATTATGGGATGGCGAGATTGGGCTCAAGATCAAGTCTTGAACTATGCCTGGAGCATTGTGATTGGTAGATGGTTCATCATTGGGAAACAAGGCTCCATATTTTAGTTTTGACCTTGGTTGAAACCAAAATAAAATCTTTGAAATTGGTTCAAAGTTGTCCGTTTGAAAGTTCTTCAAATGACCATTTTGGTGGTCAATTGATGGAACGTTCGCCTAGAACTTCATCTGGTGCCCGTTGAAACATGTTTAAATTATTAGATTT
Source organism: Hakea prostrata (assembly GCF_041222555.1). Taxonomy (NCBI): domain Eukaryota; kingdom Viridiplantae; phylum Streptophyta; class Magnoliopsida; order Proteales; family Proteaceae; genus Hakea; species Hakea prostrata. The sequence continues at coordinate 12,622,406 of NC_142606.1, read as the reverse complement.
GGGAGGGAGGAAAAACCAAAAAGTGGTATTTCACATTTGAACAATAGTTTGCATTATCATCTCTTATATAGCCTATTCTACATACTGTCCTATAAGATACAGCATTCAATAGAATATTTGAATAAGCAATAGAAATGGAGAACCATTAAATTGCTAAGCAATAGAAATGGAGAACCATTAAATTGCTCAGCAATACAAATGGAGAACCATTAAATTGCTAAGCAATACACTGTTCTGATATTTCAAGTGAAATTTTTACTGTTATGGCCTATGGGCATTTCGCCAAAATTTAGGACCAATATAAAAGTTCATATGGTTTTTTTTCAACATGGGTAACATCAAATTAATTGTTGAAATTTTGGTATTTCGACTGAATATTTGATTTATTTTGGGATGAACTGCATGTTAAGGTAGGACTGTAGGAGAAAGTGATGTGCAAAGTGGTGGTTCATGTTGATAGTATACAAGGCCAAAGTCACACCTATTGATAGCCTATGAAGGATGCTTCTCAACCTGGACATTTGGTCATCAACTTGTGTTGAAATTGTTGGATTCATGGTTTTGGGGTCATTACTTTGGTATTTTTAGTCTTGTCTTTTCTTATCATTTACTTTTTGTTGTGTTCATTAGTAAAACATTTTACTTTTGTCCATTATCATGAAAGGAGGGATGAAAGGGACAATTATGCATTGTAGAATCGTGGATATACATCGGCAACAGGACTGAAAATTATAGTAATTGCCCCAGTAGTGACGCTTGGGGAAGTTCTATTTCTGTGTCAATGTGCTTCCCTTCCAGTTTTCAATCCAAAAAACTTATGTATGGTTTGTAATTTAGACATAATGAAATAGGAGGCTGGCAATTGTTTGGTTCCACCTAGCTAAAAGATAACTCCCAAATCATGTTGATTAAAGCCTGGTTTGGTTGCAAGGGATGTTAAATTGCTAATGAAAAGGAAATGAATGTTTTGTAATCATGGTTGTGTAACCAATTTAATATTCTTTCCATGTTTGTTAAATATATTTTTCAAATGTAATTTTGTTTTACTTTTCAATAGTGGGTATAAGTGAAATTTCTTGACCTAATTTGGTGTATATTGGAGTTAGCTACACCATCATGTGGAGGTTGTGGTTATAAAAGTTCCCACATGTGCTTTTATTCAATTTTCTTGAATCAGTCATTTTTCTTATATTTGAAAATGATGTCTTCTTCTTGATATTACTGATTGTTACTTGCATTTATTTCCAGCTTGTGAACAGGCTTTCTCAGGAAGACCTAACAGCCCAGTTACCTTCATTTCTGCCTGCTCTTTTTGATGCATTTGGGAATCAGAGTGCTGATGTTCGTAAGGTAACGTAAATGTTTCTATCTGTGCAGATTTTATGGGCTCTATTCTCTGGTTAAACCTGTCCGAATTGTGAAATGATTCTGTTGGTTTGGTTATTTTCATTGATGCTAATACATTCGATGGTGTATGCTTGCCTAATGCTTCGATAGACACTATAAAATGCAAGCCATATTTTAATTACTTGAGAGTTCACATGTAAATTCTTCCATGTGTTGGATTGGAGCAAAGGGTTTGAAAGTCTACTATTGAACACTGGGAAACATGCAGGAGAGAGAATGATGGATGGAAATTATTTGTTGAGAACATTATTAGCTGAACTTACACTGAGGAAATATATGCACAGGAGTATGTGTACATATGAAGCTTCATTCCTTGAAATGTCAACTCTAGTAATTGGCACCTCAGCAGGCCCTTGAAAATTTAATATTTGAGTTCAAAACGGGAATGTAATTCAATGTTGAAGATATTCAAATTTTCTAGATAATTAAATTGGGAATCAATGAGATTTATTTTGGATGGTGTCCGTAGAGATGATGTCGGATGGAGTCCTCATATGAATAGGAGAGAGTGACTCATTGGTAGTGGAGACATATCTTAGTGAAGAATACTTTGGCTAGGCATTAACCTCATGGCATCATGGAGATAACTAAAATTGACTGGGGGAGATCTATACTTATTGACTGGGGGAGATCTATACTTCCTGGTGGAAGCATTTCAGGTGCGTACTTATTGATAATCTGAAGATATTGGTTATTGGCCTTGTGTTGGGTTTGGTTAACCTGACAAAAGAGATCTCACACTGAAAATTTATGGTTGGTGTAATGGTGTGGGAGAGTGGTGCAAAGACACGCATTTTTATCAGTGGCAATCTAATGGTCTTGTTATTGGTTAATCAAGGTCGACAGGGGGTAGAAGTGGCAGGAGGTTGTTACATATTTGAATCCTAGTGTCCCCTCTGCCTTGATGTCTGCAAAGATTCTTGTGTTGATAATCCTTCTCATGGTCAAATGCATATGATGTGATGTTTGTTTTTAATATTTTTGAAGAGAGAAATATTTCAAGGGATTTGGCATGTAGTTGAAAGGATGAGGATTTTTTGGATGGAAATTCTATACAATTTACAATTTCCCAAAATGGAGGCCTTAAAGCACCAACACCCCACTTGTTTAAAAAACACAGAGACCCCAAAATCTGATTTTCATTGTATATGTTTGTCCAAATTATCACTAAAAACAGTTAAAATCACTGTTTATTTTCTTTCAATTCCAAAGATATATTTATAATAAACAGTGTCTTAATGGTTTTTAGTGATAAATTGGACAAATATATCCAATGAAAATCCATTTTTGGGGTCTTTGTGTTTTTTAAACATAAAGTGGGGTGTTAGTGCTTTAAGACCTCCATTTTAGGGTACTAGTGCAATTTGCTTTAAATGTTATTGTTTTTTGTTCTTTGCTTATTTCTAAGAAACATTTTTGTGACCTAATTTTTGCTTAAAGACCTCCATTACTGAATATATCTAGCATTCTAGCCTGGTAATTTGTGGTAGCTGGGACAAATAGAATGGACCCGATACATGCATGTGTAGCATGCATAAAAAATAAAGAGAAATTTAGGACCTTGAATAATTACATCCTTTTTGATCTCCATATGTTAACCTTGAATGTGTTTTCTTCACCTACCTGTTTCCCTGCATGCCAACTTTCTTGACCTCTTCTGACCGTGTTTGTTATTGCTGGTTCCAGACAGTTGTTTTCTGTTTGGTGGACATCTATATCATGCTCGGAAAAGCATTCGTTCCATATCTGGAGGGGCTTAACAGTACACAGTTGCGGTTAGTGACAATCTATGCTAACCGGATTTCACAGGCCAGAACAGGGGTTGCATTAGACGCCAGTCATGGTTAGATGATTTAGAATGGATTGATGTGATATCTCCGTGGTGTTGCAGAATGTTATTCATTGTTGTGTATTTGTATAGCTAAAAATGTTTGATTTTTATTTGGGAAAGTGAGGATTTGGTCTTGTGAGTGCTTTGATTTTTGGGGGAGTGTCCGTGTTGGTGTAACAAAAGTAGTTGTGAAACTGTATTTAGATGTCCCGATTGGATGAGTGAGTGTGCTGGGAGTGGGGTTCTTTTGAGTTGCATAGGTAGTTGTATTGAAGTGAGCATGTAGTGATCTTATACCCCTTCTGGGACGGGAACCGATTTCTGAAATCAATAACGGATGATATGACTCCTATGACAACGGAGGCATGCGTTTTTTTTCTTTTAAGCTGTATACATGGCGATTTGTTTTCTTGTTGGGCGACCTTGATATTCATGGGAAGATAGGCTTATAATAGGGGCTATGTATTCAGAATTCAGCTGCCCTGCAACTAAGTCTGTTTCCCTTGAAGCTGGTGCAGAAAGGTTTCAGTTCTGTCAAAGATTAATTTTTCTTCATATATGGAAGATCGGAGACTTCTTGAGATGTGGAAATCAATATTCTTTGCTAGTTTTTTTTTTTGTTGATAAAGAACAATACACAAGAAGGAATTACACATGACATTTACAAAACTCATTTAGCCGAAGAACCTCCCATTTGTCCTGATTTGATCTGTTTAACTTGTTATGAGCAAGGGTATACAACCACTTTTGAATGTCCTGCTTCTGGATGGCTTCAATTTTGACTTGATTGATTGCCTTTACTAATTTGAAGAGATCCTCAGTTAATTGAATTGGCCAAGCACTTCGGACTTTAGGAATGTACTGTTGAAGTTCGTCAGCGGTTGTCCAGAGCTTCGTGATTTGACATCCCGTAGCGTTAACGTAAGAAATGCCTTTAATGAGGCCTGAATAACGAGTCTGGATCTGCGACCCCGTCGGGGAGCACAAACCGACGGCTTTTCCATCCCAAAATACAGGAGGCCAGGGGTGGGTAATGGGAGTTTTTTTTATTTATTAATGTTTTTCAGCTGTGGGGTCCACCGATTTTTTTATTTATTAATGTTTTATTTATTAATGATCCGGATTCTCGAATAACCAGTTGTGGTTGGTTCTGTGATTTGAAACTTCCCATCACACAATGATGTAGGTTCCCATGGATAACAATAGCCCAACAGCATTCTGTCCATTCATCTCCAATAGAGGGACAACCTGCACATGAGGAGAATATCATTTGCAAGATCAGTAGAAGGGAAAATGGTACACCAACAGGTCTCAGCCCCTTGAGTAGTAGTCTGACTCTAATGGATATGTCTTATAGGGCCAACTTGGTGAATCAAAATTTATCGACCGAGTGAAAATTGTAAGCGAATCTCATTCTTGTTAGCTCAACCTCATCTATTTGGAAGGCATGAAGCTACGTTTGGATCAGCATCAAATTTTGCCAAGTGAAAGGGTGATGTAGCAATTTTAGCCATAGTTGATGCTAAGATTTTGGATTGGTTGGCCGTATGTTAAATTTACAGACTCAGGATTGTTTGTGTGTATGCATTCATGAAAGCATCCTCCCGGGGGATTGCTTGGTCAGGCGGCGGATCAGATCTGTTCTGGAGAGAAGCGCTGGGGACAGTGATTTTTAATTTTTTGTCAGTTCTTCTCAAGATTCTAAAAATTGCCTTGTGTTGTCATATTTGGGGTCATTTTAGGTTGAATTTTATTGTGAAGTTTAACTTGAGGCCATTGTGAGCATTAAATAAAAAAAAAAAAATTTACTTAAACTAATGTTCCTAATCGATACACGTCAGTTTTTTTAGGCAAAATTGGAAGTTTGGAAAACTCATGGATTGTAAGAAATTCTGCTTTATCGACTATGACTAAAATGCAAGAAACAAGAGAGAAAGCAATATTGGCGACATTGGCAATATTTGGTGACATATAGGCGATATATTGTCGACCTCTCGTGTCCGAAGGAGGGGTGTTGTGTTGCCCCACTCCAACATAATGATAAACCGCCGACACTTCAAACCATGGTTCTTCAATTCAGGAACCTACCAGGGAATTAAAGAGGGCTTCTTTTAGGTGGCAGGTCATTTCCTCAACTCATTGAGCTTTTCATTAAGAAAAGTATTTATGTTATTTGTCCTTAAATCTGTTTGTTTCCCCACTGAGCCATAATGAGTCCGTTCACTGGTGAGCTTTGATTGTGAAGATTCCTATTGATACTTGATTTTTTTTTTTTGATAGTATCAAGTACGAATAGAGCAGTAATTTATAATTAATTAAATTAGGTACGCACAGCGATTTTTTGCCAAGAGAGTGGCACCAAACATGGTTCACAGAAATGAATATCATGTTCCATTTCCTTAGTAATTAGTGGAAGGTTATCATAGAAATTAGACATCAATTGCACAAGTATAGGTTTTCTTGTTTTTAAATTAATTTTAAAATATTTTTTCAATGTTCTTAGGTTCTCCTTTGGCAGCGGCCGTCTGGTTATTTCCCTCCTTTTTTGGTTACATTACGAAATCTCAACGAAATCGTTTCCGGATCTTATAAGCCAAACCCCATTTTTGAAATCTTATTACGGAACGTTTGGAACCTAAAACCCTAAACCCTGGAAGCGGAAGGTGCTTCTAGAGTCTTCTGTCACGGCCTTAGTTATTGACTAAGCCAACCGTGCCGGCACTTAGCACTTACTTGCACTAAGTCAGCCTAAAAGCTAGCTAGAGAGAGTAGAAGAAAGCTTAGAGCTCAAAGAGAACCTTGAGAGAACTTGTATTGATCACTTACTTGATGCTTTGTACAAATGAATCCCTCCCCTATTTATAGGTGGGTGGATACATGATGGTTGTGATTTGTCAAGTGTCTAGATCTAATGGTTGGAATATTCTGTGGGTCTAGATATTTCTGGGATATTTCTAGAGCAAGATCTTTATGATGTGATTCCTCTGAATCTCCCTCCCTTCTAGATGTGGGCTGTGTGCCCATTAGTGTTATTTCTAAGTTGGGCTGCCCATGTGTGGCCCTGAATATTATACCATTGGGCCTATGATAAATTGGCTGTGTCATTCTCCCCCACCTATTCCGTCGCGTCCTCGTCGTGTTTTCATCGTGGAACCTCCTTATATGTTCTTGGAGCCCACAATGCGTTTTGGTTCCCAACTTGCTTCGCTCTCGGGCAATCCCTTCCACTTCACCAAATACTCTCGACTCGGAGGCACCCCACGTTTGCGCATTACTCGTCCGCCATTATATGTTCCGCCTCCTTGTCATAGGATGTTGTTATGCTTGTAGGTGCCCTTGTAGAGTCCCACGACTAGGATCCTCCGCATCTCCTTGGTAAGGCTTCAACATACTTGCACGAAGCGGGATGGATCTTGAGCTTTGGTGGGAGGTCTAGTTGGTAGGAAACCTTATCCACTTTCTTCACGATTTTGAACGGCCCTTCATATTGACGGATTAGTCCTTTACGCACCTTTCGCGAAGACTTGAATTTTAGGGGTAGTAACTTTACCATGACTACGTCCCCTTTTCCGAAGTTTGCGAGTCTTCTATTCTTGTCGGCCCACTTCTTCATCTTCTTGGTGGCTTTGTCTAAGCATGACTTAGCCACGTCCAACCTTTTTCGCCTTGGTTGTAGGATTTTGGGCAACTCAGGGGGCATCACGTCCTTGAACTCCTCTAGAGTTCTCTTAACCTCCTTAGGTCTGGCTGCCTTGGGGACATCCTCCTTGTCTTCCAAGAGTGCTGCCAAATGTGTGACTTGCCCCTCTTCGGCTCCCTTCTTCAGTTGCATGGCCGAAAGAAGCTTCGGCCCCTCCTTAGTCCCTTGTATCGTTGGGACCATACAAGGTGCTCCTTCCTCCATAATGCACACCTTGTTTAAGAATGGCATGGGTACGACCTTGACCCGTGTCAAGAATTCCATGCCAAGCACCAAGTCGAAGTCGTCCATTGTCACGACCGACAAGTCCACGGTGCTTTTCCAAGCCCCAATTGTCATCTCGACTCCCTTGGCAACTCCCTCGATAGGGCGTGCCTTCGAGTTGACTGCTTTAAGGCTCCCTCTTTCCTTGCTCGTTTTGAGCCCCAAACGCTTTGCCTCCTCCGTTGAGACAAAGTTGTGTGTTGCCCCCGTATCAACCATGGCCCTTGCCATTTTGCCATTGATACGCACCTCTACGTACATCAACCCCTTTGTTGATGTAGGGGCTTTGTCTTCCTTGGCCTTGATAGCACCAAGCCGCTGCAATGATCCCATGTGCACCTCCTCTTCATCCGTGTCTTCGAGGAGTGCACTTAGGGCCTTCCGTTTTGGGCAATCCCTAGCCCAATGTGGTCCATCACAAAGGAAGCACTTGTCTTTGGGCTGGAATTTCTTCTTCTTTTCTTGCTTGCCACCCTCCTTGTTCGAAGAGAACTTGTTTGTGCATTCCCTTGTGTGGTCGGTCTTTGACCCCTTCTCTCCCCCACCTTTGCCATTATTGTTCTTCTTGGCCTTAGACTCGTCCCTTCGAAACTCTATTAAGGACTCCGCCGCCGCTATAGCCGTAGCAAGATCTTGTACACCTCGCGTTGTAGCTCTTGCGGGCCCAATTTTGGAGCCCATCCATGAAGTCGAAGAGAGTTCCTCTTCGGTCATCTCGGGACCTCCAACATGGTGTTGAGAACTCCTTCCGTAGTCTCGAATCGCCCCGTGTGCTTTGCCTCTTGATGTTCTTCGGGCCGAATGCGCATTCTCGGATAATTGTTTTTAAGCTCTTTCTTGGTCTTCCCATGTTCTTGGTGCCGTCCTCTTTGCATGTCGTTGTCCTTCGTCTCCACCATGGCTGCGTCTCGTGGGTGGTTGCCGTCTTATCTTGGTGACTCGTCCTCCATCGCGTGCCTCGATCCGCTCCATGTGCCATGGAGTTGTCAACCTCCCGGCATCTCTTGTTCCCTCGAATGCCTTAGGCTTTGGCCTTCCACCCTTGGTGCCTCCGCCACCCATTCCCTCCAATCGTGGTTCTCCCGCCGTTGCTCCTCTCTCTCACTCATGCCCGGCCCCCGCGCGATCCTTTCCACCACTTGGTTTGAAGGCTCAGGTTGTTGTTGTTTGTGCTCCATGGTGTTGGGCCCCAATAGGAACTCCTTGGCTCGTCCATCCGGCCATCGGCTCATCGGCCTTGCTCCCCAACGCGGCGTTCCCTTGCCTCGGCCATCGCCACTCCACCCGCGTTGCGTGGCTCCATGTTGCCTAACTTCCGGACTTCTCCTTGCCCTTGCGCCTATCCTTGGTGGTGTGGGTCTCCCTCCCACGGTTTAGCTCCTCTTGTGCCCTTGCGCCGGCTCGCTTGTCACGTGTTTTCCCCCGCTTGCCCCCCCGGCTCGTCCCATGTCCGGCCTGTTATTGCTGCCCCGTGCCCCTTGCCTTCTTGCCTGTCCCTACCGCTGGGGTGAGAAGCTAGGCTCGGCCGAGCTTGTTTGTCCTCTGATGCTTGTCTGAATCCCTCCCCTATTTATGGTGGGTGATCTGTGGTTGTGATTTGCGTGTCAATCTATGGTTTATTCTTCTATTTCATATTCGAGCATCTTTATGTTTCTCCTCCCTCCTTCATGCGGCCCTTGTTATTCGTTCCCCGCCCTATATTATCCTTGGCCATTTCTTCCTCGCTCTTCTAGAATCAACCATGATCCACCTCAGTACAGGGCCTCGTGCTCTGTCGTTCTCTGTATTTACATCATTCATTTCCGAACCGCGCAACTCTACGTACTGCAAAGCGATACCCTCAGTCGATATCGATACCATTGTCATTTTGGACTGTCATTCGCTCCTCTGCAGCACTAAAAACCATGTATCGCGTGGCTACCAACCTCGCTTCAAAATTCCGGTTAGTATTCTTTTCATCTCTTTTCTTCCTTTTCTGGGTCCTGCTATTTTCTTTCGATAGTTCTTCACTGTTATTAAAAATCTCCTGTTGCTGGGTCTGCAGGATCGCAAGGAACGTTAGTCAGCAGGTAAGGAAGGATGTGTGGGTGTTCTTGTTGGGTTTTATTCATTAGTGTCTTCGAGTTTTGATTTTGTTATCTTAGTACTTGAATTTGATTTGGGTTATCTTCTCAGATTGGTAGTAGGCTGAGTTGGAACAGAAACTATGCGGCTAAAGATATTAAGTTTGGCGTTGATGCTCGTGCTTTGATGCTTAGAGGTGTTGAAGAGCTCTCTGATGCTGTTAGCGTAACCATGGGGCCCAAGGTAAAGGATTGTAGCTTTGCTGCTTATGTTGCTATAGATGTTGGTCGAGTGTTGCACTCGCCACTCAGTTGTTTATTAAACTGATAAGAATGACCTTTGTTCTTGCTTGTAGCTTTGCTGCTTATGTTGCTATAGATGTTGGTCGAGTGTTGCACTCCCACTCAGTTGTTTATTAAACTGATAAGAATGACCTTTGTTCTTGCTATGGATAAAATTTCTTCAATTTCACTTGGGTCTGAACTCACCACAGCGGCACAACGGGGAAGCATTGCACTAAGCCACTAATAGGCCTTCTACTCTGTAGTTTGCTCTGCAATTTATAGAAAAATACATATATTATAAACTAGAGGACAACGGGGTAGATTATGTGTATGACATTTGGAAACTCAAAGTTTCTTAAAGCTAATGCTCGCTTTTATTGATGATCGATCAAGAGAATCACGTTTCAGGCAATATTAATGTGTTCTATTTTCGTGAGTCTCCTCCCCTCTTTTAATGTTACAATTAAATTACTTGAAGTGGATCGTTACAGAAACTTAATTTGCCTCTTATAATGTATTTTTATATTGCATATTTGCATTAACCTTCTTCTCCCCAGATATATATCATTTGATTTATATGGTTTAAGGAACTTGTATTTTGTGCTCTTAAAGGGTCGCAATGTTGTGATTGAACAAAGTTTTGGTGCCCCTAAAGTGACGAAGGATGGTGTTACTGTGGCAAAGAGCATTGAATTCAAGTGCAAGCTAAAAAATGTGGGTGCAAGCCTTGTGAAGCAGGTAGCAAATGCAACAAATGATGTGGCGGGCGATGGTATGGCTCTAATCTCAGTGTTAGGGGTTTTGCTTCATTGAAATTTTGAGCACATTGGAAATACTTGTTTTTCTTGAGTTAGCTTGACATGATTCTGCTTCCAATTTTTTGATGGCAACTTGCTGATTTTACAGATGAAAGTATATGAAGTCCTTAAAGTTTTTATCTTTTTCAACCACTTATACCCTTATCTTCCTTTGCTTCTTTATTCATTTTTTTCAGTTTTATCTGAACCCTTCAGAAACGAAAAAAATAAAATAAAAATATAATTGGTACAGTAGAAAATTTTTTGGTTTGTTATACTTGATGTTTTAATTAACAAATCATTTAGGTGAGACAATATAGGTAATGATTTTGTATTGAGGGCATCTATTAATGCAAACACACTGCCTTGCACCAACCCAATCCTGTTTGAGAACCTACATCAAGAACCAGGTCGAGACAGAAATTTAGTGGTCTTTTTGGTAGAACATAAAGGAATAGTTTTATCACATTTTGAATTTATCAAGAGACCCAGTATACCTTATTGAAGTCTTTTCTTTTAGTATTTACATGCTTGTAAGCAGTATGTTGAGTAGATGACATAGAAAGGTATTGTTGACTGTGGGTTGACAACCTGCAGGTCATAGGCAAGATTTCTTCTCTATTTCCCTACTACTCTAATAACTCTCTAAAATCTCCTCCTTTAACTGTCCACCAATTTGGCTCCATCCCATCCATTTCTCACTTTCCATCTAACCCTTCTCTTTTTATGTCAATTCCAACTGAAAGCAAGCTTATCTTACCCTTTTGATTCTACAGCTGTTGTCGTACCCTTAGTCCCCCAACCCCCCCCCCCCCCCAAAAAAAAAAAAAAAAAAAAAAAAAAGGGCCTTATCTCATTAATTGCATTGGTCACATTGATTTGGAAAAAATGAAGTGGGGGAAAACTATGTGCAATACAATAAAGGGAGGTGAGAGAGTGGTGAGAATAAGACAATGAAACAAAAAATGGAAAACGACAAAAGAAAAACATGAGGGACATATAACCAGAAGAGAATAATAGAGGGGAGGGGGTGGAGGTTTAGAAGCAAGAAGCAAATAATTGGATTAAAAAACAATAAAAGTCTGGTAATGGAGCTTCCTGCAGTGAGTTGTCACTCCTCCAATTCATCTCCCCCTTGTTTGCTCAAATTCATTTTGCCTCCTGTTGTGTCCTTGAATTCATTTTGCATCTGTTGTTTCCTTGTCTGGAGGTAGACTCTGAATTGGACTCTATTGGGTATCACCGATGCCCCACACTAGTAGCTTTCACTTGTCCCTTTATGTTATTTATTTAAATTTATTATGTTATTCCTAACCCACTTTATTCTTTATTCTAGTTGGGTTTTCCAGAATTTGCCCCCTTTGTATGATTATGTCTTCTTCATATTTCCTTTTATCGATTCTTCAAATTTTTTTACTTCCCATTTCACCATTACTACACCTTCTGCTTATTTTGCCTCACTGTCTATGTTATCTTCCATCTATAATTCTGAACCATGTATCCTGTCCTCCTTCAGATGTCCCAGTAGCCCTTAGTGGTTTGTTTTTGTTTTATTTTGATACCCCCCCCCCCCCCCCATCTTTTTCTGTAAATCTACAGCAAGACTGAACCAGGGTACATCATGGAGGTTGATTAGTAAAATTGACTTCTAAGATAGAGATGATTTATGTGAACTGCAAACCAAACTTTGTAATATCCATAGAGAGCTTCTCAATTAAAAGACAGGTTGGATGTGGAAGCAGTTATGGACAATGAAATCAAGATCAAATTGAATGACATTGTTCAATCTAAATTGCAGTGGAATAATTGTTGACTTTCTAACTTCAATTGTGAAACCCAATTTTCAGTATCCCATCAAAGAGATGTTTGCTAATGACTATTAGAAGATTGTGTAAGTTAATTATGATATGCACTGTATCATTGCCTCAATTGTGTTTATGTTTGTGTATACGAATTGCTTGTTACCGATCTCTTGTTTTACATAACTCATAGTCAAGTTTTTCTCACTCCTTGGGCAATTGATGCAGTGCACTACCTTATACCATCCCAAACCTGAACCCAGATTGTCGATTGAATCCAGATATGATTTTATTCTGATTGATATTTTGTAGATCTTTTATCTGGGAAGGATACACAGGAATAGTTTCAGCAAATTCTATATTATTAATAGTCCTATATAGTTGTTGCCTTGTAGAAATATGTTTCTTTTGTTAATTATATGCTTGTAACCTACATATTAAGTAGGTTGAATGGTACAAAATACATGATTGTGGTTTGATATCCGGCAGACTGTGTATGACCATTTGTGAGCTTTCCCCTCACCCACATATCTTGTGGTTCCTTCTTTACCTCCCTATAACTCATAGACCTCTCAGAATTTGCCCCTTCCCTAACCAACCTTGACCAACTTTGGGGAAATATTTTGCACCCATTATTTCTTGCTGGTTCTGTTCCCTAACCCCCATCTGGTTTGTCATCTGGCAAGCCAGGTTAAGTGTGTGGCTAACTCGGTGGAGCTCTGTCATTGATGCAGGTACGACCTGTGCCACAGTGCTCACCCGTGCTATATTTTCTGAAGGCTGCAAATCAGTTGCAGCTGGAATGAATGCAATGGACCTGCGCCGTGGAATCACAATGGCAGTTGATTCTGTTGTTACAAACCTCAAGAGCAGAGCAAAAATGATTAGCACATCTGAAGAAATTGCGCAGGTACATTACCTTTGCCTCTTTTGTTTGCAATAGTTGTTGGAAGTGAAGGGTGGTAACAAACTGTTAAAGGGCTTCAAGTTATGTAGTACGTTGGTTTTTGGTTTACTTAACAGCTGATTTTATTCTGTTTGGGAAAAGGTTGGCACAATATCGGCAAATGGAGAGAGAGAGATTGGTGAGCTCATAGCAAAAGCTATGGAGAAAGTTGGCAAAGAGGGAGTCATCACCATTTCTGTAAGTTGTCTGATTCTCTCTTTTTTGCATGCGGCTTTTGGAACATGGAAGCTCTTGACTGTCTTTTCCTGCTTTTTTTAAACTGTTAGTGTTCATTCATCTTGTCGTTGTTTTATATGCCTTGTCCCTCGTTTTCATCATCATGATATCTGTTTTCATGATGGGGTTGTTTTTTTGTCCTATTAGCTTTTCTTTCTTTTTTTTTTTTTTTGGGGGGGGGGGGGGGGGAAGAATAATGAAGTGCAAAACTCTGTGCCCGTTTTATTCTCATGAATTTTTTCCCCTTTCTTTCCTTCTGAGTTTTTAATTGTGATGTTGGGATGCTATATTCCCCATTATTCTTACTGCTGTATATCTGACTTACCATCAATCTTTTGCAGGATGGCAGAACACTATTTAATGAACTGGAAGTTGTTGAAGGAATGAAATTGGATAGAGGTTATATATCTCCATATTTCGTCACCAACCAAAAGAACCAAAAATCTGTAAGTCTGTTGGCATCTAATTGTGGAGTCTCCAATTTATTGCACTGTAATGGAGTATTTGTGTGTTTAGTCTTGCGTCTAATGTTTATTGTTTAAGAAACCAGTTGTCTGTTTGTGTTCATTGGACACTGCATGAAACAAGACTTATTCTATATCTGTTATCAGGAATTAGATGCTCCTCTCATCTTAATATATGACAAGAAAATTTCAAGCATAAATGCTGTGGTTAGAGTGCTTGAGATGGCTTTGAAGGTAAGCATTTCTTTTGGCTTTGATTGCATTCTCTGTGGTTTGCTACAGTAATATTTGGGTATCTGGATAGGGTGTTATTAGTTTATTTGGCACTACTCTCGGTTGTTTCAGAGGCAAAGGCCATTGTTAATTGTTGCTGAAGATATAGAAAGTGAAGCATTGGCCACTCTCATTTTAAATAAGCTCCGTGCTGGAATCAAGGTATGACTGTTTGAGAAGAACATGATACAGTTTTTTGTTTATTTTCTTGGTATAATGTATCACTCATTAGTTTATCCAATTATATAGGTGTGTGCCATTAAAGCTCCTGGTTTTGGAGAAAACAGGAAGGCTAGCCTGCAAGATCTTGCCATTCTCACTGGTGGTCAAGTATGTTCACTAAACTCAAGGTGAATTTTGACCTCAGCTACAGCAAGACCCCTTTGTTGAGTCATTCTCCTGATGTGTTGTAGGTAGTAACTGAGGAGCTTGGCCTGGACCTTGAAAAGGTTGACTTTGATATGCTTGGCTCGTGTAAAAAGGTGAGTTGGGTCATCCTTAACTTTAGGAACTGTTTAATTATAGAGTTCTTTATACGGCACCTATTATTTTTGGGGTGAAACTAGTTACCACCCACTTGAAAAATTACAAGTCACCCACAACTTAACCCATGATTAAGTTTTGTTGTTAAAAAATTACCTAAATGCCCTTACCCCCATTTATCATTTAAAATGATCCCACCCAACCCAGCTAGAGAGAAGATTTTTTCAGCGAAAACGATTCTTACATGAAGTAGTCAAGATCAACACGGCAAGAGATAACTCTAACCAGAGGCATTACCAGGGAATCCATCTTACCATTTTGCAGCATTAACAAAGCCCAGATAGTACTTGGGACTCTACCACCCTTAAGGATTTGATTTCTGATAAGATTTCTAATGCTTCCCTATGGACCAAATAAATGCCATCCCAGATTTTTCACTTTCTGGTGGATATGAATTTTAAGATGCTCTGAGCATGGACTGGATTATCCATATCAAAGTGAAACTGCTTTATTTAGTTAATATACAAAAGAGCTAAACGAAGTTGGGGCCAAAAGAGAGTAGAAGCCCATTTAAGTATAGAGAGCATGTTATCATTACTTACCAAAGAAAGAAAAAGTGCAAATTGCGACGGAGTTTGGAAAAATTCAAGCGGAAAGGCGGGTTATTATTACTCTCTGAAAAAGCAGAAAGAGAAAAGTGGAGCGGCGCTGGATTTCAAAAAGCTCAACTTCACCATCATCACCAAATCCTGCAGGGAACGAACAAATCCAGACTCCATGGATCCTATTTTATGTTCTTAAAGATCCATTTCTACCCAGCAGCTCTTCTTTCGGAAATTTAGAGCAAACCCTCTTTTTTTTTCCCCATAATATAAGTTTATAACACAGAAACAAAATGAAGAACTTAGCATATAAAGTTCAAGAACAGATGAAGAAAACAGAGGAAGAAAAAGAGCAATGACTAACCCAATAGCCTCGGAACGCGGCTTGTATCTTAACAGCAGATGTTGGTAGAAGATGGGTGAAGGGAATCCCTTCACCCACCTAAGGGTTGGGTGGGATCATTTTAAATGACTTGAATGGGGTTAAGGGCATGTAGGTAATTTTACCAGCCATTGAACAACAAAACTTTAACTGTGGATAACTTGTAATTTTTCAAGTGGGTGCCATGTAATTTACAGCATCATTGTCGGTGGTCCCTAGTTGCACCCCAATAATAGTGGGTACCATGTAAAAAAACTCTTAATTATTTATTTACATATGTGCAATTTATCTTTATTTTCTTCATGTACATGCATTCACAAGTTAGTTCAACATATAAGGTATGGAATATGTTGGGTAACATGTTATATGGTTAACATTAGAACGTGTAACTGAAGGGAAAACAACTCCTCCTTCCCCTTTCTTATTTTTTTGTGAAGGTGCTAGTTAGTACAGAGATGATGAATTGCCAGTGGTTGGTTCAGAACTCATTCTGGAATCAAATGTCCTACCTTACCTGGGGAGTCGGGTTTTTCTCATGGGGTGTGGAAGTCCCAAATGTTTTGCTGTTTCTAGATATCTTCTTGGTTCCTTCTGGTGCTAATGTTTCCTTTTTCTCTCGGATTTTGTTTGGTTCTGTTTGCCGTATTATTTATTTGTTAGTGAATTTGTAGGTGACCGTATCTAAGGATGACACTGTCGTTCTGGATGGGGCTGGTGATAAGAAAGCCATTGAGGAAAGATGTGCAGAGGTTTATTTCACTCCTTGGTTAAGCTGAAATGTTTTCTTGGTGCATTGTATGAAAACGGTAAAAATGATAAATTCCATTTTGATTTACAATCTGCTACTCTGACAGTTGAGATCGGCAATTGAAGTGAGCACTTCTGATTATGAGAAGGAGAAGCTGCAAGAAAGACTTGCGAAGCTTTCTGGTGGTGTTGCAGTTTTGAAGGTCTGTTAATGGGTTCCTAATTTTTATGAACTGAAGCTCACAGGGGTTTTATGTGTCGTTTACCCATGTGTTCCAAGTTTTCTGATCATAATGAACTATTATTTGAACAGATAGGAGGTGCTAGTGAAGCTGAAGTAGGTGAGAAGAAGGATAGGGTTAACGATGCATTAAATGCCACAAAGGCTGCAGTGGAAGAGGGAATTTTACCAGGTATTCCTTTATTATATTGACATTAGTTTTCTGTCTCATAATTACTTGGTGATTTTGTTAAGCAATGAACCGGCCATCCACAGGTGGTGGGGTTGCACTTCTTTATGCATCCAAGGAACTAGATAAGTTGCCAACTGCCAATTTTGACCAGAAGATTGGTGTTCAGATTATTCAGAATGCACTAAAGGTACGAGTCTTTGCCCTTAAGCTCCACCTGTTAGACAAAGTAACCATCAAATCACCATCCTTATGGTGGAAAGACTTTTTTGGGCTTACAAGAAGAGAACTTTTTTTTTAATAAGTAATTATATCACCAGGTCAAGTCACTAGGGAGAAAGAGGGTGTTGGGGGAAATTTATGCAAGTCATGGAGTGGGGTAGTTGATGAAAACACCCCTAAATCATTTCACTTGTGAATGGGGTGATTGTTTTGCTACTGATAAATATCACATGGAGAATGTTACCTAATTCACTGGCCTTGCACCAGCATGGGCCAAATAGGGAAGTGCTTTCAAAACCTGTGGGTGCTTTAGTGGTTTGGTTGCTTAAGGGCATCGGTTCTATAACTGCATTTGTGAGTGACAAAGGCTTTTCTCAGAGTCACCTTGTTTTTTGGATCAAACACTGAGTCCATGTCTCACTGTAATTTTTGAGGAGCATCAGGTATTTCATTGTGTTGTATGTGGACTTTACTGTGACCATGCAGACACCTGTTTACGCAATTGCTTCCAATGCTGGGGTTGAGGGGGCTGTAGTTGTGGGCAAGCTACTGGAGCAGAATAATCCTCATCTTGGATATGATGCAGCCAAAGGTTTGAGAGCTCTTTCTTGTGTTTTTATGACTAATATGTGTCTATTCATATTTTCATCAGAGCAGTGTGAGAATTCCTCACATCTTTTGTATCTTCAAACGACTAGGTGAATACGTGGACATGGTTAAAGCTGGAATCATTGACCCATTGAAAGTTATCAGAACTGCACTGGTTGATGCTGCCAGGTACGCCGTTTACGTTAACTCCCTGATGGATTTCTTAGCCTTTTCATTTTACATTATTTCGTTGCTGATCTACTGGGTTGATCTGTGCAGTGTCTCCTCCTTGATGACCACTACTGAATCCGTGGTTGTAGAGCTCCCAAAGGATGAGAAAGTTCCAGCTATGGGTGGCGGCATGGATGACATGGACTACTGATGCTCTTTGCCACTGTGATGAGTTGCGAATTAGATTGTTGGTGTAAGCGATATTCTTTGGGAATAGTTAGCTGTTGTTTTTCAATCTGTAGTCAACCCAAATTTGTTAGGTATTTCGTTGTTAGAGACACAAAGTGTTATACTGTCACGTAAATCGTATTTGAGATTGAAGACAATTGTAGGAAGTTTTGTTCAAGCTGTAGTTTGGAATGGAGGATAATTTTTTGTTGTAAGAAATCTTCTTCATTTGCCCACATTGCATTGCTAAGTTTCAATGATTAAACAGGATATATAAATTTATGCAGGGTATTGGTGAAAATTCGTACATTTACGATAAATTATAATTGAAATAGGGTGGGGGATTTTTGAGTGGATCATTCATTTCTCTCTTGATGGAGGATAGGTTATAACTTATAAATAAATCAAACTAGAAAGGTTTTTTTTTTGTTAAATCTTTCATCAATCTTTAGATGTGATAGATGTGACTGTTGGATTTGTGTTTTTCATTTAGAGGGAAATTGATGATCCATTTCTTTGTCAGACAGGTGGGAATAAGTTCACTCTTGAATATGTGTCTTTCATTTAGAGGGAAATTGATGATCTATTTATTTGTCAGAAATTGACCTAATAAAAATTTTTCAGGTGGGAATAAGTTCATTGTTGGAGTCCTGGATTTTTTTTTTTTTTTTTACAAAGGGGCTTTATTAAGTCGGGGAATGGAGATATTAATATGCCTCATCGAGATTCAAACCCATGACATATTCACTAAGATGTGTTGGTTTCAACCACTAGAACAGATCTGCATCTGTAGCTACCAAAGGGATAATTTATATGGTACGGTATGGTTCCGATAATAAATCGGGACGGAAAGACGGTTTAAATACGGTATTTAATGCAATACACTTTTGGTACAAATAAACCCATGCCACTTTTGTTATTAAACATTAAGATCCTAATAAAATTGCGACCAAACAATCGATAGAATTTGATATTAACAAAGACAAAGCAAGTAAATCTAATTAATAGAGACAAAAACAAATAAATCTAAAAAGAGGAGTGATGGATGAAACAAAAAGCTGAAATAGGGAATTATGGCTAGGATAAAGGTAAAATGTTTTCATTGTAAAATTACATTTATATCTCTTAATTTGGTACTATGCCAATTCGGTACGGTTTCGATATATACTGACGGTATGAGTACCTAAAGCCGGAACTGTATCTAAGAAATTCGGTTTCGGTATGTACCGTATCGAAATTTTAAACGGTGTGATACGGTTGGTTTTAGATGGCGTAGTTCAGTACGGTTAAACTGTTTCGATACACAATTGACACCTTTATACTAGGCTGACCTAATCTACAATACACACCCGATTGAATCTTAAAGGTGATTGCCTCGATCAATGGAACATCTTTTTGCTTTGATACCATTATAAACATCCCAGAAAAATTACTTGACGGTCTCTTGGGTTTAAAGGAACCGGTGGCTCATTTGTCCTTTTTGGTTGAAACTGGTGGTTCACTTGACTCCAAAGCAAACCAAAAAGAAGACAGCATTTAAAAAACAATTCTGTGGAAGCATGATTGAGGAGTTGTTGCCGCCCTTTGGCTTCTTTTTAATTTTCCAGACTCGTCATGATTCCGCTTTCCCCGATAACTACTCCACCATGACAATCAAAGACCACTAACGAAAACAGAAAACGCATCTGAAGGGCATTTCCGTAAATAAACTGAACCGACGGACACGATCTTGAAGTTTGACTTGCATATATGTGAGGTAAGTAGGACCCACAAAAAATACAATTGCTAGATCAGATGGCTAGAAACGCTCAATCAGGTTCATCTATCAACGATGGCATCTTCGTAAATTTATTGACAATATATGCCCTAAAAGTTATGATCACCGCTCAACGAGTCTTCGGGGTTTCGATTCGACGAAATTAGTCCAGAGTTGAGAGTTCAGAGACTCGGCGTCGGACTCGGAGTAGAGTGGAAGAGACACATCTCCGAAGAAATCGCTCAGTGTCCGCAACTGATATTGTTGGCGAATGTGATCTCGCTTTCAGATTCGAACATTCTCGTCTGTCGAATTTTCATTTAAATGCGCTTTCATTTTTAAGAACTGCGTAAATTTGTTACTGGCTCATGATCTGAGAAAGCTTGTTAGCATTTAAGCTGAATTTATTGGTTTATTGGGAGATTGAGTTTCGGGCTATTCGGAAATATCCATGGCTGTGCCTGTTGATGAAGCCATTGCAGCTTTGTCAACGTTTTCTCTAGAGGTATGGACACATTCTCTGCATCTCCTTTATGTTGGTGGGATTACGTTTTGTTATTTTTACTTAATAGTATAGGGTTCTCCATGATTGACATTGTTTTCGTCCAGTCAGAAAGTGTGACATTAGAACTTAGATTGTCGCAAATTGTTTGAGTTACATTGAAACTATAATTTATGTAACATAAAAAGAATGGTACTTAGTTTTTTTTGGGGGGCTGACTTCCTCCCCGTCTTTTAAGAACTTACATTAGTTTGTATGTCCAAAGGAGTTTCCAGCTTTTATATACATTACAGATCAATACCACAAAACTTATTTTACTTCTGAATGAGTGTTTGGGGTTCTGATATTTTTAGGCCACCAAAAGAAGCCCAAAGTACATTATAATATGGCCATTATCTGCATGTCAAATGGACAGTGGGGAGGTGTCGGTTTTGGAGGACACTTCACCAACTGTGAGCTGAGTGTGGATTGAAAATCCTGTCCTGGGTTTGCTACTGATCATGGCACTACGTTTTGCCATATGATAAAATCATTGTGTAATATACCACAAGTGCGTTCACGTTGTAAACAAACATGCAGTATTCACGTATCTTAGTTGTATTTCACTGCATAATTTTTTTTTTATGTATTTTTATCAATTTACACTCATTTGTCATCCTGGGAATAATTTATTTGGAAACATACGCTTTCTTGAAGATAATTTATTTTGAGACTATCCTGTGTAGGATGACCAACCTGAGGTGCAAGGACTTGGAGTTCTACTATCAGCTGACAGATCGTACACAAACAGCCCAATAGGTATGCTTTACCATTGTCTACTTAAAAATGTATGAATTAGGCCATTCAAGCCTTCAACTACCAACAATTGAATTCACCACTCCACTCAGCGTTTACAAACACCCCTTCCAGGAGCTTGGGATGTATAATCCATGAATCAAAAGTTTCAGGAACCTGAGTGCTGTTGATAATTTTGCATATAAATGCTAATTGGAGGAAAAATGTGACACTGCAGTTCAAGGATTTAGTGATATGAGTTGGTGGCAAAACTTGGAACATGTAGAAATCAGCATATAAGGACGAGCCATACAACTTGTATATTCTCTTTCCTTAAATAAAGGTAGAAAAACATGTCAACCACTATACTTAATCTGTACCTGAGCAGATAGAATAGGAGTCAAAGCAGTATGACATACCATGATAGTTGATACTGATAACATGGCTGTTGCACCATAATCAATAAACCCAGGAAGAAGAAGCAGTTGAGCCAGCTATGTGAAGGATATAAATTGACATGATTGATGATCATGTCGCATCGCATACTGTTTAGGTGATTTCAAGAGATGTATTGTATTGTATTGAAGATATGTATTAAATGGTGCAAAAATGCATAGCGATGCTCAAAAAATTTATGAAAACTAAAAACACTGCCAAGTAAAACAATATATAACAAGTATCATACATAAACAGCAAGAAGAAGAATAATGTATAACCAATTCAAACAAGTGCACCAAAATTGATATTGTTATAAAAGATGAGGTTTCTTACATACTGTGATGGTTTGTAGCCATGAAGAGTATTAGATGATGTTCCAGAGATCTTTGATCAGTTTTTGGTTCAAAAGTGTGAAAAACCAATATTTAATGGAAGATTTCGGACTTCTTGTTGAGAGTTTTCCCTCATTTTCCAGGTAGAACAGGTGTTGTATTGAATCTGTACATGAAAAGGGTTTTTTTATGGAACCTATCACTAGAGTTGATATGTCTGAAAATTTGATTTGTCAAGCTGTATTGGCTGATACTTATTAGTGCACCCAGTGAATCCTATACTTAATATATTGATAGTATCGAAGTGTATTGATCACATAGTATCATAACAGTCTATACATTATGATATAATTTGGTACATGTTAGTTAACAAAAAAATAAAAAATAAATAAGGAGACGTATTGGTATGTATCATATTGATAATGTGCAATTCTGATATGTATAAGTCTGCCTCGAACCGTATTGGGGGATTACTTTAAGCCCAAAACAGTAGTAAGTCAGAACTACGGAGCTGAGCCATAATACGATGGAATGCTCCCAAGTCTTCTTTGTTGAGGCCGGAGCCATCCAGATGAGATTCCATCTAAGACAGGAGAAGTCCCAAATGAATCAGTGCAAGAAAAAAGTGGTCCGGCTCCATTTGTTCTGCAACCTCTGGAACCTCCTGGGGAAATAAACTGGGGGCCAACAATGAAGAACCTGACATGTTTCTTTAGTGTGCCCAGGTCATAGAAGCAAATCTGAGTTTCCCTGAAGTCCGACACAAGATGGTCATATAGTCCAAAAAATACCAGAACAATATTGCAGATATTTTGATTGTTCGACCAATGAACATCAAGTTCTGGCCAATTCCAACAAATTTCGACCAACCCAGTTTTAGTGGTTTCGACAAGAACTGATCAGCCAATTGCATGTTGACTTTTACCCCATAAAAAAAAATGTTTTTAACTTAGTTTCTACCAGTTTCAACCAAAATTTGTTTTTTGGCTGTTGAAATCTTTGTTGCACTGAAATTTTCATCCTTGGCCTAGATTGACCACTAGGCACACACCTGAGCCTGTGTTCTCTGCTCCATGGCCCCCACCTAGGCCTGTTCCCGTCCATTCCATATCTTCTTTCTATAAGGAAGACGTCTTCCCATCTTCCTTATCTACCTGGTCAGTTTCTTCACTATGCAAATACCCACAAACTTTGTCTAGAGATGGGAGAGGAACTTTGCACAAGATCTGAACAGAAATTGACTCTTGTTCAGTGTTATCTTCCAAGTATGTATATATTTTCTTCTTCTTTTCTTTTTCCCTTCCTTTTTCTGAAGGGTTGACGTACATATGTTTCATCCTTTATGTTGGTTAACTGAAGGTCTTTCTAGCAGTCATACTGTTTCCAAAGGCCTATCATTTTGCTGTAATAATCAGAAAAGGACATGTCTCCTTATCGCACATGGAAGATTTATTGAAGTAGGTGCTATATTTTGACTTTGGCTGAGTATCCTACTCCATCAAATGTGCTGGTGGCACTATTCCAAATGTCTGTAGCTGTATTTTTCCTTATGATCCGGCATTTTTTTGGGGCTTCATCGGGGGGGGGGGGGGAGGCATGTTATAACCAATATGCCAGAACTCACTAAGATCTCTGTAATATTTTAATTTTTTGGTTGGACCATGACAACACCACATATGCATTAAAAAAGTTCAATATCTCAGTCCAACCCACATTATAAAATGTCAAGATTGTTGAAAATCAGTCTGTGTAATGCTTGTGTGCAAGTTAATGGAGCTCCTCAATGATTACCATAAATATAACCCCTAAAGAATACACCAGTTTTAGGTGGGAAAACCCTCTTAAGGTGAAAGGGAAAAATGATAGGACCTTGTCCAAATTCTTTTTCTATAATAATAATAATCTTCTCTAGAAAATACTGGAGGTTATCAAACCATCAAGTAGAAAGCAACTATCTTGGCTACCTACTCACCTAACAACAAAGTGGATCACTAAGTAACAAGATCACTCTCAGCTTTCTTATTTTCGTAGGTCACGTAGTTGATGCTACACCACCTTACACCAAAACCCAAGTCTCTATCTTGTAGAATTGGCTTCAGAAATTTCAGAAAGAGAGAATGTTCCTTGTTATTCTACTGCATGAGGTTCCACCTCGCAGCTTTTATAGGAATTTGAGAAAGAGAACTGGAGTTGAAGTTGGAGTTGTAGTTGTGGTTTTCCAAAACCAACTCTACTTCTAATCCAAGAGGGTCCAAGAGGGTCCCCTCCATGTAAGTTCTCAACCGAGACCAAAGAGATCTTGACAGAACTTGTTAGTCTTGGTGGTGTTGGTGACTCGGTGATTTTGGCTGCTGGAAACTCTCAAACTGCCACCTTAGCTCAATTTTGTCAAAAATTTTTCTGGAGCAGCTGGAATATGATACTTGCTTTATGTAACATTTACAAAAAAAACAAATTCGATTCAAGCAAATCCAATCCATGTTAGTCTATTTTCTCCCAAATCTACTTTTTTTTCTTTTCAGAAAAATTTGTTCTGATTCTGAACATGTTTGTTGGGTGTGAAATTATATTTGTCAAAGAACTTTGTCAGATTTTTTTTTTTTAAAGATATAGGATTAATTGTGATGTTCAGAATTGATTTTTGTGTGTGTTTGTGTGTGTGTGTTTGGTAGTAAAAGGAATGGCAAACATACTTGATATATATACAGGACACCTTGCTTTAAAATGTTTATAATGTAGGTTGTATTTTACTCTTCTTTTTTTCTAAATTAATTTGAACGTTGGACTGATGTATGATATGGTTAAAAACTTCAGTATTTCTTGTATAAGTGAGACTTAAGAGAGCTTGTGATTTTATGTGAGCCATGTTAATCTTGAAGACTTTACATTATTCTGATTTCCAATGGTTATGGAATTTGTTTCACATCACAAGTATGATTTGATTGCTTTCTAATTTCTATTATGAAATATATGTACCATAGGATATTTACGTTGTTGGGTTTACAAGGTATGGTCTAAACTCTAAAGTCAGACTTGTATGTGGACTCTGATGTTACCAATTACCATTGTGTCCAAGGCCCGAATGCTTGTATATCAAGTTTTAGATCCAAACTGGATTTAAAACCCCTTGAAATGACTGAATGAGTTGGCAGGCAAAAATATTACCGAAACTCGGTTTTTGGACCATTGAGTTGGCCACTGAGATTGAGTTCTTAAGCATGGTCATTAAAAGGGGGGGGGTTTCTTTGTGTCTCATCTCTGGTAGGTGGGGTCATTGGGACTTCGGGCCTCTATATCTCCAGTTTATATAAACCCAAACTCCCACAGCTTTGTAAAATGTGCCCAGTCATCATGGCCCCATCCAACTTGACGAGGGATATCTGATAATTTGTGTTCTCAACACCAAAGAAATTGTTTATTACATTACTTGGACCTCCAGTTGAAGTCCAGTGACTAGTTCAGAGAAATCCACAGGCATTTGGTTTGATACTGAAATCCAACTGGGGAATGCACATTCTTCACAGGGAACTGGTCTTGGCTAGGCTCCTTGTTGCTCCTGAGGTAGAGTTAAGGATAAGCCCAATTTGCTCGATGGCTTACCAGGACTGCAGATTTTGTATCGGCTAGTTTCCCAGGTAGATTGTCTGAGAAGATTGCATCTGATTGCTTCTAGCTTCTGGTACTGCATTTCAAGTTCAAATAATGAGTTATTTTCAGACCACCATATTGTTTTCACTTGTCATTTGATAATTAATGTTTTTTTTTTCGGTAACTTAGAATTGTTAAATTGTATTTGGTAAGCTAAATGTGCATGTTTCTGTGTATTCTTTTTATATCTTGATTCTGTCCATCCATCATATATTGTACCTGACACAAAATTTCATTTTGTAGAGTATAGTGATGTTTCTGCTTATCGTTTGTCTCTAGTGGAGGACACTAAAGCTGTCAATCAGCTGGTAAAAGTTTATATAAGTCTGTTACATTTACTAACTGTTTTATTATAAGTAAGTTGTGATGTGTGTGTTTGATAATATTAGTTCCTGGATTCATTATTTGATAGTTTATGCTGAAATGCCTGCAGAATGCTCTTGTCCAAGAGGGGAAGGAAATGGCGTCCGTTCTCTACACTTATCGAAGTTGTGTAAAAGCACTTCCTCAGGTCAAAATCTGATTTAATTTTGAAAATTGAAGTTTAGAGTCCTCTCCTGTTTTTGTGAATAATGAACTTCGTCTTCTACTAATTGTTGATGACCTAGCTTTGTTCTCCCATCTCTTCTTTTTTTCCTTGATATACATATGTTTCCTATGGCAACATCTGTATCATCTTGTGCTAACAAAAGGTGCTACATTCATATTTGAAGTTGGTCCATACCAAGAGAATAGAACATCTTATCTTTTGAGGAAGTTCAATTGAAAAGATATAAGAAGTGAACAGGTTCTTGGCCACCTTCTCAAAGAATCTCCTTTTAAAGGTGTGGGCGTGAACCAAACGGTCCATTGGTGCTTTTACAGCTAAGTTATTCTACTAGTCACTTGTTTCTAGAGGTGAACTGGTACCTCCACTTAACAAGATATGGGGCAAACTGGTTCAGTATTCATAACTGGCAAGCTGTTAAATATAAATATTTCTTGAGCAACTAAATGTCTACTATGTGCAAGGGATGTGGAGGTGGTGACTTTTGGAGTTGTCATCTTCTTTGGGATGCTTTGGCGAGAAGGGTCAAATACTGTGGTGATATGCCCCTTTGGCTACAAGGGTTGTAGGTTTAAAGTATTGGTATCAGTTATCATATCAGGGAGGTGATTTAAGAGTTCGTATCTTATCGGAGAGGGAAATATATATATAGAATTGCTTAAGAAATGTATAGATCTTATGGAATTTCTTAGGATATATGCAAAATGCAGCTTTGAAGCAAGAACAAATATTAGTAATTTGTAATAAATATTATGTAAAAAAAGGAGTACAAGGTAAGCCGTGTGTGTCATGACAAGTGTGTTCAATAGATTATATTTAGAGAATGAAATTTCTTATGTGATCTGATACAAAACTCATGTCTAGGGGGACTGGAGAGTGTTTATATGAACACAGACAACACACACAAAATTAAAATGAAAATCGTACTTTGGTGGATTTAATCATTCAGGTTGTTTTTTTCCACTAACCTAGTGATTCATTTCACAGAAAATTGACAGCATTGCACAGCGGAGGAATGTAATCCAACCCAGCCCCTCCTGCAAAGCATCTTCAGACCCCTCAGAGAAGAGAGCAGTCCAGACAACCCCTCTTTGCAAACCTCCAGTTGGGTGGTACTTTGTGGTTTCTGTCACCCCATGTGCCACTTCCCTCTCCTTCCTTCCTTCCTTCTGCATCCCTTTTTCACCCTCCCAAGCAGGCTACTCAATCCCCTTTTGCTGGATAATCTGCCTCCACTACCTGAGTTGTAGAGGAGGAAACGAAGTCCTCCTGGTCATTGCCAAAACTCCCCAGGTTGTCAACCCCCTGAGCTTCTCTCTCCCCACTTTTCAAAATTGTTCCCTTCTGTGCCTAGGTCCCATAGTTTCATGGTATGATGCAATAGATTTATGCTACAGTTGTTGGTGGGCCCTTTTAGGATAGTTAGGAAATATAATCTAGTATATTTTGGACTAATTATTGTGAGTGGCAAAATCATGGCGTAGCCTACATTGTCTTCATCTGGCCTTGGTTGGTTCCATGTTGAATCTTCAGAATTGTACTTGAAGAGGACTCAGCTAGTTGTCAGTTTGATTTCATCATTGTGTGGATCTTTGGTGAACATCTCTTTCTCCCTGAAGGCTGTGCCTGATAAACCTCTTCGCTGATTAGCTACTCAAGGTTGGGGTGATGTTGGATTCTACATAATCTAGTCTTTATCTGATTGTGTAGGTATCAGATATGTTGTGCATCTGGTTGTTTTTTATGTGGTAATATTTTACCCTCTGCTCATGGATTCTGATGTTTTCTATTTCTTTTTGCCCCTTTATTAATGAAGGTCCTTCCTGTTGTTGCTGTCCCCATCCACCCATCAAAACCCAAAAGAAGAAAAAAATTATTCTTTTTGGTCTTACTGATGGTAAGATTATCATTTGATGGAAAGCCTTACCATAGAAAATTTTCTAGCTTTCGTGTTGATTGTTACGCAAGTTCATCATTTGCTCTTAGGATGATAGGACAAGCTAGTGAGCTACTGGCTTCTTACAAAATTCCCATGACTTTTTCTTTTATGAATATGTTGTGAGGATTTAGCTACTGCATACTTTTGAAATTTCTCATTTTTTTTTTCTTGTACATAGTTCATGTTAATGAGATCTTAAAATGATTGTGCAGCTTCCGGATTCAATGAAGCAAAGTCAGGCGGAACTGTACATGGAGACCTACCAAGTTCTTGATTTGGAGATGAGTCGCCTGCGTGAAATTCAGAGATGGCAAGCTTCGTCTGCTTCTAAAGTACATGACTTTCATTACCTTATCTCAGCCTGTTCTTCTTTTCTTTCCTTTTCAAGAATGGAATTCCATTTTGCATTTATTGACTCATTGAACCCACCCTAGTTCTCACATTTGGAGTTTATGGGAAGATGGAATTCAAGAATGTTTATATTCTTCTATCTTCCATTGTATATATTAACAGATGCATAATTTCACTTATGTCCAATCTATTACAGCTGGCAGCTGATATGCAACGATTTTCAAGGCCTGAGAGGCGCATAAATGGTCCTACCGTAACTCATCTTTGGTGCGCCTTACTTCTGTTATCACCTTTCTTTTAGGTTAATGAAACCTGGTTGACTTATTTGCATTCACATCTCATATCTGATAATGTTTATATGCAGTTTGATTAGGTTCTTGGTGCAAATGTAATGTTAAACCCTCAATTCTTTATGCTTTCACTGTGCTCATGGTTTACTCCACAAAATATTATCAGATGGACTCAATGAAAAAGGATTAACCTGGCAGATGTTCTGCATATTCCAGATTAGAAACTATGATGTACTTAAGAAATTTTCTCTTTGCTAAATGTATAAGATAGGATGTTGTTAGCAGGATGTAACATCTCAGCTGTCATTCCTTTTAACATCTCAGCTGTCATTCCTTCTTATTACATGAGATTTAGTTAAATGCTGATCTGGGTCAGTTTTGAGGCATCTTTTAAGGTTTTACATGTTAAAGAATGGGCTCAAAATTTTACACCTGCTATTAGTTTAGCAGTAGATTTCACTTTATCTCTTGAAAAAAGTATTTTGGTCTACATCCTTAATTGAGGAGGATTCTGCTGAGTTCACCTTCCACATCTTTATTTTAGGAATGTACTATAATGCTTTATATCCATGTTGGTTTCAACTTTCAACTATCGAAAACCAACCTTGCTGTAGTGTTTGCTACTGGTCCAAACCCAGATCAAGATGGAGGGTTGGTGTCAGGTTGGCAGCTGGCAGCAAAGAAAAACCGAGCCAAACCATTACGTGGATTTTACCACCTTATATTATGGTCGTTATGCTTTGGCTCTTCTTGAAAAAATATGCTATGTGCTACACCATGACCTAGGTGTACTGAAAAGCTGGCTGGGGAGAACCTGCACAGTGTCGAATCCCAGACACAGGGACAAGTAGGAAAGGTTTCTTATGCTATGGGCAACTACAGGTGAAGAAGCTGGTCCAAAAACATGGGTTTAGATTAGCTTCCTGTCAAATTGGATTTTTAATAGCTAAGAGCTTCGATTTGATAGATGTTATAAGGAGAAAAGGATTAACATATCCTGTATTCAAGAGAGTCAGAGACTAGATGGAAGGGAGAAAAAGCTCAAGAGTTGGAAGATTTTAAATTTTTGGTAGAGGGGGGAGTAGGCCTAATGGTGGATGAGGATTGAAAGAATGAGTGGAGCAGCGGATTTCAGAAGATTCGAAGTAGGATCAATCATCAATCTTGTGTTAGATATAGAATTTGTAAATATGACTAGCGCCTAAGCACCTCAAGTAGAATCATTTGAACTAGAAAATTACAATTTCGGGAACTCATAGATGGATTAGTGCAAGTTTTTTGTCAAATAAAATAAAGTATTACAAGGGGCTATCTAAATGGACATGTTTGGAAAGATTATAGAGGTTATAAAGGTGTATATGGAAGATATGGTTTGGAGAGATGAACAAGGAAGGCATCTGAATTTTAGATTTTGCTGTCACAGTTGATTTATACGTTGTAAATAGTTCTTTGAAAAGTTACTAAAAGTACACATCAATGTGCCACAAAAATTCAAAACATCAACTAAAGAAAGAGACTTCCCCATTCAACCCTAAGTCATCCTTAAACCCTAGATGACCTAAAAGTGCAGGGTATATTTGACCCTTGAAGCTGCTGCCCATTAGGAACTGTCTAAGATCGGACCTGAAATAGTGAGATCTAACCCTGATTGTACTGCTGGTTCTATTTGAGAGGAATCTGAAGACTGGCCCAGACAGTGGGTTACAATCAAAAGGACTAAGGATGTAGAGTATCTACAAGGTAGAAATTGCCAGAAATGAAGCTAAGAAGATTATGTGAAAAGTAAGCTTGAACAAACGTGAAGATTTTTATAACAATCTGAGTACAATGGAAGGCGAAAGAGCTACCTATAAAATAACTAAAATTTGGGAAAAGGAAGAGGTGAGATATTGACCGTGTTAGACGTTTTAGAAGTTGAGATGATGAAGTACTACCAAGGTAGAAGGGCATTAATAAGGGGAGCCTCCAATTTATAATCTAAGATTTGGTTGATTCAGCATATGATCCAAGGCGCATAGAGTTTTGGCTTTCAAAATGCTGATGCATTCTTTTTCAACCTAATGAGGAAAAAAGAAAAGGATGGAAGATGGTATGACTGTATGAGTTGAAATATCAAGTGTTTATTTTTTCTGGGGCATGAAATCTGTTGTTCAGTGGAAAAAGAATGATCTATCAAGCATATTCCATTTGCATGTGATGAGCCCCAGTTTGTTAAATTGTTTTGAATTTTCTCCTGTATTTATGTTTGTGATTTAACTCCTCGTTTATCCTTATGGCTAGTTACATCTAGAAAGCACTCTACTATATCTGTTTCCACTGTTGTATAAGAGGTCATCTTTCAGAATTCTGATTGAAGTGTTAAGTAGAGGAAAGCAATAGTTTTCTCTTGATAATTTTCCAGATTCTCTTTCTCGTCTATTTCAAGAATTATTGGATCCAGCATATTTGTTTATCTGAATTATGTTTTCCCCTGTATTCTGCTTAGGTCCATGTTGAGGTTGCTTGATATTTTGGTACAACTGGATCATCTTAAGAATGCAAAAGCAAGCATACCCAATGATTTTTCTTGGTATAAGAGGTATGATGACCATGTGTAGTTTAATTATGTTTCAGCTTATAGAATGGTACTTACCTTTTGAGGTTCAAGCTAGTGCAGCTGTTGAGGACCTAGGTTGCCATGCCTTGATCAAATCCAGGATTTTTTTATTTTGTGGGTGGGGAATGTGGGTTGGTCGAGGGAGTGTTGTTATTTCCTTGTATTGCTGATTGCTAGAATAATGGTGGCAAAACCCCCTGCCACTAAGAAAAATCTGAGGCTTTCCTTACATGATGGCAAAGTAATATGGATTGCATCTTCCTTGTGTATCATACTTTTATTTGTATGGGTAGTTAACCTTGTGAAGGTCTTGTAATGCGACATATTTCTATTTTTTTAATAGGTGAGTAACATTTCCTTTTTTGATAGTTGTAGTTGATAGTATTCTTTTATGGCTCTTTATTTTAGCTACCAGTGGACTTTGGGAATTTCTTCTCTCAAAAAGTCTGAATCTTAGGAGGACATTATATAGAAGCTTCTATTCTTTCTGGTAGGCTTTAACGTGGAGAGTTGATTGCTTGGACATGGCCTCAGATTCTTTATTTTGATTTTGTTATGACTTATAACTTGATTGTGTTGCTAATTTTCTTTATACTAGTAAACCTACACATGCAAATGCACATGTCGGCATCCTTTTTATTATTTTTTATTTATTACTTTTTCCAAGGAAGATTGAAGGTCAATTAATAATATCACTTAGTAAAATGAGACTATAATTAATATTAATATTATTGCAAATTTTAAAATAGGAATTTACAATTCTAGACATAATTAATGATGTCATCTTAATCAATGACTGAGGGTAATTTGGGAAGTAAGGAAATTTATAGAGAAACTTTAAGGGACATAAGAAGTGAAAATTAAAGGAATTTGGACAGACTTGGAAATTTAAGATTCATTTGATTTTGTAGAGAAGTTTAAGGGGAGATAAGTATGGGAACTCCAAGATCATTGCATTATTTATTAAATCTTCCAAGGAAGATTGAAGGTCAAGTAATAATATCACTTAATGAATCAAAATCTAAATAATATTAATATTATTGAAAATTTAATATGATAATTTACAGTTTAGAACACCTTTTTAAATGACTGAAGGGTCTAATAATTTCAATGAACAAGGGTCTTTTAGGTAAAGGAAATGTAGCCATGTTTCAAGAGTTCATGCTTTTATAATAGTTGTATGATAATTATTGAGACCTCTTATTATAAACCCTTGCAATCAAGGTTTAAAGTATCCCACGATACCATACGATACTAGCCGATACGTATCCATATTTGACCCAAGCGGTATGATATATCTTGATACGTCTCTCTATTGAAATATGCTAAAATATATTAGCCAGAGCGATACAATACTTGATACGGGATGATACGTCTCTTAAAATCACCTAACCAATACGATACTCGATACCGATACTTTAAACCTTGCTTGCAATAATTTGTATTCTCACTTAGATGAAACTTTTAAGTTCCTTCATGGTTATTTTTCTTGTAGAATTGTGAGTGAGAATGTTTGTAATACTCCTGATGAATAATAACCTTACTTTAGCTATATATATATATATATATATTTTTTTATATATTTTGGGGGGGGGGGGGTTAGGGGGATAGGTAAAGTGTTGTGTTATAGAAGATGAGAAATATAATATGCAACCCTCTAACACAAATTGGGGGAGGGGTTCCAACCAAGGAAGGCATTCTTTCCTAACTAGTATTCCATACAGAAAGAAAACCTGAGTACATCCTGGAATAAACTTGACCATCTGCATTCTTTTGAATTAGATCCTTTAGTTCATTAGATCACTAAACTTTGTGGGCTCCTGCTAGACTTTTTCTTTGGTCAAATCTCCCTGGACTTTGGGTTCACCCAGCTGTAATCCAGTCATAATAAACATTATTTTTTGCTATATGTAATTGATTATTGTTTGTGTATATGTACCAATCATGTAATCCAATAAGAGAGAAAAGGAAAAAAACTTGTTTTGGTTGAAATGAAGATTCAAACTTGTGTGTATTAAGCAGATTGAATATTTTTTTAATTTTAATTTTAAATTTTTTTTTGGGGGTTGGGGGAACCCCCACATGTGCAGGGAATATTTACATGAGAAAGAATGTATTTACCTCCTCCGTTATTTTCTCAGACATTCAGCCACCAGTCTGGAAGGCTGCAGAGCTTTCTGCAGTTAAAATTAAGCCTCTTTATGCCCAGAAGCTTTGTTAATTTTGGTGTTAGGCAGATTTAGTAGTAGATTTACATTCCATATTGAGGGTAGGTTTGTTAGGATCTTTTAAGATATGTTATTCTCTTTTGTAATATTCCCACATTGGGAATATTTCATTTGTTCTTTTTTTTTGAAGGTTATTAGTATAAATCCTTCAGATACAAGTCAGGATTTCCTCAAATCATTCAACATGGTAATCAGAGCTAAACCTGATTTGAGAAGAAGCACCAACACTCACTGCCACTGCTGTAGTGCTGTTTCCCTCTTTCCTTCCCATTGTAGGCAATTCCATCACCTAGCATCACCTTCCACCAGCACCTATAACCCTCTTAAGTGCATCACACCACCACCCTCAGCCCAGCGACAGCCACAAACCCCATTGCAAGGACTCCTACCACCTCCCTAACCTTGTGATACCTCCTAAGACTATTGCCTCTAACCTATGATTTTCCTAGGGCCATTGCTGCAGACTCTTGATCCCTCTTTGGCCTGCAATCTCCCTTAGGAGCATTGCCTACTCGGTTTCAATCCTCCTAGGGGTGTTGTAACACCCTCTCCTAGCTCCGCTACCTACTGCCTCTTCTAACTCACCCTTTTCAGACCTGCAGTAGGTCCTAGAGGGGTCACAAGAACCTTACAATCTAGGCCTATCACCTAGACCTCCTGGACCAATCGCCTCCCCTTATGAGTGCTTCTAAGGCCATCGCCCCTTACCTCCCTATGTTTTGAATGCTTTTCTTTTAAAAAATTCATCTTTTCATGCCTTGTCTGTGGTAGTGAGCACTATTCTCGTACCCAATCTCTTTTTTTCTTGTACACAATCCTTTTTATGTTCCTACGATGGCCAATACAGTCTCCGCCTCTTTTGGTGCATCTGGCATGCATGATCCTCTTGTTTCTTCTATTTCTTGGGATCACGATTTCTCTCCCTTTCAAATGACCACTTTTAAGCTAAAGGGGACCAATTATCTTTGCTGGTCTCGTTCTGTTTCTCTTGCGGTTGCTGCTCATGGTTTGATTGGATTAACATGGAAGCTCTATCAAGCCTTCTTTTTCTGGTGCGGCTCAAGATAAGTGGGAGATAGATGAGTGCTTGGTTATGGGATTTATCCTTAATTCCATTGAGCCACGTATTGCAGAGTTACCTTCTCCTTCTTGATGCTGCTACAACATGGAAGGTTGCCAAAGAGACTTATTCCAAGGTTGAGAATGATGCACAATGCTTTGAGGTTTGAAGGAAGATTCATCAGTTGCAACAAAAAGAGCTTACTTTGTCTCAGTACTACAAAACTCTTTGAGGCTATTATCAATTTTTTAACTTCTATGGCTGTTTTACTCCACCTATGTCGTGGATGTTGCTGCTTATCAGAAGTGGCAAGACAAGCTCAGAGTGTATGATTTTTCTAGTAGGGCTGAATATTGAGTATGATCAGATCCGTGCACATATTCTTTCACGGGAACCTTTTCCTTCTTTGGAGCAAGCCTATGCGATGGTTGAAATTGAGGATAGTCGTCGGACAACAATGGTACATATTCATACTCTGACAGGTCTACATTGGTGGCTGGTTTTGGAAAGTGGCAACAATAAGTCTATTATTGGTGATTCTCGCGCCCCAATGAAGTGTAAGTACTATGGAAAAGAGTGTCATACAATGGAAAAGTGTTGGAAGTTACTTGGCAGTCCCACAAATTCCTGTGGAGGAGATAGAAATGCAGAAAGAGGAGGAAATCAAGCATTTGCACATCAAGCAAATTTTGACACCCCGAGTACTCCAGCACCTCTTTCCTTTGATTAGCTTGAGCATCTTTGCCATTTAATGTCCAGACTTCGCATATCCTCTTGGGCATTGACTTCCAGTGTGAGTGTAGCCTCTGTTATTGTTCCCCCTAATTGATCCACAGTCTTCCATAGGCATTTTCGGTTGTCACAATGTCAATTCGACTTATCCCTCCTGGATAATTGACTCTGGGGCAACTAACCATATGACTGGTTTATCTTCCTTATTTCATACTTATTCCTTTGTCCCTTTGACTCAGATTGTTCGCACGACTCATGGGTCTCTTTCTCCTATCTTTGGGAAGGGATTTATTATCTGTTCACCTTCTCTTACTCTATCTTTTGTTTTGCATGTTCCTAAGTTTTTGGTTAACCTTTTGTCTATTAGTAGCCTTGCTCATGGCTTGAATTGATATCTTTTTTCCTTTCTCATTATGTGTTTCAGGATCTGGAAATGGGGCGTATGATTGGCAGTGGTAGACAGAAAGGGGGGCTTTACTTGTTAGATGGGTCTCCATCAACTTTTTGTACAACCTCTAGTTCCACTTCTCTAGCACTTTTTACCTTATTGCAGTAACGTCATCGTCTTGGCCACATTCCCTTACCAATTGTGTCTAAGTTGTTTCCTGATCTAGTTAAAAGATGTAATTTAAATGACTTTTTGTTGTGAGGCTTTTTTTTTTAAGTTAAATAGACTAGACATGCTTACCCAATTTTAGATAAATTATAGTAGTGTCCTTTTTCCGTTATTCGCTCTAATGTATGGGTTCCTTCTCGTATTGTCTCTATTTATCATCATAGATGTTTTGTTACATTCATTGATTGTTGCACTAGGATACGTGGTTCTACTTCACTAGAAATGCGATGTTTTCATGTGCTTCCTAAATTTCCATAATATGGTGGACACACAATTTGGGGCCACAGTCAAAATTCTTTGTACAATTAATGGGACTGAGTACTTGGGTGGTGGTGTGGTGCATTCCCATCTTACCTAGTTGACCATGGCATCATATACTTAACCCCCCACCTCAAAATGAGATTGCCGAATGCAAGAATGACATCTTCTCGAGGTAGCATGTTCCCTAATGTATACTATACATGTGCCTTCTTGGTTTTGGGGTCATGTAGTCCTTATTGTTGCTTATTTGATTAATCGTATGCCTTCCTAAGTTTTGGATTAAC
Source organism: Hakea prostrata (assembly GCF_041222555.1). Lineage (NCBI taxonomy): Eukaryota > Viridiplantae > Streptophyta > Magnoliopsida > Proteales > Proteaceae > Hakea > Hakea prostrata. Next base: position 12,586,153 of record NC_142606.1, on the reverse strand, counting down.
GTTGCCCCCTTGAAGTTCTTTTAGGGACAACATCCTTTACTGTTCCACCTAAGGTTTTTGGTTCAGTTGCCTTTGTTCGGAACCACCATGGTCATGGTAAGTTGGATTCACATGGGTTACGATACATTTTCTTGGGTCATCCTACTGCGTCCAAAGGTTATAAGTGTTATCATCCTGGTTCCCTTCATTTATTTGTCTTTATGAATGTTGTGTTCCAGGAACAAGTTCCTTTCTTTGCCCCTACACCTCTTCAGGGGTAGAGTCTTAATGAAGAAGTTCGGGTTTTGATTCCTCCTTTCGATATTTCTCCTGAGATTCCTAGTGATAATCTTTCTTTGGAGAATAGGGTGACCGGATAGGAACAATTGGTGGAGGATGTGTAAAGACTTATTAGAGAAAGCCACGAGAAGCCCCTTCTGTGCCAAGCTAGTTGGAAGCTTCAGCTCCTAGTCTTGAAGTACCAATTTCTCCAGGTGAGTCTATTTCTAACCCTTCTTCTAATTCTACTTTGGGCTTACCAACTGCATTAATAAAGCAGCTACAGACTTGCACCAAGCGTCCTATCTCTAATTATGTTTCATATGAGTCCCTATCCCCAGAGTTTCAAGGCTTTCTTTCCTCTTTGTCCTCTACTTTTGTTTCTAACACATGGTAGAAAGCATTATCTCACTCAAACTGGAAGGAAGTAATGGATGAGGAAATGTGAGCCTTGGAAATTAAAAAAAGACGTGGGAATTGGTATCTTTGTCTCCAGGAAAGTGGACTGTTTGGTGCAAATGAGTGTTTGTAATCAAGCACAAGGTAGTTGGGACCTTGGAAAGGTACAAGGCAAGGTTGGTGGCAGAGTTGTAGTTCACTCGAAACCCTCAGATGTTCCTGTAATTCTTCCTCTACTCTCCAAAAGTCGCCCGATTTCAGCAATTTTCGCTGTTTCGCCGGAAAATCGGCACTTCAAGACAAGTTCGATTTCGACCTCTTTTTATATCACTCATCGCCGAAGTTACCGAAAATTCGCAAAATTTTGCCAATTTTCGGAGATATGTTTTACCCTGGTTCTATTTTAGTTAAGTCTTAATTTCGTTTAGAAGTTGTTTGTTGAGTCACATATAAATGTCTGTAAGAGATTCCAATATAAGGGCTGGAATCTCGTAGTAATTTAATTCTTTTTTTAAATGTTGATAGAGTCTAGTTTGAGTTGTAATTGGATCTCATCTGTAAGGAGATCCCATTTTGAGTCAAAGTCTTTGATTTTAGGCTATAAATAGCCTCTTTCTGCATTGTAATTCTCGGATTTGAGGATTAATGAATGGATTGAGTTTGAAGAATGACTTGGTATAGTCATGGGATCCCTAAAAGGGTGACTTGCGGCTGGGTTTGAGCTTTGTTTTTGCAATTTTCAAGTTCTTCTTCTACTTCCAGCAATTGAGCAATATTCTCAGCCTTCCATTCTCAACATACAAGTAAGTTTCAGCCCCTATCCCAAACCCTAGAAGCCATTCCCCATCTCCTTCTTCTTCCCACGTTTTCAGATCCCACCCCACCTAAGACTCCCTCATTTCAGCCCCAAAACGCACCATTATACCCTCTACTGGATCGCCACACCTGCTGAACAAAGATCTAATCTCAGTTTCACCATAACAGCCCTAGTTTTGGAGTTGGAAAATTTCTGCACTTCATCTTTCTCACAGAGAAGTTGCAGAATTTTGAATTTTCCAGAATTTTCTAAAACCTACCAAACTCTCTCCCACCTTTTCCAATTCTGTCCTAGCCTACAGATTATCATTAACAGCACCTAAAACCTACAGAACCAGCAGCCTATCCCCCTTTGAAACCCTAGCCAAAACCTCAAGAAACCCTAGTTTACCCTAAAAGCTCTAATGTAGTGCTGGTTCCTTTAGAAGATCCTGAAAATCTAACCCTAAATTTCGGGGTTACATCATATATGGGATCGACTACCAGACATTTTCAGCAGTTGCCAAGATGAACACACTTCGGGCTGTCCTTTCATGTGTAGTGAATAAATGGTTGTGCCTCCAACAGTTAGATGTGAAAAATGCTTTCGTACATAGAGAACTTTAGGAGAAGGTGTGTATAGATATGCCACCTAGGTATTCTACTATTGAGGCTCATGGGAAAGTGTGCAAGTTGAAGGTGGCATTATATGGGCTGAAGCAATCTCCGAGAGCATGATTTGGGAGGTTCCATAGAGCTATGATTTCTAATGGCTACAAGCATAGTAATGCAGAGCTACACTGTTATTAATTGAGATGGTTCCCACTGCCCACACCACTATACTCCTCGTTTATGTGGATGGTATCGTGATCACTGGCAACATTGAGGATGAAATTTCATATTTGAAGATCTTTTTGGGAACTGAATTTGAGATTAAAGATATGAAAAAACTCAGATATTTCCTATGGTTGGAGTTGGCATATTCGGCCAATGGTATGTCTCTCTTTTAGAGGGAGTATACTTCGGATCTACTAGAGGAAATTGGGATGTTAGGATGTAAGCTTGCTAAAACTCCTATTGAGCCTAACCTACTCTTGAAGGTAAAAGGAGAACCGGTTGACAAGATGAGCTATCAAAAGATGGTGGGGAAATTGATCTATCTATCTCATACCAGACTAGACATCACATTTGCGGTCAGTGTTATTAGCCAGTATGCATGATCCCTATTCATCACACATGAATGTAGTGTATTGTATCTTAAGGTACTTGAAGGCCACTTCGAGAAAAGGAATTTTAATTTCAGCTCATGGACACTTGAAGATTGAGGCGTATACAGATGTAGATTGGGCAGGATTATAGAGATCTACATCTGGCATTGTATGTATGTAGGAGGTAAATTGGTTGCTTGGAGAAGCGAAAAACAGGCTGTGGTTGTGTGGTCTTGTGTCGAAGCTGAATTAGGGCAGTTGCTTAAGGCATTGTTGAGGTACTATGGGTAAAAGGGCGGCTTTAGGAGATTGCGTTAGATTTGGAGTATCCCCATATAGCTGTGTTTGGATTGTAAGTCAGCAATTAGCATGGCTCACAATCCAGTACAACATGAAAGGACCAAGCATGTGGAAATTGACGGACATTTTATCAAAGAGAAGATTGAGGCTGGACTGATTTGTATCACCTTTGTTACCTCAGACAATCAGTGGGTTAATTTGCTTACAAAGAGCTTGAGTACCAAGATTTTCAGTAATATCATTAACAAGTTGGGCATGATAAATATTTGTGCTCCAGCTTGAGGGGGAGTGTTATAAGGAAGATTTAGTAGTTGATTTACTTTCCATATTGAGGATAGATTTGTAAGGATCATTTAGGTTCTTTTATTCTCTCTTGTAATATTCCCCAATTGGGAAGATTTGATTTGTTATTTTTTTGGAAGGTTATTAGTATAAATAAAGCTCTTGCTGTGTCCTTCAGGCACAAGTCAGGATTTCCTGAAATCATTCATCAACATCTTAGAGAATTACTGTGCTATTCCAAATGTGAACTTGTATTTCTTTGCCCCCCCTTCCTTGGAAACTGTCCACCATAATCGCAATGAAACATTTAGACAACTGCTGTATGATTTCTCCCTTTGATGCTGTCCTTTAGTTGCTTAATCAGCTTAGCAGGAAGATGCTTTGAATACTGGTTGTGGTACTAGAAAATCTTTTGCATCAAACACCAAAAGTAATGACTCGTTTAGCAGCTTGAGTATCTTGTGCTTCATTATCATTTATGTCTTCAACCACTTGTCAATTTTCCAGGACTTTTACTCAAGTCAGTGTTCAGTGGCAGGATACCGATTCAATGAGGGAGGAGTTGGATGATTTGCAGGTTGTGACTTTGAGGTTTGAATGTTCTTTTTAATTATTGGGAGTGAAAGTCCAAAACTATAGTGGATGCTTATAGCTTTTCCAGTTTTGTTCTCACCAGCATCATGCCTTTTTCGTTGGCAGATTTTCTTAAGCACCAGATGGGCTATTTTATTGAACTTGCATGTTGAGATGTTCCGTGTGAATAAGTATCCTTTGTGTATACAGTTATATTTCCTTTGAAGTATAAGTATTTGAAGCATTCGTCATGGATGATGCAATTTGGTTTGACATTTCTCAGCATATATTATAGACTTCTGTTACATTCTTTACATAACAGGCCAGAGTGGAAAATGAATACAGTGGACTTTGTACATTGTTGTAGACTGGACTCTATTAAGTTTGTTATCCATCTTCTGGTCCTTAACTCAGAGATAGTGTAGAAGACATTCTTCAAGTCCTTATAGTATTTTGTGTTGAGTCTCTGGAGTTGGATTTTGCACTTCTGTTTCCAGAACGCCATCTTCTCCTACGTGTCTTGCCTGTTCTTGTTGTTCTTGCAACAACATCAGATAAAGATGGTGAATCATTATATAAAAGGGTAAAACTCAATCGGCTTATCAACATATTCAAGGTATGTTCTTTGTTAGCCTCATTGAATTCCAATACTTGTTGGTCAATGGTTTGTCTGGTTCATTTTTTCTATCAATTTTGCAGAATGATCCTGTTATTCCTGCATTCCCAGATCTTCATCTTTCGCCTGCAGCAATGTTGAAAGAACTGTCTATGTACTTCCAAAAGTTCTCAAGCCAAACTCGTCTTCTCACTCTCCCAGCACCGCATGAACTCCCAGCTCGTGAGACACAAGAATATCCTTTAGCTTCTCATGTTGTTGATCAGATGCATTTCTGGTACATTCTCTGGTTTTGTTACCTTTTTTTTTTTTTTGGTGAATTAAATAATTTATACCAAAGCCCTGAAGAGTGGAAGGGAAAAGGGGGCAGGAAGAGAGGACACACAGGAAAAAGTTGGGGGAGGGGTTTGGAAAAATAGACTCCCACTTGGCAGTCTGTTTAACTGGGCTATAAAGAAGGAGGGGGGGGATTTCTAAAACCTCGGGTAACAACAGTGTGCCTGTTCCTTGAGTTATCATCAATCTATTTAGTGCTAAAATCAGGGGAGTTGGTTTACCAAGTCAAATCAAAGGAATGAGATTTGGCAGGTCCATCTTTGGAGATTCTTTTCCATTGAAGTGTGAGAAATATCAGCCCTAAACACAAGCTTACCTGCAGTGTCACAAATGGAACAGCCTGAATAGGCCCCTACTTGACCAATGCCACTCCCTATCAATGTTAAAGGTTCTTCCACTCTGATGCCGAACAGAGCTTAAATCTATTTCCAAATGGTGGCAGAAAAGGGGCAGCTGAAAAGGTGATTGGTGTCCTCGAAACCATCCCATCACAGGATGCAGGTTGGGGAACCGGGATATGCATGGTGGTAAGCAAGGATTGGGTGGCCAAGCAAAGTTTAAGGTTTCTCCAGACTGTGCCTTATTGTTGATTTATTAGGGTATATATTCCTATTGATATTGAATAGTGTACGATAAATATTGCTACAAATAGTCTCTATTTGAAATCGGATAGGGAATAGAGTTATGAGAAAAGGAAATTTGCAACAAGGGGATGGACTTGTAGGAAAAAGAAATTTGCATGCAAAAAAGAAGGAAGATACCCCTGATTAAGTTTTAATGTTCACAGTGAAGGTAACCCCACTTTGCATGCTCATACTAACAAACAAATTAAAATATGAAGTTTAATGATTTTTTGGGTCTTGATGATCTCAAAAGTGTGACTAAGTGTGCTTTCTTTGTATTGAAAAAAGGTTAAAATGGAGATAGCAAGTTTTGATCCACTACTTGATTGTAGCTGTATCTTCTGAAGTCCTTATCTTAAGTTGATTGAATTTTTTATACGGTGCTTGGTGGTGAGATTTTGAAGTGCAGTCGTATAGGGGCACAAATAGAAGGGCGTATCCAGTGCATAAGGCTCCCACCACAACGGGGTTGGGAAGGGTCATAATGTATGCAGCCTTGCCCTTGCTTGCACAGGGTCACAGTTAGGTGCGTTTAATGTTTTGGGTCCTGTTATGAGACAGGTGACATCGGTAGCATGGAATAACGAAAATACACTTGTAGCATAATATGATGCTGGAAGATTCTTCTTTCTTTGTATGTGGAAGTTGACTTTGTACCTATTCGGTACTCCTGTCTGATTCTAATGCTCTAGATATTGCTACATGGTAATTCTGATGGAAATGAGTTTTGGGTTTCTGAGTCCTTATTACTGTGTATCGTATGTCATCGTACTAGGTAATGGCAAGTGGTCCACTTAGCTCTATACTATTGTGTATTCTGTGGCTGGAATATATTGGTTTGTATCTTGAAGAACCCATAATATTGAAGACCTTGACATGTTTACTTATCAGAGACATTATTTTATTGTCACTCACATCGGAGCTATACGTGCTGAGCATGATGATTTTGCTGTTCGTTTTGCTTCATCCATGAATCAGGTACTTTTCAAAAGATGCAAATTACCCTGCTTTAAATACCATAGAGAATCTTTCTGATTTATATATAAAGTTTCATTTTGATGTACTGAAAGATTATTAACAAGCTCAAAACTTCGGATAGCATCCCCATTTCAACCTCTACCTAACCTGAAATTGCAAGCCATGAATTTAGATGAATAATGGCATCATATACATGGGATAAGTTGCCTACATTATGAGCCCTTGCCAGAATCCATAGTGGTGGGCGCCTCGTGGTCTGGGTATATCACCCACTCCACCTACTCTCTCCTTTCCTGGTAAGTTTAAAAGTGGGTCACTGCTCAATTTTGTTTTAAGTGTGGCCTTTTTGTTTATCCTTTTTGTGCAGATTATATCACTGAAATCAACAGATGGTGTAGATGTTGAGTGGTGCAAGGAAGTGAAGGGAAATATGTATGATATGGTTGTTGAAGGTATTCAGCTTCTAAGCAAATGGAGTGGACGCATTTGGGAACAGTGTGCGTGGAAATTTTCTCGTCCCTGCAAAGATGCAATTCCTGCAGAAACTAACGAGAATTCTGCAACATTTTCTGACTATGAGAAGGTATCATAATATATTCTATTTTTATTTTCTATGTTAAGTCTTAAGCACATCTTCTGTTGTTCTTGATCAAGGGATCGACTTGGTCCAACCATCTCAAACATTAATTGAGCAATATCAAAAAAAATTTCTTAGATATATAGGCTCTTAACATGGGATTAGAATTCTTTAGAGGTGCTGAGAGTTAGCGAGTGGATATGAGTTACTTGAGGGGGAAGAGACTCCAGGTCTTATATTTTCACCTTATATTAAGAATGTTAATATACTCTGCATCTCTTCTATGAGGATTCAAGTTTTGCCTTCCTAGGAGTGTAGCCTGCTAAGTGGGAGTATTTTATTGCATGGTCTGTTGGTAATTGAATCTGGAGGATAGAATTTTATGGTGACTGATACCTTGTGTGTTCATATCTGGTATTTGGGACGGGGGCAATGAGTGATTCTTTGAGGGGAGGATAAAGAAATAGAGTTCCTAGTTGTAGTTGGTAATTGGCTGGCAATGCTTATCCACCCTTGGATTGTGGTTTGATCTGTGAATTAATAATTAGTGAGCATTTTTAGCTGATTTAGCAGATGGAGATCAATATATCATGATGTGAATGTGAAATTTTTTAGTACAGAGAAAAAGAATGCAGAGTTATAGGGTTGCTGGTACATTGCAGAGCTTGGCTGATGGATATCTGCTATTGATATGTTGTGATCTTTGTCAAAAGAAGAAAAGCTATTCAAAATTATTGGTCTGCTAGTAAAGATTTTTACTATATTATCGATTCTTTTGGTTGCCCTCTCCGGCATCTACCCAAAGAAATGGAAAAGACCCCGTTATCTTCCATGATTGACACTCTTTTTTGTTAGAAGCCCCAAGAGACCATGACATCCTGTAGCGTGGTGAAGGTTTTTGTCCTTGTGAGGTTTAGTGTCCAACAGATAATGGACTGGGGGACGATGTAACATGATTACCTTTATTCTTGAACTTTGCAGCCACCATGGTTCGAGAACTCGATTTTGGTGGCTACCTGGCCATCTCAGTGGGCGAAAATGCCAAGATTGATGAAAAACCAATTGTATGTGTAAGTTCCATTTTGACCCCAAGTTTAAACCACTGTGCTGAAGAAGTTAAGATGCGAACTTATAAAACATAAAACATACACCATTTACTTAACTATGGTATATTGTACATCAGTCATGTTCATGTTCATATCAATGTTTAAATCAGTAAGTTCAAAATCACATGAAAATGTCAGCGTAGTTATAAGGTACGCCACAAGAGTACAGGACAAAAGCACCAGTGTAAAACACAGTTCTAAAAAAAAAAAAAAAAAAAAAAAAAAAATTCAAAATATGGGATGAAATCTCACCTTTTTTGAAGATTTGGTTGAAAACCTTTCAATCTTTGTTATAGATATTGTAGAAGTGTTGTTGATGAAGTCTACTGGGTGTTCCAGCCAAAACTTTGGCAAAAAATGGGGCAAAACCAGGTTTTCCAGCAAGGAAGAGGGCAAGAGGACCAAGATTTTGCCGAGATTGAGTAGTGAATTAGTGATATCTTGACTTGATCGAGTCGGAGGATATTTATAACAGTGGTTGCTGGTTGGTTCAAGATTGAACCAAGATCTCGGTCGATATTTACTATTTCATAGGACTTGCACCTAATCTCGTCTTGGTTTTTCAAGAAACTGAGATATCTCGCAAGATCTCACAATTCTCGAGCCATGGCAGCTAGGAGAGGTGAATTTTCTAACAACCAATAATTTGCATTGATGAATGGAAAAGGTGTAATTAAACCTTAATTGGACGATTAAGTATGACATAATGCAATTCTTTTTTCTCCTATGCATGTGTTAATATGTATCCAAGGGCTTAAGGTAAATCTTAACTTATTTCATAGGCATCTGTTGGATTGGAAACTGCTAATCTTGATCTAGTCCAGCCGATATGCCAGATCCAATAATGATCCTGAGAACCATGTATTTGACTATTTGGCCTTCTTGGTGTGACTGAATTTGTATAACATTATTAGTTTATTACAGTGAGGTGATCTGCATATAACTGAATTTGCATCTCTAGTGTCTCCTTTCTAAACTGTTGAAAGAAAGACTCTACTCAATTACAATTTTTATTCTCCTGACAAGTTTCCTCTAATTCAGTTAGTTGGCAATATATTTGATGCTGACATGAATATTAGTTTAATCTAACTTAGTCAACTGCTGGTGGTACTAAGTGACTTGTCTACTTGTTGCTTTTATTTATCTATTTTCTCACATCAGGCTTGTGGGTGGCTTATACTTGGTAATTACATAGGTGGTTCGTTGGAATTATACAATGGAGGAAAGGAAGGCTCTCGTGGAGCTTGTTTGTTACATAAAGAGTATTGGTTCAATGATGCAGCGATGTGATACCTTAGTTGCTGATGCTCTCTGGGAAACAATCCATGCTGAGGTCCAAGACTTTGTGCAGAACAAATTAGCCACCATGTTGCGAACTACATTTCGCAGGAAGAAGGATCTGTCAAGGTAACATATGAATCTCACTGCTGTAGAATTTGTGATTCATTTTGGGTCATAATCTCACCTTTTTTCTTTAACAAATTCATGCCTAGCTGTTTCCCAGGAAAGATCACGCAATTACATTTTACCATACACAAAAGCATAAGAGAGTCTGGATGAGGCGCCCTGCAATAGCATATAAGAAAATTATGAACAAAGGAAGCATAAAAGGATAAATGAATCGATAATTTTGTGATTATATGATTAATCTCTATTTATGTTTTCTTATTTGTGTGAGTACATAAGAATATGCCACAGATTTTCACAGGGAAGTACTACGAAATTCTGAAGACACCTAATGCACTTCTGGTTTGGTAATTTCTTCATCTACAGAGTTTATCAGTATTAAAAACTTGAATCATGTTTACTTCTAGGATTCTTTCTGATATGCGGACACTTGCGGCGGACTGGATGGCAAATACAAGCAAGCCTGGGTCAGAAACACAATCTTCACGACATGGAGGTGAAGAAAACAAAGGGAACTTATTTTATCCTAGGCCAGTTGCACCAACAGCAGCTCAGGTGTTTCTCTCATAAAGTATCTTTACTCTCTTCTAGTTGGATATTCATGGCTTCATGCATGCATGCAAACTTCTCTTTGGTTTATTTACTTCATCTCTTCATTACCTTTTCGATTTCATAATTATTCATTACTTTTTCTGGGCACAGCATGCAAAATCATCCTCGTAAATATTTCATTGCATGACAGATATCAGATTTCATATCACAGTCACAGGTCATATTCATATCAGCCTTATCAGGATTTCATATAAACATTGCACGCCATACTTCGTACAACATCCAAATATTATCAAGTAAACACATGAAGGATTCCCATGGCTTTCATTCATATTACATTACATGAATCAAGCACCATTTGATAAGAAACATGCACCTCAAAATTCATTCCCATTCTTCCCTTCCACAACATACATCCACTGTATTACAGTATTGAGTACATACTCATGGATCCCACATCTTTATATTCACTTCTCTATTTCTTTTTATTTCTTTTCAGTTCACTGCTTCAGCAGCACTAAGACATTAGAATAGTATAATGGAATTATCAAGAACAGTATGGGATTCCCATCATAATAAAAATATAATAAATTATTTACCGAAGTATAAAGATATTCAGTTCCATCTAAGTATCTATGGAATAATCATGACATCCATGCAGGGTGTTACAGAAATCATCGGTTCAGTTTTCCATCACTTTCTAGACATGGCTAATGTCCAATGCTTTGGCATTACCACAAAATGGCAAGTAGGTTTGCCTTTTTATATGATGGAAGAAATGATCCAATATCTGAATTATAGTCCATGAAGTAAATAGTTGTCATCAACAGTGAGTAACTGTGTATAATTATATGATGCTAGTCCTATGGGTGTTTGATTTGATTGAATGTTCTTTTTCTAAGGTGAACAAGTTTAGTTTACTAATGGCTTATGAAGCATTAAAGATATCATACAGCATTGCCAATGTATTCCTTACATTACTTATGCCTCTTTCAACACACTTCATGAAAAGGTGTTAGCAAAATGTTACGACATTTATTGAATTTTCTGGCTTTATTTTTTGTGTTAAATCAAGCTTCCTAGAATCTAGTTTGTGAGGTTGTATTGTTTGTTTACTTTCTTAATTGCCACTTCTTTTCAGGTTCATTGCCTGCAGTTCCTGATATATGAGCTTGTTTCTGGTGGTAATTTGAGAAAGCCAGGAGGACTTTTTGGAAATACTGGCTCAGATATTCAAGTTACTGATCTCAAACAGTTGGAAACTTTCTTTTACAAGCTTGGCTTTTTTCTCCATATCTTGGATTATACAGGTTGCTTCTTACCTAGTTTCTTTGGTTGTTTGACAAATGTGTCCCTCTTGACATTCAGATTTTCTTTAGGTGGATGTGTTATTGTATCATATCTGTTTATTTCTTTAGAAAGTACAGTGAAAGCCTTGTAACTTATACTGGGTTTCTCTCTTTTCTTGTTGCATTTACTTTTTGGGTTGAATTGAAGCAAGGTGATGTGAACCAGGATCTAGGGTTTGAATGAGTGATGTAATGCCCTACATCTAAGTTCACTCTGGAATCCTCTTCCCTGAGAATCAGCAGTCTTCTAAGGCTGGAATACCCTTCAGTGGAGGATTTTTGATAAATTTAATAGTGTGAGGGATTAGGCTAGGGTTAGGGTAGGTTCAGCCAGGCTTAGGGTTTGTGTTTTTGGAGCTTGTCAATTTGGTGTTTTTAATAATTTCAGATCTGAAATTGAAGTTAGAGTTTGGGAAATTAGGGTTTGAAGAACTCTAGGGTTAGGTTTTCCTACTATGAAAGCTAAGTTGCAGGATGTTAGGATTTTAGATGTGGGAAGGGTCTGGTTTTATGGATCGAAGGTATGGGGCTGCAGATAGGCTCTAATTCTAAGAGGGGAAGGTTTTTGGTTAACGGATCTTGCTGCACCTCTAAATTTAGTTTTCTGGAATTTCCAGAAGTGCCACAGGTATTAGAAGGTGAAAAAAAGATGAAGTAAGGGGGATGGGCTGGGATGATAATCTAGGGTTTGGAGAGGGTAAGGGATTAGGTAATAAAGATGGGAAGGGCTCCTTTTTCTGCCACAGGGGTTGGGAGGGGCTGGAGATGTGCTACGATGGAGGGGAGGGGTTGGGCTGCATAAAATTAGGTTTAAGGGGTAAGGGAGGATTCTGGGTGGTGGAGAAGGGGGAATGGAGCTGGGATGGGGGGAAAGGGGCTGGTACTTACTTGGAAATGAAATTGGGCTGCTCAACTTGAAGGATGCTGGGATTTAAAAAAAAAAAAAAAAGAAAAGGCAGAAAACTCTCTTTCAAGGCTGCCACAATCTCAACTTTATTTCATTAATCATAATTTTCTTTCTACAATTTAGAGATGCTTATTTATTTCCTTCAAGAAGGAGCTCAAAATAGGACTCAACTTAGAAAAGAAGTCAAACTAGGACTCTAATTTGCAATTCAGATCAAACTAAATCTCCAAAGACTTTAACTCACACAAGGAACCTTCATGACTTACTCTAGTGGTATCCAATTTGAATTCTAGGAGTAGATGTAGATTCCTTGCAAGCAGTAGGACAGCCCTAATGGACTCCTCCACAAAATAAGAATCCATCACTAACCAGGACTCTTTAATAACTTGCAAAATATGGACTAAAATTTAAAACTAAAAGAAGATCTGGGCTCCCACAAGCATAGTGGATCTAAAATATCCTTGGTGGATTAGGGGCTGTAGGGTTTGGGGGAGCGACCCTAGGCCCTGTTTCAGCTCTGAATGTGTTTCAATCACCAGGTGTTAGTGGGAAGCATGTAATTACAATCATAGAATAAAATTTACGGAAACTCAAGTTTCAACCAGGTGAAAATGGGAAACCTAGGTGGGAAACTGGGAAATTTTGAGGAAATTTTGAAGAAACTTAGGATTTTTCGTGCAAGTTTTGATAGGTTTTATGGAGTATTTTACGGTGGGATTCCACATTTAAGCTAATTAAAGTATAAAGAACACATTGGCACATGCATTTTGTTAAAAAAGTCAATGTAGATACTAGATATGTCATTTCAATGTACATAACATCAATGTAGGGTTGTCCAAGAAGTATGTTATAAACTTAACTACCACATAACATTCAATATATAACTTCTAAGTTCACAACATCAAATACAAAGTAATTGACAATAAAAGGGAAGTACAACTCAATGCCAAGAAGAGTGCCTCGGTGGATCCATCCCGTGAGCTAAGTAGTACTGTGCCTGTAACATCCTCTCATCCAACCAACGAACATAGACATCCCTTGATATTTTATGCCTATGTTTGTGAAGGTAATCGACAATTAAAGCTTTATAAGTCTGGTCATCAACATGCCTAAGATTACCAGTCTGAGGGAATACACAATTTGGATAGGGAAGTCTTGATGGAGGGGGTATTTGGGGAAATATGAAAGAAACAAAACAATAAAAAATTTGGAAAAACTACGAAACTTGCAGGAAAAAGTCTTAAGTTTCCATGAAATTTCTCATGTTTCCCACGGAATTTGGGAAATTTTTTTCTCATGAACCAGCTGGTCCAGTTGGGTTGAACTAGGTTTTGACAGGTTTCGACGAAATTTTGACGGTTTCGATTGAAACTTAGGATTATTTTTGGGTCACCCAAAGTTTCGTTTCGAGGTTCCAAAAGTACAAAATTTTGCATGTTTCGATTGAATTTTGTATAGTGATTACGATAAAGTACCAAGATATTGCCATGGTATGTGAATTATTCACTTGTGTCCCAAAAAAAATAGATATTACCAAGATCTCGGGTGAGTTCTTGATCCATGTCCTGATGAGTGATTAGGTCGAAGGCCTAAAACTTTCCTAGGGTAGGTTGGAACCATCCGATCTTGATCAAGGTCAGTGAAGTCTGGTCCATCCCGTATCCTGATTTAGAGCTGTTATTCTGTTTCACTGTCTTAGTGAATGTACTATTACTTCTGGTGTTCGACAAACCATTACAACCAAATTGGATGGTCTTGAGTCTAATGGTCTGAAGGTTTTAATAGAACCACTTGAAGCCTTGTAATTTTGAAAAAAGAAATAACATGCTGGAAACTAATAAGATATGAAGTCTTGTTCACTTCCTCCCAAAAAAAAAATGATATAACCATTCAGGAAGGAAAAATCGTTTGAACTTCATAACCATGCCGAACTTGGAGCTGCTGAACGCCAGGGTCAGAATGGTCTTTAATGTTTTATATGTATGTCCTGCCTTGGGGGGATGCAATATTTGTGGCAGCTTACTTTATTACTAGGATGTCATCCCATGTGCAGCAGCAATGCTGCCCCCTGGGGTTCCACATCCTTCGCTCTTCCTCCTAAAGTTTTTGGGTGTGTTGCCATTGCTAGGAATTATCATATTTATGGTAAACTTGACCCTCATGATCTGCAGTGTATTTTTCTTGGTTACTCTGCAGCCTAAGAAAGGTATGAGTGTTATCACCCTACCTTCAGAAAAATGTTTGTCACCATTTCCTTATTTTTTCCTTACACCTCTTCAAGGGGAGAGTGAATCTCGTGAAGAAGTTTCACTTCTCATTCCACGCACAAAAATTTCCAATTGATGATGGCCAGATGGGGTGACTGGATAGGAACAAGGCCAATGGTTCAGGAAAATGATATGCAGGGGGAGCAACCTACATTGCAATGTCTCATAAAAGTATATTGTATTAAAAGAAAAGCAGCCTAGCTGGTAGTGCCTCTCACTGACATGCCTAGCCAATTGGAAGCACCAACTCCTAGTCTTGTAGACATCAATCCTGGTGAATCTATTCCTGTTCCCGTTTTTGACCCTTCATTAGACTTACCAATTGCAATACAAAAGCAACCAAGTGCATGCTCCCAACACCCTATCTCTAATATTGTTACATATAGTGTGTTATCACCTACTTCCCAATACTTTGTTTCCTCCTTGTCCTCTGTTTGTATTCCTAACAGCTTGCAAGAGGCACTAGCTCCATCTCACTGGAAAGAAGCAATGGATGACGAGATGAAGGCCTTGGAAAAAGAAAAGAAAAAACAAAACCTGGGATCTGGTTGCTTTTTCTACAGGAGAGAAACTGTCGGTTGCAAGTAAGTGTTTGTAGTTAATCAAAAGGTTGATGGTAGTGTGGAGTGTGGACAAGTATAAAGCAAGATTTGTGGCCATAGGATTCACTCAGAGTTATGGCATTGATTACAAGGAGACTCTTACACTGGTAGCCAAGATCAATATCATATGAGTTGTGCTCATGTGCAGTAAATTAGGGATGGGATCTTCAACAACTTGATGTTAAGAGTGCTTTCCTTCATGGAGAAATTCAAGACCAAGTGTACATGGATGTTCCATCAGGATACAGTACTATAGAAACTCGTGGGTAGGTATGCAAGCAACGTATGGGTTGAAGCAGTCCCCAAGAGCACGGTTTGGAAGGTTCCATAAGGCTATAGTGTCCTTAGGTTACAAGCAAAGAAATGCAGATAATATTCTATTTATCAAGAAGATCAACACCCACATCACCATACTGTTAGTGTACAGAGATGACATGGTTATCATTGGCAGCAGTGCAGCAGAGATTTCAGCCCTAAAAGCTCTCTTGGGAGCAGAGTTGCATGGAAAAGTTGAGATATTTTTTGGGTATTGATCTGGTATATTCTTCTAATGGTATCTCTATCTCTTTGGGAAAGTTTACCTTGGATTTATCACAGAGACAAATGTTAGGATAAAAAGCCAACACACCTATTGAGTCCACTCACATCTGAAGGCCAAAGGAGAACCCCTAGACAAAACCAGCTACCGACAACTAGTAGGGAGACTCATTTACTTGTCTCACACGAGACATGACATAGTTGTTGCAATGAGCCTAGTAAGCCAATACAAGCATGATCCACATTCCTCTCACCAATATGTTGTCTAAAAAATTTTGAGGTACTTAGAGGCAGCCCCTGGAAAGGGAATCCTAATTTCTTTTCATGGACATCTAAATATTCTAGCCTACACTAATGCAGACTCGACAAGCTGTTCTGATGATAGGAGGTCTACTTTTGGGTATTGCACTTATGTAGAGGAATCTTGGTGACTTGGACAAGTAAGAAACAAGCTGTTGTTGCAAGGTCTAGTGCTGAAGTCGAGTTCAGAGCAATGGCCCAGGGCATTTGTGAAGTGTAATGGTTGAAAGGGTTACTCTAGGATCTAACTGCAGAAAAAAAGGTCTTTATACAACTGTTTTCATATAGCAACTTAACAAGTAGCATAGCGCACAACCCGGTTTAGCATGATAGAACTAAGCATGCAGAAATTGACTGACTCTAAATCAAGGAAAAAAAAATGAGTCTTGTCTTATTTGCATCTTTTTTGTCTCTTCAGAAGTCCAAGGCTGATCTGTTTACTAAGAGTCTAAATACTAAAGTTTTTTGTTATAGTATTAGCAAGTTGGGCATGATAGATATATATTCACCAACTTGAGGGTGAGTATGGTAATTCTGAGTATAAAGGGTAGAATTATCTCTAGGATATAGTTCTGTAATATCCCACATGGGAAATTTCTGTTCTTTTATTAATATAAATGAAGACTGACTGTGTCACCCTGACGCAACTCAGAAGTTCTAAGACCATTCAACAGAAAGATATGATTTAGTGATCTATCTAAAGCCTGACTTGATTCCATCAGTGTGGTATTTATGAAACCCTTTCAGAAATCAAGCCCAATTGTCACCAAGTGCTCGTCCCCACTCTTCATTTTTCATGTCAGATCTATTATTTGTGAATGAATGTTTCACATACCATATATTGTGTGGCCTTCTGGGAAAACTTTTCAAGAGAATCTTTCTATTGTTGTGAAAGATCTATATGATTGCCATTTCAGATGTGATATTGACAAGTTGATAATGTTGTAAGCTTGATGATTTATATGTTTATGAAGTTTGAATATCAAACTATGTCCAAATTGTTTTCTTTTTCTTTCAAGGTATTCATTGTTATGTTTTATCCATTTCTGCTTTACTTATCTTCTCAGGCCTTTCTCTCTTTCTCATCTTGTCAGGCATTCCAGAATTTTCAATGTAAAATGGGATGAAACTTTTCTCTTGTGATGTCAATTATCTATGTCCTACCTTGACATACTTTTTTCTTCATCATGTTTGCAGTGACCATTGCAACATTAACTGATCTTGGTTTCCTCTGGTTTAGAGAATTTTATTTGGAGTCCTCTCGGGTTATCCAGGTATATTCAATTTGATTTAATTGCACAATTTGACTGTTTCATGTGTATTTGCCTGCTTTCGTGTGTACATAAATATGATTATACATCTGTTCAAACTACTCAGTAACACACAAGTGACACAACACTAACCAATTTTTACTTGTCTAACAATAGGTTGTTCCATGTCACAGGGTACTACCCATCCATCTCATAGGTCAAACATTCGTAAAAATGTCATGCATGAGGGTCAAAATGTGTCAGAATAGAACATGAGTTGTATAAAATTGCTAAAGTGCCGTTAATTGCTAACCTTAACTTTTGGCATTGTTGAAAGCCTTTTTTTTCCCCCTGAAACTTGAACTGTGAGATGGGTGCAGACTCCTGTTTATACTTTATACCATATAGAGTAAACACTTCTGTCTACCTTTCCCTAGTGCCTACCAAGGAGGCCAAGTTCAGTAACCTTGTGTGTGTCATCATATACTCTTGGCAGTTCTTTGCAATATATTATTATCTTAACCTTCCACTGCTTCTACAAGTTTTAATCTGTGTTTTTGCCATGTATAGTTTCCCATAGAATGTTCTCTTCCTTGGATGCTGGTGTCTTCTGTGATCGAGCCCCAGGATGCAGGTCTATTTGAGAGCATTCTGATCCCGTTTGACATTTATAATGATTCCGCCCAACATGCACTGGTTGTGCTGAAGCAGCGTTTCCTATACGATGAAATTGAAGCTGAGGTACTGAAAGCATAAAAACTTAAAAGAGATATTGGAGTTAAATAAACTAAGAATGTTTGCAGATGTATGTTTGTAGCACTAAATTTTCTTCTTAATTTCTGTGCATGTGGTTTATTTGTACGAAATTTTTTGTGGACACTTGATGCATATGATATCTCTATTCACACAACTATTGCTTCAGAAAATAAGTTTCTTCTTTTTTGGCTATGCATTTCTAGAGGAAATCATTCACCACTATGGATCATTTTCTAGGTTTCTGATCCATGTGAAGTAAATCTTTTTGAAGATATCTGGTCATAACTCTTTATTTTTTGTGGGTCACAACTCACTATGTAATGTCCAAAGTTGTCAGTGTCTAGGTGAGCAACGCATCCAGAGAAGTGGGGGTGGGGTGGGGGAGAATCGAGTCAACACCAAAATAGATGACAAGACGACACCTGTGTGTGTTGGCACTGCCAAAGCACCTGGATGCCTAGGCAGTGCCTAGGTGACCCCTTGACAGCTATGGTGATGTATCATGCCAACATGGACTTAGGTCTCTAGATTTGTTTTTGTGACACAGGTGAATAATGGCTAAGGGAGCTATGGGAATATTTCTGGCCCAGGCCACTTAGCTAGTTGGTGGGATGGTGATGACTTTGTTGTCTTGTGGATGAGGTTTACTCAAGCCATTTGGTTATGGTTCTAATAGAAAAGTGAATTGAAGAGGAGGTCCAGATTCAAATTCAAAAGCGAAAACGGGCAACCTTTTGTCAGTAAAACCTCCATCTCTCCTAGCGTGCCTCGAAGCCTTGGTTTGTTCGGTTGGGAGTTTGCAGCCAGTTGTTTCCCTTTGTGCTGATCTTTTGGCTGGGTAGTATGCTGTCAACTTTTTTTTTTGAGGGATTGCATTTTTCCATTGTTCTTTGTTGGTGGATGTTCTTTTAGGTCACCCTAGTGTGTTTTCCTTTCATGAAGACGAATAAGGAAGAGAGGGTGGGGAGCACTTGATATTGATGTCTAAATTTATTGAAATCAGGGCTTGCCCTTCAGTTAGTCTAATCTTAAAGATAGTGACTGACAGAATCAGAGATAGGAAGAGGCAGTGCCTGCATTATGAAAAACAAGAAAAAAATTTAGGAAGAGAAGAAGCCTCATGGCTGGAGAAGGAATAAACTCAACCATAAGCCATCAATATATTTGTAAGAGTAGAATTTTGTAATTACAATCTGAGGACATGTTAGACTTGTCTGTTCGTACACAGAAATCCTATTATGTAAATAACAAAGAAACTTAACCCCTAGGATGGGCGATGGGAAACAAATACAGAAAGCTACTTAACAATTAACATTCCCCTTTAATCTTGAGCACAAATGTCTCCCATGCTCAGATTGGAATAACCTTTAAGAAATGCATTTTGGAAAATGCCTCAGTAAAAAATTCACATAGTTAAGTTGCTATGGCCCAAAGGTCTTCTACAAAATCTTCGTGTTAGCTCCAATTCTTTTATGGTGCTGTACTGTGATAACAAACCTGCTATTAGTACAACCCAGTTCAGCGTGACAAAGCATGTGGAAGTAGACCATCATTTCATCCTAGAGAAGCTTGATAAAGGAATTGTCCATATTGAATTTGTTGAGTTCAGTGATCAGTCATCAAAGAACTTAATAGAATGGTTTTTCATTCTATTCAAGCAAGTTGGGCATGTACAAGATTCATGCACCAACCATAGCTTGAGATCTCGAAATATCTCGCTTTTTCAAGAGGCCAAAACACGATTGAAGGCAAGAAGGGGAGAAAAAAGAAGGAGGAAAATTCGACTGAAATCTCAGTAGAGTTGAGATCTCAACCTGAGATTTCAGTCATCTTGAGATTTCCCCCAACCATGCATGTGAAAATCGTCAAACTCAATCTAGTCAAGGTCTAGAGCTTGCCAGCCCTTTTGATATATGTCATTGCTGGTTCTCTTTGACTATTCTAGATTTTTTGCCAGAAACTTGGTTGGAATACCTTTTCCACATGATCAATACCTCTCCTACTCCATCTATTAAGGATTAATCATGTGAATTTTGTAATTTGAAGTATGAATATGAACAAGTGTTATGCATGGACTTCTTTGAGGTTTGAACGTTGATATGTTTGTAATATTGAGTATTTTATTAACAATAGGCCGTTTCAGGATGCATCTTTAGCATAGCAGTTTCAAACTTGTGTTTGAAATGAAACTCATATTTGGAGTGCCCTTTTTTTTTTTTTTTTGGTGTGAGAATCTGAGGCCACCTATTTAGGGGGGGGGGGGCTCAAATAGGTTGGACAGCAAGTTTCAGTCGCAAAAGACACTTTAAACTTACTGAAACTGAGATCCCGTTTCTTGGCCTAGTGTGATGGGCACCAAAACTGAGATCTTGAACCATGGCACCAACTTGAGGGGGAGTGCTATAATGCAAGCTCTAGGGCATTTTTTTTTTATATTTATAATTTCCTCTAGTTTTAGGCATCTATGGCTGTGCTCTTCAGTGTAACTAGTCATTATTTTCCCAACCTCTCTTTCATCAAATGACATACAAGGCTCTGCCTTTGTGGTGGGAGGAAGGCACAGGGCCACAGGCCTGTAAATAAGAGAGGGAAATCCCCAAAAAACTGCAACCAGACTAGATTAGGGAGATGGTGGATTGGGAGGGGGCCATAGCTAACAGTGAGTTAACATCAAATAAGAAAGGCCCCCAAATCTGCTGGAGGATTGGACGTTGCTGTGAAAGTCAAATGACTCTTGAACCAGATATTGTAGATAACTACAAGAGGTGCTGATGTACCAACCAAATCGAGGGCCAGTTAGAGGATCAATTCAGTTGAATTCAGCAGGAAAAACAAGGGTTCCTCAAATCTTGCAGTCATGGGGTAGGGGCTATTTTGAATGATCTAGTGTTTGGGGGAAGGGTAGGCAGGATGTGGTTATGGCTTAGGAGCTAGGATTAATTGGAATCCAATTCTGAATTGTGTTATTTTTAAATTCAGATTAAAGTTTCAAGGGTTTTGGGAATCTAGAAATCAGGGTTTTCTAATTCTAGGGCTTCTAGGGGATGGCTGGGGTTAGGGTTATGGTCAAAGGTAAAGGAGTGGAAGTGGATGATGAAGGCAAAAGGGAATTGGATCCGGGTGAGGGGTTTGAGAGATCTAGGTGATAGGAGATTAGGGTTGCCAGCGTTTGGGGAAGAAGATTAAGTGCAAAAAATTTAGGGTTTCGGTAAGAAAGTGGGGTGAGGGTTGGGGTTGTAGGCTAGGTAATGGAGGGGGATGATGATTCCCAAATGGGCTGGGGTTGAGGTGAGTGGATGGAGGAGAGTTATAGAAAATAGGGTCTGGGGAATAGAATGGGGCTGCTGCAATAGAGAGAGAGGGGGAACTAGGGTTCTTAAACATTTATATCCTCTTCGGTGTCTACTTGTTGGAGAGAGAGGCCAAAGGATTTCAGAAAACTTGAATGCTTAGAGCTGCCACAGGTTTCCTCGAAACCTCTTAAGGCTCCACTCAATTCTCCTTCAATCAATGTTTATTCAATTGTCAAAACTCGTTTGTTTACTAGTGTGGGCAGTATTTATTGCCTTACATTGGACTCCTCCGAAGACTCAAATTGGAAACCAAAACAATCTAGGAGTTCTATTTTAAAGGACTCCTAACTGAAATAAATTGCAGATATAAAAGAACATCTAATTTATTCAGGGACTCCTACACCACTAAGGACTCTCCTTGTCTCTTCTTGGAATGATTCAAATTACACAATAAGAGTAGGACTAATCTCCTAGTAGAGTTTGGACTATAACTGAAGGATTCCTTCTCTAAATAAGATTCCTAACTAAACTAGGACTCTTTCATAGCTTGACAAGGACTGATTTAAATATCAAAAAGAGATTAGATTTAGACTCTTACTAACATGCTGAATTCAACTAACCCTAAGTGGGCCTGTTTAGGAGGGCCCAAATTACCTGTCACTTGGTGTGCTTTTCCTCCTGGGCCATAGGGTGCTGGGCAGCAACCCTAGGCCCTGTTTTGGCCCTTGGTCCTCTCTTGAGGGATGGTCCTGGGTCCAGTTCACATCAGGTGCGTGCTTGCCCAATGGAACATTATAACTTCGTTTGAACTAAAATTGAATTATTGCATTTATTTTTTTCTTGTTATCCTGAAGCAAGCATAGATTGAATTACTTCAAAGATCATCATTATGTACCTATCAGGTTATTATAATGACTAGAACCGCTTAGTTCTTTTGTTGTTTCTGGATATTCCACTTAAGATGAATGAAGAAACACTCTTTCCCTTGTTCACTTTTCTCTGTTTTTGTAGGTGGATCTTTGTTTTGATCAACTGGTTGTGAAATTGAGTGAGACTGTTTTCACATATTATAAAAGCTGGGCAGCAAGGTAGGCATCAGCCTCTGGATTTCGTTAATTTGGTGCTCCTGTCTTTTCTATTTTATTTCTAATTTTTTGGTTTAAACTCTAGTGAGCTACTTGATCCATCTTTCATCTTTGCGTTGGACAATGGAGAAAAATATTCTGTTCAACCAATTAGATTCAACGCACTGCTAAAGATGACCAGGCTAAAGGTGAGAACATATTTTCATATATATACTGCAAGGCTGCATTTTAATATGAATGATGTGTTTCAATTCTATGAGGTATTTTACCAAGAGTAGTGGCATCAGCATTGATATCAGTAGTATCATGAGTGGAAAGTGAACACATACGAATGAATAAAATGCCACTTGGCTTTCTGTTTTAGAGGAAAAAGAAGAGGGGCTGATTTTCATGAAGTGTCATTTTCTTGGAGTATGTTGTACATGAATACTGTGCCTGTCACCTTTGTGCTTTCTTAACCTTCCTTGAGAGCATTCTTTTCTGATTCTGTCATTACTAATTTTGAGCTTAAAGCCCTGTGCTTTGGACATATATTTTTTTTGGTGAATAGAAAAATGAATTACCAAAATCCCGGGAGGGGGGGGGGGACAGATGTGAAGCACACCAAATCAAGGAGCTGTGGGTGATTTTTCCTACCAAGACGGAAGCCCTAGACCAACACTCAATCTTTACTCTACGATTAGGCTACGACACAAAAGCTACAGGGACAGGAGGGTGAATTTCAGTCAGTTGAGTAAGGGTCAGATGTTGCTCTCGAAGTGACTTCTGCTGTTGGATGACCTAGAAGAGAGTCCCGACTTAGTTAATCGAACTGCTTGTGTGAGCATCGACTCTATTTCTGTTTCAAACTTAGAGGGTAGACTTTGAACTCATACTTAGGGTTGTTTTTTCACAAATCCAAGGCCATCAACGTGTTCAAAAGGCTTAAATTAGGCTAACTACCAAGTTTGAGCCCAACTTAGACCCTAAAAACCGAGATGGGCCATCGAGTTAGACCCAAAAAAAGACCATATCTCGACCAAGATCTCGCCAACTCAGTCAAGATCTCGGTTTTTGGAAGGGGCGGGATCTTGAACCATGAGCAGTGGAAGGTGTAGACACTGCAGATAGGATTGAAGCAGGATGAGGCTTGAATGGTGACCAAAGATCTTACAGCTGGTACAAGGTGAAACCAATCATATTTAAGTCATCGCTTAAAATGTAGCTAGTTTCTTCTTGAATGGAGATGGAGGGAGGGGGAGATTCATATGAGATTTCAACACAAATCCTCACCAATGAGGGCTTGTCCATCTTCATAGTATAAGCATCAAGAGCCTTTAGTAGTGTAGAGGGAGACCAGGTAGTGCAACCTGTATGGGAATGGGGTTGAAATTGACCTCTTTCAGTTGCATATATCGATCCCACTGGAGGAGGAAGGTTGTCTGGGAGTCAGCAAGCCAAAGGGTTCATCAGAGTAGAATTAGAAAATGAACCCACCATTATCCAGGATATTAGTTTTTAGAGAATCTTGAGCTTTCCATTGACCAATGTGTAGTTAATGAAGCTTTAATGATGTTGAAGGATGGCCTAGATACCAGGGAGGTGACAAGACAAGTTTTTCATTTTGAAATCTTCGAAGAGAATAGGGACTGGGGTAGATGGCATACCTGGAAGGTCTGTTAGTGGAGGTTGTGACATAGTGTAGACGGTGGAGAAGAAGAGAAGAGGGAGACCAGGTTTGGTCTCAGCAGGGCATAGAGAGTAAGAGAGGGAGAGGGTTGTGTAGACAATGAAAATTAAGACAAGAACTAGCACGAGGGGTCGTTGTTCCACGATATGTTATTGCATCTTCATCTATAAGCAACAACAACAACATCCATAACCTATTCTCCAAATAAAATAATAATAATAATAATGATAATAATATATAATAAAAAAAATAAAGAAAAAAAAAGGAAAAGAAAAAAGATAACATCCATAGCCTTATCCCAACCGGGGGAACCATGAATTTTTAAGATCTCTGGCCTTCTAAAGTCTGAAATGATTTCTTCTGGCTATGAAAATTATTTAGACTAGGTAATTTCTTGGAGAATGCTTGAGCTATAATAATTTTCCTTTTAAAAGGAGTTCTTTTCATGTTGTCCTTTCTTTTTTGACTTTGTCTTCTTTTTCTTATTTATATGATTTGACTTATGTTATGTATCTCAGAGTTAGGCTTATTGGTATACTGTTATCCCTTAAACTTTTTGGTGAATGCATTGCTGCACTGCAGACTTGTTTGGAGATAACCAAATATATGTACTAAAATCATAATGTTTGTTAATGATATAGCTACTGGGAAGGACCATCAATTTAAGGAGCTTAATTGCTGAACGAATGAACAAATTATTCAGAGAGAACCTTGAATTTTTGTTTGATCGTTTTGAGTCCCAGGATCTGTGTGCTATTGTGGTGAGTCCCTCTCTCTCTCTCCCTCTGTGTGTGTGTGTGTGTGGGCAGAGAATGAACATTGCTTCTGATGGTTGTCTATCCAGGAATTGGAGAAACTCGTTGATATCTTAAGACATTCCCATGAATTGCTTTCAAGAGATCTTTCAATGGACTCATTCAATCTCATTCTGAATGAGATGCAAGAGAACATATCTCTTGTGTCCTTTTCTAGTCGACTTGCTTCCCAGGTTTGGCATTCTCTTTAGCATTGATCTTTGAAAATTACTTCATTGCAAGTATTAGTGAATTAGTGATTTATTTCTGTTGTAGAATTTGCTTTTTATTTGTCCTCAAGAGTCAAAATTTATATGGTATCCATCATATCCAAAGGATTGAATCAATGTTTGCTCGAAGAAGATACTAGAATCTGGTAAGAATGGAAGAGCTAAACTGTCAATGACAGTATCACTTAAATTGAATTATTAATTATTTTCATTCAAGATAAAATGTTTTGTAAAACAAAGTCATTTGGGAAAAAATTGTATAAAACGGTCTTTGATAGTTGTTGGTTGTAAAAAAATTTGTATAAAATGGTCTTTGATGGTGGTTGTTGTAACTTGTAACTATCTTTTTGGAGCTTTTAATGTTAACCATTGTCCATAGGTGACACTGATCTAACTCAATGGCTTTTTGGCCTAGTTTCAGTGGGTTGGTTTCAGTTGATTGTTTCAATGGGTTTTGGCCCATTTTGGGCATGAAACTTGCTATTTGTCTTGAACACAATTGTTCTATCAGATTCTGGAAATACCAAGTACAAATTGGTGTTTCATGTTGGACCATAGGCTGGTAAGCCTACAACGTACAAAAAGTGTAAAATACCCTATTTATCACATAATTTATCATTGAGAGGTGACTTTTTTAATGTAAATTGTAAGAGAAGAAAAAGAAGGAGAACAAGATGAGGGACGGTGGTTTGTGTAACCTTGAGAGTTACTACTTGTTTTGAAACAAACTCCCTATGCTGAGTAATAGGGCAACAAAATATTAGGGACAGAATAATCCAATAAATTTGTTTTTAAAAAGAAAAAGAAAAATATTTTTTTCACATGAATAATGTCCAGAGCAGATTAACACACCTCAAGCTGGAGCATGGGTGTTAATCATGCCCAGCTTGTTGCAAATATAATCCGTTCTCGCACTCCCCAAAGACTCGTGAACACATTTGCAGCTTCTTCACCTGTATAAACATGGGGAGGAGAATTAACAGGTCATATGTTCAGATCTCCTTGGGGCCTGCCTGACAAACAAGCCCCCTCACACCCCCACCTCCAGGCTCCAACAAACCAAAAAAGAATATATGCAGCACGACAGGTTTGATCTTCAATTTTTTTTGCAAAACAGCTGCATAGTTTATGTTCCTAATTGGAGAAATAAACATACATCTAGGGGGCTTTTAACCCTCTGTAACTACCCGTGAACTGATCACTTTGTTTCTGCTGCCAGGTGTGGGCAGAGATGCAGAATGATTTCTTGCCGAATTTTATCCTTTGCAATACTACTCAACGTTTTGTTAGATCATCTAAAGTATCGCTAGTTCCCACTCAGAAGCCATCAGTTCCCTACGCCAAGCCTAACTTCTACTGTGGTACTCAAGTAAGTGTTCATATACTAAGAAGTAAGAACCACTTTTTAGGGGAAGTTCTGTAATTTTATATTTAAATGTTCTCGAGTTCATTAATTATTTTTCTTGGTTTTCCTAGTTATTGTACATTATGTTTCTCTGCTCATGTTTTAATAGTACATTTATCAGGAAATTCACTGAGCTATTATATTGGCACATCTATATCAGTAAAGTAATTGTTTATGGAAATCTGCTGTCATAAAGTGTGTTCCAAAGTTTTATCAAATGGTGAGATCAAAATTTACTAGTCATATTCCTTTTATGGTTGGTACACGATGAGTTTTATCACAAGTTGAACTTTTTAGTGTAAGTGTGGGCTTTAGTTTTTCATTATGACATTTGATTATTTTCAGTCACTAATAGGTTTTTGTATTTTACTATCGTTAGTTAATGATATATGAAGGATAGAATTTTAGTATAGTTATATCTATTTGAGATATTTATATGTCTCAAAGTTGATTACAATGGAGAGTGGGTGACTTTGTGAAGAATATTGGGGAGAGATGGGTCTCTTTGAAGATATATGTTGGTGGTATGACTTAGGATTTTTTACTAAATTTGTAAAGAGTTAATGATGATTAATGGCTTATTTTTTTGGGGGGGGGGGGGGACTGATTACCAGAAAATAACTGATTTGGTTGATGTTGGATACTGTGCCTTTTTGTGTGTACATTCTGCAATTGAATCTTGTTGTTGTTGGTAGTCAGTTTTTTTCAGCAAAGCACAGCTTTTAAGGAGAAGAAACAGATTTTATAGGGATTAACCAAGATTGGCAGGGAGTTGGCATCTAATACGGGGCATGTCTTTTGCATGTTTTTCCTTTAGATTTATAATATAGTATGAATTAGTTAGATGCAGAGAAATTAAACGTGACAGATGCAGTGTTTCTCGACGGTAGAAATTATAAATTAGCTAATCCAAATTAAACAGTCATGAGTGTTGAGAGGGATATGTGGTTATTTTTTGGCAAGTTTGAGGGATATGTTAGTGTGTGGGAAAAAAGGATTGTGGTTGGTTTTTTCTTTTCCTCCCTAGAAATTTTTTTTTAAAAGTTCACAAATATACAGAGGGGTGTGAGTGTTGGGATCGTCTTTTTTGTGTGAAAAGTAGGAGTTTTGCTTAGACCTGTAAATGGATAGCCGAAATCCACCTCCGAATCCGCATTCGTATTCGTTTAAGGGTATCCGTATCCAAAAAATTTCTTACCGAAAAATATCAGTATTAGTCCGCTAAGCAACCGGATTCGGATTCGGATAATTGCTTATCGGATCGGATAATATCCGGATAAATTTTTATCCGGATAGAGTAAAGTTTTTAACATTTTTCTTTAAAAATAGATGATAATCGGATTCGGATACCGGTAATCGGATTCGGATAGTGGTATTTGGTAATCGAAATTTAGAAATTTATAATAAAAAATGTAAAAAGGTGACAATTATCAATCAATAATCGGATATTTTATCGGATCGGATTATTATCGGATATCCGATAAAGTTTCGGATTCGGATACTAGTGTATCCGAGCCAAATCCGGTCCGTTTACAGGTCTAGTTGTGCTATCTTTATATTGGGGGTGTGGTTTTTCTTTTCTTTTTTTTTTGGGAAAATTTTGGAGACACCCCAAAATAAAAAACTAACTAATCCAAATTAAAGAGTTGTGAGTGTTGAGAGGGATATGTGTTTTTGGCAAGTTTGAGAGATATGTTAATGTGTGGAAAAAAAGGATTTGTGGTTGGTTTTTTCTTTTCTTCTTTTTTTTTTTTTTTTTCTGTGAACAAAATTAAAAATTTCAAAAACATACAGAGGGATGTGAGTGTTGGGATCTTCTTTTTTTTTTTTTTTTTTTTTTTTTGAGGGCAGGTGTGGAGGAAATTTTGCAGACACCCCAAAATATATGTTGAAAAGCACAAACACCCCAAAATGTCACCTAAAATTGCATAGTAGTACACCCCGTTAGCATTTATCGTTCAGTTTTTTTTTTTTAATCCAAAAATACCCTTGATAAACATTTGAAAATGGGCAGGATGGTCGGATTCAGCTGTTTGCAGGATCCTTCTCCATTCATCTTCTTCTCCTCCGGCCAACCAAGGATCTGAATTTTATTTTTATTTTTATTTTTATTTGTTGGTAAATAGGATCTGAAATTTGATCAATTGTTTCAACCAAACCCTTTTAATCCAACAAAGAGGGAGGAAACAGGTGGGTATCTTTGCACTTCTGCATCGAAGAAAAAGAAATGCTAACTTTCACCGATCTTGTTTGTGTTTCAATTTAGAGATTGAAGGTAAAATTACCATCGATCTTCTATTTAGCAATCTATGTCAGTGTAAATTTAAAGTAGCAGAATAGGGAAAAACGATGGCCATGTTGGGCCTACATGTCTAGATCTTCGCACCAAGCAGCAAGTAATCAAGTAGACTACCGCTTCATTCTTCTCTAGGAAACGGACTTGAGCACTAATGGGGAATGGAGGTAAAGAACTGTCGATTGAAGTGGGTTCACTGAGATGGCATTGGAGACTTGAGCAGCAACACCCTCAATTTCACCCACATCGGGAAGCAGAAGATGAGTTCAAGAACAGAGGTTCACTGAATCCCGATTTCTCTTTTCACCGAATTGGATTTGAAACCCTGAGATTCAGAAGGATGAACTGAGCAAAAAAAAGGCATGCAAAAATGGAGCGCAACAGGATCAACCAAGCATGATTGAAAAGTGTTTTTGCTGATCTGTAGACAAAAGGTTTTCACCACCACCATTTTCCTCAAATTCTGTTATACTAATTTTAGTCATGAATCTTCAGAGCTTTCGTATTCTTAAAGCCAGTCTGTTTTTGGGAGTCTTGATTTCTATTCACTCCAAGAATTTTCTGGTTTGATTGATCTCATAGCCATGATGATCAGAGTCTATTTGCGATGGGTTGTCCTTCCCCTATTAATGGTAATTTTGTTAATAGAGTTATCAAATTCGAAGGAGAGAAACGGGTTTAAACTTTTGGACATAAGTTCTGGGTTCCTCTACACGGCTGAGAGCTTGTCATTACCATATGACGGTGACAGGGATGCGAGTGTTGAAGGAATTAAAAGGCTGCTTAGGATAGGGAGAAGAATTCAACTATCCTGCCTATTTTCAAATGTTTATTAAGGGTATTGTTGGAATTAAAAAATAAAATGAGATGAATTAACAGAAAATGCTAACTGAGTGTACTATTTTACAATTTTAAGTAACATTTTCGGGTGTTTGTCAATCTAGCTTACTTCTGGGGTGTTTGTGCTTTTTGACATATATTTTGGGGTGTCTCTGAAATTTTCCCTTTTTGTAAGACACCTTCATGT
This sequence comes from Hakea prostrata, assembly GCF_041222555.1. Lineage (NCBI taxonomy): Eukaryota > Viridiplantae > Streptophyta > Magnoliopsida > Proteales > Proteaceae > Hakea > Hakea prostrata. The sequence continues at coordinate 12,556,376 of NC_142606.1, read as the reverse complement.
ATCTTGGGTTTCTTTTTCTTTTTCTTTTTCTCTTAATATAAGATATATGTAGTTGTTTTTATTTTTGGCTAGTCCATTGGATGCCTATGAAATTATTATTATTATTATTTTTTTTTTTTTGGGGGGGGAGGGACCTGAGGCTCATCCAGGCCAGCTTATGCACATCTTGACTAATCCTCTAGAGGTAGCTTTATATACAAGGGAGGGGATAATTGTTTATACATATGGGGCTTTGCCCTAGCCCCAAGGATATTTTAACTCCTGACCTTATGCTATGAGGCGTTGGTCTTTGCCAACCCTTAGGGGTAATTTGCCTGAATTTTATAAAGTGATGAGCAAAAGTACATGCCTACGAGAAAGTTTAGGTTGTGTGTTTCAATTTAATTACTAGACGGAAAGCTGCAATGTTGGAAGAGATGAAAGCATTGAATAAGAATGGAACTTGAGAACTTAATTCTTCCTTTGGGCAAGAGACCTGCTGGTTGTAAGTGAGTGTTTGTAGTGAAACAAAACATTGGTGGATCTACGGACCAGTGCAAAGCTCGACTAGTGGCTAAAAGATTCGCTCGGACATTTGGAATTGATTATCAGGAAAATTTGCACCTGCTTCCAAATTAAATGCAGTTCAAGTGCTGCTCTCATGTGCTGTGAACTTGGGATGGGATCTCTAACAAATAGATATGAAAAATGCCTTCTACACAAGGAATTAGAAAATAAGCCTTTTTTGGGATTCCCTTGGGTTCTTATGACAAAAAAACTCCAGGGAAGGTGTGCGAACTTAAATGTACATTATATGGGTCAAAGACCCCTCATACGTGGTTTGGTAGGTTTTGTAAGGCTATGGATTCAGTTGGATACGTACGAAGTAATGTCGACAGTACCCTCTTCATCAAAAGGACAGTTGCCAAGATAACCATCTTAATTGTCTATGTTGAAATACAATGTTTCAAGGCTTATTGACAATGATCTCAGCCCTTTATTATAAAAAGGAAAGTAGACTATTACAGGAAATTTACATATCAACTCTATTTAACTCCTATCATTCTTTTACTCCTATATCCACCTCCCCCTCGTTGCTTTCCCTGTCCCTCCGTTCTCTTCTGTCTCTCTTTTCTTCCTTTTTCCTTTCTTCCTTTTTTGTCCTCTCTTTCCTTTTGTCTCCCCTTTCTTCTTTCTTTTCCCTCGTTTTTTTGGTCTGCTGGTCCCTTTTTGTTTGTTTTTCTTTCTTTTCGGCTCTCGTGGTTTTCGTTCTCTCGTTTCTTCGTCCCTCTTTTGCGGTTGTCTCGTTCGTTAAGGGCAAATCTCCGGGGTTACAGAGATCAGTTCTCCGTCAAAAAGATAGATCTATGCTGTTAGATCTCCAAGTGGAAGACTCAAGGTAGGGACAAACTTTCAAAGGAGTAGAAGATTGCGAAGGTAAGGGACAAACTTTCAAAGGTAACAAAGATCAAATTCTGCATAAGGAGTCTACATGAAAGGCTTTGAATTGTAGACATCTTCATCTCCCCCTCACGTGTAGCGTTACCGTGGGAAGATAATAACAAAGGAAATTCCAATGGGGAAACTTGAAGAGGAAGAAATTATAATGGTAAGATAAAAGTATCGGAAAACAAATCCGAGAAAATGACAAATTTGGGGGTTGGCTGAGCCTACGGTGCCACTAATGAAGGTCCGATATTACCGATGGATTGAATTAGAAGATGTGTCAAAGCGTAGATCCTCCAATCGGCTCGAGCAATAAAGTCCATTTACCACGACCAATCTCCTTCCCCGATCTTGAAGTGCTAGGTAGGAGTTGGTAGGGGTAGTAGAGGAACGTGGTCGGCTGTCCGCGGAGAAGCGCATATCGTCGTGGTGCGAACTCCTCCTGCGAAACCAACGTCTGCGAGGGTGTGGTGAAGCTGTCTTAGAAGATTAGCCTTTTGTTTTCCCGTCTTTGTGCTCGTTTTGCTCAAAATCAGCGGCTTCCCATGCAGTTTTCAACAATTTTCCTTGGTATGATATGGTTTGTGCGTGCTCACACTTGACAATCTCCTTAGCCGGATCGATTTGTGCAACAGACTGGCTATTTTTCCCTAGCTATTGTTACCCCAAAAATATATTTTCCCTCAAATTTGTGCGATTTAGTCTTCTCAACATTTGAAGATTCTACTTCTTTACTTGGGCGTTCTTCCTTGAGACATAGTTGCGTAAGATGAGGACAAATCAAATGAGTCGTAGGCGCGTTCTATAGTTTGAAGATCAAATTGCGATGTTTCCGCGTGTTTTATACTTTTGGTCGTTGGACATGTGTGATATCCATGCCTCACTTGAGGGGGTGTTGGATTCTATTAGAGTCTAATAGGTTTGTATAGGAATTAAATTAGGTTTGCATTCATGTAACTTCTATTCCTTGTAATAGTCTACTTTCCACTTTATTATAAATAAAGGGCTTGAGATCATGGATCAATAAGGAGAATGAAAAGTGGAAAAATATTCGGATCCGGGGGAGTTCATCAATGTTGTCATGTTGACAAAATTATCTGCGTTCTTCGTCTTCACCCTTTCAAGTAACAATGTTGCGATGCATACCAACGTCAACCTCTTTTTTTTTTTTTTTTTTCGAATGACAAATATGTCCTTGAAAAAACAGAATTTCAAATAAATCTCGAACTTATTCAAATTTACATATAAGTCCCAGCTTCGAATCGCGGCTTCGGATGAGAATCGCGAAATTGCGGGCGCGGCGTGGTTGCTGATTCTTCTTCTCTTCTTCTTTCCTCTGTTTTCGTTCTTATTCATTGAATCGGCGGCAGTCGTCTTCTTCTTTCTTTTTTCTTTTTTTCGTTTGTTGCACCAAGATGGTCTAACTCCTGCAGTTGGCGTTGGTTTGAAAAAAATCGAGGGGGTGGTCGCTCCCAATCGTTTGGCTCGATCCTGTTGTACTGTTTGGCGGATGGCTTATTGTCTTGTCTCGCCCTTTATTTATAATAAAGGGAAGTGCTATTGGGATGAGTTTACTGTGCCTCTTTTCTCCTATACACTCTTTTGACTCATGTCCCGTCTATGTTAATGATATAGTTTTACAGGCAATGATAGCGGCGAGATAATACAGTTGAAGAAATTTTTTGTCGTAAGTTTGAAATAAAAGATTAGGGAAGCTAAGGTACTTACTTGGGATTGAAGTTACTCGTTCCACTAAAGGTATATCTCTATCTAAAAGGAAGTATGTTCTAGACTTACTATTTGAAACAAGATTACCAAGTTATCATCCTTGTGACAACTTTTGAAGCTATTAAACATCGCAAAGAAATATGAAGAAGCTGTAGATAAGGGTCACTATTAGACTCATGGGAAGTTCAATTTATCTGGCTCAAACACGATTAAATATTGCTGTTTAGTTAGAATAGTCGGTCAATTTAATGAATTTATGCATGATCCACATGCAATTCACATGGCTGTTGTTCTTTGTATTCTTCATTACTTGAAGCCTTCCCATGGTAAAGGAGTCTTTTTATCCCCGTGATCATCTCCGTATTGAGCTACACAGATGCCAATTGGGGAGGCTGACATGATTGAAAGTCCACCTCAGGGTATTGTACTTTTATTGGTAGAAATCTAGTCACTTGGTGCACCAAGAAGCAGAATGTGGTTGCGAGATCCAATGCTGAAGCAGAGTTTCAAGCTATGGTTCAAAGGATATGTAAGTTGTTATGGCTGCATGGTCTACTTGAAGACCTAAATGGTCCATTCGTCTTCCTATGATGCTCTATTGTGACAACAAAGCAGCCTTGAGCATTGCCTATAATCCAATATAGCATGATTGGAAAAACATGTGGAGATTGACCAGCACTTCATCAAGGAAAAGTTGGAAAGTGGTGTTATCTATATGCCCTCAGTGAAGTCTGGAGATCAACTAACCGATGTCTTCATTAAGGGATTACTTGAACGTAAATTTTATCCTATTTTGGCCAAGTTGGGCATATGTGATATCCATGCACCAACTTGATGGGGAGTATTGTCAAGGGTATTTTTGGGATAAAAATCCCTTGGGATTGCACTACCACTAGAGGGATATTTACCCTCTTTTTTTCTTCTTCGGGGTTGAATCCTATTTGATTTCAACTTCTTCAGTTCTAGTTTGTTTCTAATTAGTTTCTTCTTAGATTTAACTCTAAAACCCCCTACTGGGCTGTGAATAATTATTACATTCTGAGACTATTTTCCTCAGATTCAACTAATAAAGCTTACTTTGCAAAAAGAAAAGAAAAAAGCTGCCAAGTTTAGCAAGGTTTGGGGACTAGGATTCTCGGTTTTCCTAAAATTTAGATTACTGAAAAATGTGTCTCAGTGCAGCATCAATACTAAATATGTCACAAAGGGATACCTGATTCTTTAGTCTTTAGTATGATGACTTCAATCTTTTCTCATCATGTTGTCAGGTTGTTAGTAAAATACTAGTCTACTTGTTTGGATGAGGTATTTTATTGCATAATACTAATTAAGAAATAAGTGTGTAGGATATAACTTTTAAAACCTAATTATAGTGCACAATATGGAAATGTTGGACAGAGTGTTAATTTCTTAAATTATGTAAAATGAGGTGTAAAATACGGTTTCAAAGTAATATGAATTTTGAAAACACAGTAATGGTGGGGCTGTAAATTTCTTAAATTATATGACACTAAAGTTTTAGATACTAATTTGAAGTTCTAAACTGGGGTAATTTGGGAAACAGAACATAAGAAACAAAACAATAGAGGAAACGATGATAGTGGAATTTCTATGGTGTTACATTTTCTCTAACATGTTGCACATTTCATTTTCATTTATTGGCATGTGTATAAGCTATGTACACACACGATTCTGTCTTGGTATAGAAATATTGATATTTAGATGGTTTTGCTTTTATCAAATAATTGATTCTTGTCATTCTAAGCCACAATGAATTTCTTCAGGTTCTGTACCATTACATTGTCAGAAGTTTGTTGCTTCTCTGTGATTAGTTTATCTATGATTATTCATATGAGAACCTCTTGTTATTGTAGGATCTAAATATGGCTCATCAGAGTTTTGCACGGTTGCACAGTGGATTCTTTGGATTACCTCACATGTTCTCCATTGTTAGATTGCTAGGACCTAGGTCATTGCCATGGCTTATTCGAGCTCTTCTAGATTATATATCAAACAGGGTAAGTTCTTCAAACAACTATAACAAGATTAATTCCCTCATTATTTCTTCCCCTATCAAGTGGCAAAATCATTCACATTGTGGCAGACTTGATAAAATGTTTATTAACGTATATTTCTCTTCTTTCTGTTCTTTTTTCCCATCCATGTTTCTTTCTCAACCATGTAATGAAATTCGTTGTTGCATTCACTACTTAACAATCATCGGAGGTTTTACATACCCCCATAGAGAGGGGTGATTTAATCTAGGTTGAAGGAGCTAAAGGAGCCAGGGACAAACCTAAAATAACCTTAGGGCGGGAAAATTTTTGAAAAAGCATACTTTTCCATTAAATCCTAAAAGTGTGGTTTGTTTGGTTGCTTGGGGTGGGAAAATTAGAGACATGCTTCTTTAAATTAAGGAAATTTGTCTGGTGAGGTGGCAAACTAACTTTCCCACCCCATGCCTTTTCAAAACCCCACAAAATATGTGGGACTTTGTGGAAAAGTATGAAAAACCAAAAAGTGGACCCACAATGAACATTTTTTCCCAAAATTCCTTCCTTTCCTTTCCTTTCCTTCTCCCTCACCCCATTACACATGGGGCCCACATGTTTTTTTTTCCCCCCCCTGCCTTTGCAAACAAACGCAGCGTAGGAGAATTGTTGAGAAATGATATGTGTGGCTTAGGCCTTTTATCCAATATGGCCTCAATAGAACTGATTGGAAGGTAAGGTTCCATGTAGTCGATCCCATTTTGATGGGATTGTGGGATAAGGCTTTTTGTTGTATTCATCACTCAAGAATCCAACATTGTGAATTCCAGTCTCCATAGCAGCTCCTAGAACCTCATATCCTTGCCATCCCCTTCTCTTGACCACTTTTCTTCCCCTTATACTGTATGAAATGCCTCTTCAGTCAGGAGGCCCCATTGATAACAACCCCAACTTAACCACATAGCTGTGACGCAAATGGTAAAGCTCGATTATGTACAAGCAAAAAGGAATGAAGTATCCATACCCCTAAAACTTCAAACTATAATACAAGCAGAATACATACAATATGTAATAGGGTTTTTTATGATCCATAAAAACTGAGTAAGTACTGATGGCAGCAAATAGAAACTTACTCAGCAAAGGGAGGAGACCTGGAATAATGGCTTGTGACCACAGTTCAAATCTTCCTGAAATTTTGGCAAAGTCTCACGGAAATTTCAGTTTCCTAGCAAACCGAGACAAGATAGGCCGACAGGAAAAGAAGTAGTACCATATCTCGATCCATCTTTGTCCAGCTTCAATTAGATTTGCACATTTTGTAGATCTCGTTTCGGTTTTGCCTAGTACTCCTCAAATCCCTACACACTTTTGTCAATAAACATCTTCTTTGCTGGATTATTGGGAATTGAGCCCATCTTGAAGTTAGCTATGTGTATTCATCCCAAATTTTGTATTTCTTGATGGTTCATGCATCAAAATATGTTTGTTTCTTTTCAAACTAATATATGTTTAGGAGCATAATCAATGACTATATGATGTTCAATATATATATATATATATATATTTTTTGAGGAGTACTTAACTTTTTTTAAGTTTTAAAAATTAATTTCCGTATGATGTATTTTGAAAAAGGAAGTAGTATTTATACATGATAGATGGCATTGAATTAAGTATATGTGTGACACCATCACTCGATCTATGTTGTGATGGTGTCAAATTTATTTTTCCGTCATTAATTATTTATTTAATTTATCTGACAATTATTAAATATTTGCTATAATTATTTAAAAATTGATGAAGAATACCTATAATTTTATGTTATATATTTAAAAATAGTGTAATATTTAGGTTATGGTTATCATCTTTAACATTCCATTTGATTGTATGAAATGTTTTAAGTTCTCTATTACAATTGACAACTCTTTGTATTTGTTGGAACAGCTACACATTTCTCTCAATTAGTAGGATATGAATGAGTACTTTTCATTGATTTCTTATGCAAAATACCTCTTCCATTGTGTTAATTATGCTTTAATAGGGTGTATGCAAAATCCCCAGCCAAAAAACCATAAAAATTGCCAAAACTGGCTACAGAAGCTTCTTGGCAAAAGTACCAGGTTTTAGGCTAGATGGCCAAAGCCTCAAAACCAAGATGTCAAACCTTGCTTGTGACAATCTGTTCACAACCTCTCTTTGTTTATATGATAATTCGAGGAACATTGTAGAATGGTACAAAGATAGAAATGCCCTTAATTAAAAAACTACCCTGGGACCCATGTTACAAAATTCTCCCTCAAGTTGATGCATCAATGTCAAACATTTAACAATAGAACTAAAGCTATTACTACTAATTCCCTTAGTGAGAGTATCAATTATATGATCACTAGACTGAAAGGGCTAATGGCTCCTTGATCTAACTTCTCCTTGATGAGGTGGCAATCAATCTCAACATGCTTGGTTTGATCATGCTAAATTGGGGTATGTTCAATGCTTATTGCTGGTTTGTTGTTACAATGAAGTATAGATGGTTCAGTACTGATGCATGAGCCCTGAAGAAGTCTTTTGAACCACATAATTTCACATATCCCATACGACATTGCCCCAACTTCAGCTTTGGCACTAGACTGGGCAGCAACAGCCTACTTCTGGCCACACCAAGTTTCTAAATTGCCTCCAACAAACATAGAATAACCTGAAGATGATTTCTTGTTGGATTTCCTGTGGTCAGCACTCAGCATCACTAAATGCCTCAACCCATAAATTGTTCTGAGTAGAGAAGAGAATGATTTTTCTAGGGGAGGATTTCTAGAGCCTCCAGATGAATGGAATGAAGATCATGCATTTATTGGCTGACAAGACTCATAGAAAATGCTTGATCTTATCTACAGATGGCTTCAGCTTTGGAAAGGTAAACTCCTTTCCTACACTAGTGGGGTTGAGCTGATAAGATCTGTCCTCCAAACCTCCTTTATTTATTGGTGTGGTATCTATTGGTTCCTAAAATCCAGAATTCAAGCAATGGAATTCTCTTCTTTTACCTTCCTTTGGAAAGGACAAGAATACTCCAAATTCATCCACCCAGATAGTTGGGCTACCTTCTATCTCCCCTAGCCTCTATAAGATTTAAGGTTCTAGTATTACAGGCATTCTTAGGCAAATCTGGAGATTCTCTCCAATGGTGACTCCATTTTGGTCAATTGGGTCTACTCTTGCCTTTTAAAAGAGCCTCCTTTTGGTTAGTCTATATTCTTGCAGATTCCTCTTAGGTCTAGCACAAAGTCCTCCTCAGCTGATGGCTATTTGTGCTACCTCTTTCATATCGCCAATGGATCCATTTCCCTCCGGCTTCACCCTTGGCACCCATTGTGTGTGCTTTTTTATACTCTATGTGCCTGCTCTATCTACTTCCGTGGTATCCTTGTCAACTCCTCCGTCTACAATAGCTTGTGTTCCCCTCTCTCTTTCCCCCCTTTACCCCTTCCCTCTTCCAAGTCTAGGCCTCCCCCCAGCTCCCACTCAAACAATATTAGATTTACTTCCTTTCCCTTGGTGTGTTTTAGTTTTAAATCTACTTAAGATTTTACTAGGACTCGTGCCTCCACCATCCTTGGCACAATCTGGTGTAAAATCCGCATCTTCTACCATAGCTTCAAAGTATAGTGATCCCTAAATAACAGCCTCCCCATGCACACCTTATTTCTTCACCACCAATCCCTATCCTCCCTTCTTGAAACCTTTGTTGGGATGGTTTTTGAGGATGTCAACCACCTGTATTTTCTTGCCCTTTCACCTATGTTTGTCAATAAGCCTTAAGTTTCATCTAGGCTATGGTACTAGAGCTTTACCATTCACTCAGGAGTGACTTTCATTATGTAGGAAATTTTCAAGTAATTATGTGTATGATTCAGCCAATAAGTTGGTGTGTGGGGCCACCATCTCATACATTTAGATTAAGAAAAATCTTCATTGATGGACTTCCGATGCCCTCTTTTGACATGTTTTGGAGGGCCATCTTCTTTGATTTTACCCCAAGCTTCATTTCCTTCGTCATGATTGTCTTTTAGATCATCCCATGTTTTCCTGCTCTTAGCCTGGCTTTTGGGGTTTGCATGGTAGTTCCTCCCCCACCCATCTCTCTCCACTCATATAGGAACCTGCTACTTGAATACAGGAACTATAAGATTCAATTACTGAAAGAATAAGCATTAACACTTTTTTTTTTTGGATGAATAAATAATGATATTAAACAAACAACGGACTACAAAGACTAATCCAAGCGAGAAGGATCAGGGAGAAGGGGTGATTTGGGAGTTGAGGCCCAGGAGACAACAATAAGCTCTTCCTTGGGGTATCAACAACCGGGGGATGGGGAATGCTAATGAGTCTAGCCGATACATCAAAATAAATGGCGTTCCAAATCGAGTCGAGAGAGTGGGATTTAGAAGTCCAACGCCTTAGATTCCGCTCCCACCATGGGTTGATCCTCTCCATATCAGCTTACCTACCCATCCATGAGGCTATTACTCAATCCACCTCACATCAAACCCAATGAGCCAGCCCTAGCGGGCTTTTCTCGGACTGCTTGCTCTTCCTCGTTCCCTCATTTTGGGTTCCGGTATGCGTGCCTGGGGCTTTTGCTCTCTGCTTTCCCCGGGGGGGTTTTTTGCCTTTTCCTCTTCTTCTTTCTCCTTCTGTTCTTTTTTTTCCTCTTTGCCCTTCTCTGTTCTCTTCCTCTTTATTTTACCGCTTCTTTCTTCTGGCTCTCTCCTGCTTGGGTTCCTTGGTTGGCCTTCTCCTCGCTTTTTGGCATTTTATTTCCAGCCTTGCGCCTCAGTGGGCTCCGGGCCTTTCTTTGGGGTTCCTGGTGTGTTTCTTCTTGCCGTGGCTCTTTGTGGTGTCTCCTTTTCTCTCGCTTGTTTCTTTTTTCTTTTCTTTTGTCCCTCGCGGAAATGAAGCCTTTTCTCCCCTTTTTGGGTGTGTGCCTCTCTTGGGGGTTCTCCTCTTCCTGGTTCTTTTGGTCCACTTTGGCCTGTTCCTGCCCCTACTATCTCCCGAGTTTTCCTCTCCCTCTTTTTCCTCCCTCTCCTTCTCCTTCTCTTGGTTTTTGGTTTCTCCCTTTGGCTTTGGTTTGGAGGCTGGGTTGCTCCGGCGCGTCTCACCCTCGTATTCCACCTTGCCCTACTACCATCGCGCTTTTTTGTGCTCTCTCTGGTTGGGGTCTTTTTTGCCGGGGTTGCCTCTTTTTCTGTCTCCTTCCTTTCCTTTTCCTTGCCTTTTCTGTTTTCGGCTTTCTTCTGTTTCTCCTTCTCTTCCCTTGGGGTCTCTGTTTTTTCTTCTCTTTTCTTCCTTTCCTTTTTTTGTCTGGCACTTTTGCCCCTTTCTGAGTCTTCCCTTCTTTCTTCGGGTGGTCCTCTGCTCTCCTTTTCTCCTTTTCCTTTTTCCGTTCTCTTCGTTCTCCCTTGCCCTCTCTTTCTATTCCTTTTCCCTCGTTTTCGGGCTGGGTCCCCGGCTTCCACTTCCTGCTGTTTCGCTTGCCTTTTGGGGTTTTGGTTTCCTCCGTCCTCCTGGTGGGGTTTGGCTTCTTTCTCCTGGGTTTCTTTTCTCTCCCCTTTTCCGGTTCTTAACCTCCTTTCTTCTTTTGCCTCTCCTTCCTTCTCTTTGGGGGGGGGAGGAAAATTCACTATATCGGTTATGCCTGTGTGTTGCTGGGGGTCCGGGGTTTCTTTTTTCTTTTTTTTGTTTTTCTTTTTCCTCCTGTTCCTTTTGACTTTCTTGCTTTCCTTTCTTCTTTTTGGCCCCTTTCGCCCTTGGGTTTTTCTCTTCCTGTGTTTTGGTTTTGGAACGTTCCTTTGTGGTCTTGTTTTTCTGTTTCTTTCTCTTTTTCCTCTCTTTAGTACTTTTGCTTCTCTGTCCCTCCCCTCCCCCCCTCACTTCTCTCTCTCCTTCTCTTCTTGTCTCCCCCCCCCCTTTTTCTTTCTTCTTCCCTTCTTTCCTCGCTCGATCTGCTGGTGTATTTTCTCCCCATCTGTATTTTCCTTGGGGGACACCGCTTCTTCGGGCTCTTCCTGGTTCGTGGGATAATCACCCTTTTCCGTCCGTTTCCTTCTTTTGGGCCCTCTTTTCTCCTGCTCCTTCCTCTCATGCCTTTTCTTCCGTCCCTTTTGACGTCCTTTCTCAACACAAATTCTTGCATATGAGAAGCGAGACATCGAGGATTCGCGCATCGGTGCGGATAGGCTTTCCGAGAGCGAGCCAATGCGGCTCAGCCGTCTGGATTCCGAACTCAGCGGGAGACCGGTCAAATTGATCCACGGGGAAGAGGCTGAAGTCGACCCTGCGGAGAGGAAGCGATGGAGTCCATGGTTTGAGGAACAAGGGAGATTTTCCCACGAACCAGGGAGTCCCTTCAAGAGCACGGGAACGGCAGTCAGGAGAATCAAACTTTGAAAAGAAAGATTCCGGCATCAATAAGGTGAATATCCAGAATACCTTCGGCTTTCCATTGCTTAGTGAGAGAAGATTTTATGATTCCAAGGGGGGGGGGGAGGGCCAAGGAATTGGCCAATAACCGAGGAGTGCCAACGTTGAATACCACAGGCAGTAGAGTCAGAGGGACAGTGCGCAGAGGGATTAGGGCCATCGGAGATGGGAGGGATGAAGGATAGGTCAAGGTCAGAATAGGAAGAGGGCTGGGGATTGAAGAGGGAGTTCCAAGGTTTGTCAAGGGAAATGGAGGAAGAGATATTCTAAGAGGAGGGGGGAACCGAGGATGGGTTGAGAGAAGTCATGGGGACAAGCTCAAAAGGTTACCGGAGAGGACAGGGGACATCGGGCGCATTAACACTTTGATTAGAAAGAGAGCAAGATAATTTGGTTTTGATGGTACCAATCACCCCCTACAGCAACATTGCTGCCTCTTAGTGATAGGCTGCCCAAAACACTAATTAAACAACTGTACCCAAAAAATTATACCCAAAGACTACCTAGAACCCACCAAGACATTTTACGTTGTTGTACCATTTTTTGCCAAGATTCCGACAAAATGGTATTGTTTGCCTCCGCTTTGTTGACAAGCAGTTTTTCAGCCTCTTTTTTCGCCTAATTGCTACCGCTTTGTCTCCTTGTGCTCCATATTGCCGCCTATACGCCAAAGTGGTCACTTTTTTGACATTTTGTGCATAATAACATTTTTTCCTTGATTTTTTTTTTTCAACCAAATTTTATTCTACAAAGCCATATACAACATTAATAGTTAGTCATTTGGGAATCGGGAATCAATGAATCATTAGATGGACAAAGCACTTATTTGGCATCACTATCATAGAGGTAAGTAAAAATGTAAAATTACTACTTTCATTTTCATACATATAATTTGATATAGTTCATAGTCATATGTTATGATGCTTGATGAGATGAACTTATGTTTGTGTTCTTTTTTGGATAGTCTTTCATAATTATGATTCTTATTATTATTATTATTATTTTGAATGAATGTGATTCTTGAATGTTTGTTTACCCTAATTACCACTTTAGGTTGTCCTGGCCCCACGCCGCCTGGTGCCGCCCCGCCGCGGCCGTATTACGGAACCCCCTTGCCGTTTTTTTGTGGGTTTTTTTTTCGTAACTCGTATTGCTTGCCTAGGTAGAGCCCCAACCACTTTGGTCGCCTTGCCGCCTTGACAACCATGATCTCGGTTGTCTCAACCTTGTCGAGAAATCAAGACAAGACGATACTTCTCGAAGATTTCTTATAACCCCCTACTAACGGCCATAAGTGTTTTGGGTTGGTTGCACATCACCTAGCCCACTTGTTGGGGCTGAGCCTATTAATCCACTTTAGAGCCCATTTTTGAGATTTTTTGGATGGGGTGAATGAAACAATTAGGAGGTGTAGCTGGTCCTATTAAGGGTTATGTCTTTGTGTTACTAAGTTCGGCCAACCGTATCAAGAGGACTAGGGTCGGGGTTGTGATTGACACAAACCCGGCCTAGTCATCAACCTCTGTCCATCCAAGTAACCCTCCTTGGACCGTTTTTTCTCCAGTGGGGTCCCTTAAGTCAATTTTAACCCTAATCTTTTCCCCCCATTATCTTCGCCAAGCCAATCGCTACCAACTCCTCTTGATTGTGGACACAAGGACGTCAGAGCTCATGCAGTATTTGCCCCAACATTGCGAAGATCCTCTCTTCATCTTGCATGTAACCAACCACGGCTCTCCTCTGTTGCCACCGCCCTCACCCACGGTGGTTTCACTAGAGCTCTCACCCCCTAGTCGAGTTTCTCTCTGATCTTGTGTTGCTTCTCCTGTTTGCTATTCCCATCGACCTCCTCTTCTTGTACATCACGTCACCCCAGGGGGTTTCACTAGAGTTCTTTCCCCCACCAACTTGCTCTTTGGTCCCACGATGCTTTGCCACTATCTAGGCCTGAATTCCTGTTTGCAGCACACTGGTTTCAGACTTGATTTTTGAAAACTTTGTGACGTTCAATCAACCCTCTGAACCAAGACTGTATGACTTTGGCAGCCCTTTCCTCGGTCTTAATATGGCTCGTGTCCAAATTCACTCTTATAATTGTCGTCTGCCCTTCCCTAAATCATCTTGCAAGGCCTCCTTGAAGCTTGTCAAATCAAGAACTCTGGCCATTTTATCCACTAGACCCAATCCAAGGTGTTCCTTTCTAGGTGTAGGAGAGCCAAACCCAGTCGGTATCCATCCTCGATCTGTTGTTCCATACAAAAAAGTATAATCTCTCCGAGCCATGCATTCACACTCCCTTTACCGGAAAACATGGATAATCCAGTCTCCATCTTGCTTCCCAAAAACAGATCGAAAGCATGCTCTGCTACCAATTTGATATGAACCCACTAATCAAATACAGGAACTATTAAGATTCAATTATTGGAATAATAAGCTTGAACCCTTTGAGAAGAAAATAAGCAAGATAATCTGTTTTGATGGTTCTAGTCACCCCCTACAGCAACATCATTGCCCCTCAGCCACAGGCTGCCCAAAGCACTCATAAAACAACTGATACCTCTCCTCACATCACCCCCCCCCCCCAGAGGCCCTGGCCCCTTTATAACCCACTAACTGGCAGTTGATTATGGTGACCATCTCTCCCCCTCCATGTGGCATTCTCCCAGGGGCCTATCACCCTCCCTTCTTGTGGTTGTGGGAATGAACTTTTTATTCACCAATAAAAAGGTCAAATAATTGTTATCGGTTCTCTTCGAGGCATTGCACAAATGCATGCTGTCTTCGTCTCTTTGCTCACATTGATCCCTTTTTTTACTTCGAGCTAAAAATGGTAGAAATACCATTTAAGTTTTGCCAAAATTTTATTTGTAATATTATTATTTGAATCTGAAACCTATTATTGGATTCTAATGAGATAAACAACTTCTGTAATGGATCTCAATGCTTGTAAAATTCAGAGAAATTAAGTCATCTTGTCTGAGTTATGGGTGGATGGAAGATTATTGTTTTATCCCTGCTAAATCCTGGTCAAGCAAAAACTGAGTTGCTGATGCAGAAAAGATGATGCCACCTGCAGAATATAGGCTTGTGGTTCCTCATTGTCATTATTTACCTGCTTCCATCTAATGTCTTATTAACTGCATGTTTCAGATAACAACACTTGAACCAATGATTAGCGGATTACAAGAAGCATTGCCAAAATCTATTGGACTGCTTCCCTTCGATGGAGGTGTTGCAGGTAGAATGACCTGAATAAATATTAGTTGCGATGCAAATTATATATATTCGCAAGAGTTAGTTGGTTTCAAAGACATACTTATGATTCTATACCAAAAGAATCCAATTGTGCTTCATTTTGTTGTGGTACTTAAAATTGTTATTTTTTTCAATTTCCTGTCTTCAGGTTGTCAGAGGATGGTTAAGGAACAGCTTAACTGGGGATCCAAGTCTGAGCTTAAGGCAGAAGTTCTTGGTGGCATAAAGGAAATTGGAAGTGTAATATACTGGATGGGACTTCTTGATATTGTACTGGTGAGGTTCACAAACTTTTCTCGCACGAAATACTTAGATTTCTTAGATTTCTGGAGATGCCAAATGGTAATCCATCAAGAATTTATCACTATAGGTTTATAGAATTTCATATGGCCTAATCAGCATTAATTTTTCAAAGGAAGGACTTTCTTGTTAGATGTCAGTTATACTTAGGTCTTAGTTCCTTCCTGTTCAGTTTCCAGCCTTCTCAAGTGTAACCTAAAACCCATCCAAAACCCTTTTCCTATTATTTTCTGTTACACGCTGTTCCTCTTGCTCAGCAACGAGATAGAGATTCTCCTTGAGATAAATAGAAATGTGCAATCCAAGGACACAAAAGGCTTGGCTGAGTAGCACAGGAACAAAAGATTGTACAAACTATACAACAAGAACCCCCATCTGCTTTTAACCTAACCCTCAACAGTGCCATCTAAAAGAAGCAGAGAAACCGTGTACTAACAAACTGCAAACTCCCCCCTCCCTGATGCAAGTCTCCTCTCTAAGAACTAAGAAGTGAAAAGCACAGGAAAGGAGATAAAAACAAAACGACCAACATACGAAAGGAGAATTAAAATGCACCATAGCTTAATTCACCTCATAATGATGACCCAGCCTCTCCCTTGGCATGATATTGCTACTTTGGTCCAATGTGCCTCGTGGCTTTAAAACACATGATTAAGTAAAGGAGTCTATTCTTCATCAATAGCTCAGGATCTCCCTCCCTAGAGAATTAAGGACTAAGTTGACACTCCTTCATCACCTGCGAGGCAGGCTGGTAACTACCATCTCTTGGGTTTTACATCCCCCATCCTCCCCCCCCCGCGTCCCCCAAAAAAAAACCCAAGAGGGGGGAGGGGGAAGAGCACCTCAGGATGGGCTGTGGGCATAGCATCCTGGTTGTGGCCCTACCATTGGTGTCAAGAGCACCTAAGGAAGCCTTTGAGGCCATAGTTGTCAAGGTGCCACCTAGGTTTCCAGGTGCTTTGGTGGAGCCTACACGTCCAGATGTCGCCTCGTCACCTTGATTCTTTTCCCCACCTCAGATGCTTTGCTCGCCTAGATGCCATGACAACTATAGTTGAGGGGTCCCCACTAAGAGACAATATAGTACAAGGAGGTTTAGGAGATTGATAAGGGACTGCAAACTTTAACCCACATCAACTAGGCGGGGAGATCTTGATCTAGTGGTGAAGATTAGCCTTCTCTACTTGGTATGACATGTTTTAATGAGGTCCATTGGGCCAAAGCGAATGAAATCATGCCGAGAGAGGGCCTGGATTGTTACACTTTTAGGTGGTAAACTGAGCATGGTGTGTTTTAATTCTTTTTTTTATCTCCTTCCCCATGATTTTTCATCCCTCAGAGAGTAGTGAAGCGATGTTGGGGCTAATAGAGAAGATGAATATGCTAAGCCGGACAGCATGGAATACTATTCAGATTTCAGGGTGTAGACTGGAGGTTAAATTTCACATTTATTGTATTTAGTCCATGGTTGAATTGTGGATAATCAGGAAGCAGTTGTGACAGATTTGCTTCATTTTTCCTCTTACTACAGATTTGCTTCATTTTCCTCTTACTATCTTTGCTATTTGTTTTGCATTCAATAAGTTGCTTGAGTGCCAGGTTATGAACGAAATGGTTGGATATACATTTCTTATTAATGCTTAATCTTTTTGGTTTTTCAGTTTGTGGCATCTAATAACTGTATGTTCACATGTTGAACAGAGAGAGGTCGATACAACACATTTTATGCAGGTAGCTCCATGGTTGGGTTTGATTCCTGGAACTGATGGGCAAATTTCCCATTCCCAAGATGGAGACAGCCCGCTTGTCTCCCTATTCAAATCTGCCACTGCTGCAATCACATCAAATCCTAAATGCTCAAATCAAGCATCCTTCTATACCATATCAAAACAGGCAGAAGCTGCTGGTATGCAAAATTAGCATATGATAAGTTCTTGATTCAAATTTGACCTACCATTGCCTTTCCTTGCAGATGAACTGAGATGTATCTTTAATCTAGAATATTTACAAACACTTATCTAATGTAGGACTGAAGTCCTTAGGTTAGAAAGACTTGAGCAGAAACCCAAGAAATGGAGTCTGAGACTCTAGGTTTTAGCAAATCCAATCAGAGTGAAGGAACAAATCAGCAATGCTTTGGTATCCTTTCTTTATGTTGGAAGAGTCAAATGGTCAAGATGAGGACAATGAGGCATCATCTTGAAGTTTAGAAAATTGAATGATTTTTCTCATTTCTCTCTGGCATTGATTTTCTGATATAGTGGATATATGGCTAATAGCTGACATTCATTGAGAAAAGACATGATGAGAAAAAGATTTTCCAAAACTAATAACTATTGCTGCTAACATCTTGTCAGCAACTCTCCAGCCAAGAACCAAAGGTAAAGCTATACTTCATCCCCAGAGCCATCGCCTCAACACAGAAGGACAAAGAAACTTCCATGCTGCTGAGCTACCCTGGCAGATTGTTTTGCCCTTGCTGATTGTTGCTTGGTGCTTGGTTGTTATTTGGGACTCAGATTCAGTGTTCAGAAAGCATGTAGGAAGTCTGACTTGTCTCCACTATATATATTTTGTGCAAAAAATTACTTCACAGAAAAGTTTATACCTCAAATTAAGAATCTTCAAGACTTCTACCCTAATTCACCAAATGCTCACTGTTGATGACTCATAGAAGTTTCCAACCACAAATAGTTTGTGAACAGACTGGCCAGATATCATAAACAATGAATTTCAAATCTGTTGAAATCACCAAATTTTGCCAAAATAGGGCATTCATTACAAAAACATGGATTTTAATAAACTATTTTGTAATGTTTTGACAAAATGATACCAAGTTTCTGAAACGTGTCAAGATATCCACCAATACTTGTAATTGAAATCTTGGATGCTTGCAAGATTGTCCTTGGTTTCTTTTCAAGCTAGGTTGAATTTTTTGGTAAATTCAACAGAAACCCCTCAACTTTTTTGTGAAGAGGCTCTTTCCTTGTCTGAACCTCCACTCTAGGTTGCAATAAAGGAGCCTTATTGTTGTGAGAGACACGCCCTCAAAATAAATAAAATAGTAGCTCTGACAAGTTAATGTCAACTCCAAATCAATATGTAGGTTCTATAACCATTAGCTATTTCACCTTATTTGCTTTTATTGGTTTGTTACTTCTGTAATTCTTCTGTATCATCCAGTTAAGTGCTTCTCTTCTCATTGCAGATATGTTATACAGGGCAAACTTGAATACAGGGAGTGTCCTGGAATATACACTTGCTTTTACAAGTGCTGCGTTGGATAAATATTGCACTAAATGGAGTGCAACTCCCAAGACTGGGTTCATTGACATTACAACTTCGAAGGACTTCTATCGTGTTTTCAGTGGCCTTCAATTTGTAAGAAACAACCTTGTATAGCTCTCTTGTTAGCCTTTCAATCCAAAAGAATCACTAAGGAGTTAGGACTCGGATTTTGGGCCATTCTGGTAGTTCAACCAAGGAATCTTGTGTCTATATTTTGGAAACATGAGTGTATGACTTGTTACAATTGATCCTATTGATAGTTTAGAGAATGGGTCTGTCATCTTAAGACAAGATGGTTCTACCTTGTTACTGAACAGATCATCTGCATGGTTGCCAAAAAAAACACTCCGGATATCTGGTATTTTCCTCTTTGATGAGGTCCTAAGTCCAGCTGTGGTTTCTTTAGCTATTTTACAACTAGAGTCCTTCCAATAAGATGACATATCATTCATACAAAAATTTCACTTTAGAAGTCATCCCTACTGACTTGAAGTGCTTTTGAACTAAATGCTGGCCCACTTTGGTTTCATATTTTAATGTCTCCCATTTAGCTCATTTTTTTTCTTTTTCTTTGGGGCTTGATAAGCTTTCTGAAAATAAATTATGGTCATCTGTGTGTTGCTTTTTCTTTTTTTTTTTTTTTTTTTTTTTTTGGGGGGGGGGGGGGTGGTGGGGGGGGGGGGGGGGTTGTGATAAGTAACATCGGATACTTCCTTATTTGTTCCTCCGAAAGATGATGCGAGCAAACTTTGATTGGTTATAGGTGTTGCTGTGTTGGGGCATCTGCCCCTTGCTGCCATTGTTGTTGTACTTCAGACATTGTTTCTTCTATTTATTTATCAAAGAAAGAAAATATGACACAAGATGGGAACAGCATACATTTCAATATTATGTATTTATCCAAAAATATCAACATAATGTTTCTTGGAACAAATGTTGCCTGCACCAAATGTGGTGTAGTGCCTTTTCCGGCACTTTTTTGATAGTTCACTTGATTAGCATGTAAACTATTCCCTTTTAAAACTTGTTTTGTACAACTGGGGCTGCCATATCGTTTTTCTTGCAATTATTTTCAGTACTGCTATCTTGTATCCTACTTGGAGCTTACTCAACACTTTCATGGATATTTTTCATGTTCTGCCATGATTAGTATTAGAAGTTACATGAGACTATTGATCTTACCATTTTATGAATTTAACTGAACTGCTCAAACTTCAGGGATATTTAGAGGCATCTGTTCAGAATTCATCACACAACCATGAAGTTTTGGGTGATTCAGTGGCTTGGGGTGGTTGCACTATTATATATTTGCTTGGTCAACAGCTGCATTTTGAGCTCTTTGACTTTTCATATCAGCTCCTTAATGTGGCAGAAGTGGAGGCTGCATCAATTACACAAACAAATAAGTATACTAACAACATGCAGGTAACACAACTTGCTAATCTATAATTCTCATTATAGGCTAATCATTTTAGTTGTTTGCTAGTTGCTACCCAGGAAACAGGGCTGGTTCTTGAGACCATGGTTCAATATTTTGACAAAATATTTTGGTTGACTGTTGTTGAGATAAAATATTCTGTTCTCGGCACTTGTTGAAATTAAACTGCATGTGGTTGGGTAAATCACATTTGAAACTAAAATCTTGAAACCTGAGACCGTTATTCACCTGTGTGCCTAGTCACTGGATCTTTAGCATTTGTTATTCTCAGTAATGTCATTTTGCACCCTTTACATATTTTTAAATTATTAGCAAATATTACCCACAATATAAATATTAGCAATAACATGATGTGGATGGCACCCCTAGTTCTGCCGCATGGAAGGATGATGCAGCAATCCCTACATGTCGAGCGAGTGATAACTATTAAATCTTTGACTTGAATTTAATCATATACGCTTCCATGTGTTGACATAACTTCCCACATATGCATCATACATCTTCTTGTAGTTCATGCACCTCCTTGTAGTCTTGACATATCTGATACATTGTTTTGCCACTTAGCAAACTCCATTGGGCCTGAAACTTGTCATGTTCTGTGTGACATTGGTGTTAGCTGTGCAAATTTGAACCTGTCCAAACTTACCTTGTGGAACAACCAGGTGCCTCCCACATAAGATTATGTGGGTGGTCCAACCGGAGAAATACACCTGGAAGTTATGGCCTAGGCAGAAAATATGATGCTCATTGTGGCCCCTCCAAGGTGCCATGCTGTCCCTTACCATTTACAGGATCTCCCAAAATGATACTAATCATCAATAACTCCTATCAATACAGCTAAACCAAAGTTCCGGCGCTTGACTTTACTCTGAGCGAATCATTGAGTCGGCATCACGAAATATGCTTTACTGACTTGACTCAACAAAGCCTTGTCCCAACTTCTCAGCTCCAGCTATGCAAGTGATGTTGTGTACCAAATAATTTTTTCCCTTCTTGCTGCCTTTGGATTCCCTCATGACATTTTTGTCAGGTTTGGTAACCCACACAAAGAAACTATCAGTCACACGGATGACTTTTCTTCATCTTCGTGCTTTATAAGCTTTACTGCCTGTGATAGCTTTTAGTTCTAGTTCTGTCACTTACTAGCCTTGCTAACCTTCTCAACATCCTTGTAGCTGTGTAGTCATTTTATTTGTTCAGTCTCATTTTTCATTGCCCACCATCATAAAGCACGAGTTTGACTTTTAGTCATCTTGTGCAATGTCTAGTTTTATTTCAAAGTTACACATTGATTACAAGTTTATATTTCTACTTCATCCCACCATCCAGTAAAGATCATGCTAGATTTATATGTGGCATCATATCTTTTCTCAGTGGATTTGAGGTATCTTATCCATGTTTCCCACTGGTTCATGAAAACTACACCTCTGTACTCTCACATAACACCCTTCCAAATCCAAAATATTTTTCTCCTTTGTTCTGATGTGGAATGTTTCCCTCTTCTTTATCACCTGGGAAAAAAAATTACGTCAGCAATTAGTAGTAAAGTCTGGTCAACTCAGTTCATAACTAGTGAAAAAGATATCATCTAATTGCTGACTATTTGGGTAAGCTTTTTTTGGTTGTTGACTCGTCTTTTCTCCCCAGTTTATTCCAACATCTTCAACTAAACTTCAGAGCCCAATCTTCTGATACAGGTTCTGGTTTGTGGCTTATTGTTTCAATCATTTCTTGGCTAACCAGATAAAGCAGCCTGACCAAGTCGGTGAATTTTCTATTAAACAACTGATCCATAGTCATAGGTTGACCTGCCCATTTAGAATCTGACTCCATTGCATTACTCAATTCATACCATCTATTTGAAATACCAATCAATTCATACCCCTTAATCTTCTTATGCTTTGCATTTTGTTTATTAACAAGTTTTATTTTCCTTTCTCACATTGAACCACTTACAAGACTTTTAAGCACAAAATGTATTTTGTGATGTTGCTAGTGGAATTAGTCCATGAACTTTTTATGCTGGAAGAAACTTAAAATTGTGGTGAAATATTTCTTTCCTGCTAGTAGATATTTGTGATTTCTGCTCTTTCAGCTACTGACTGATTCTGTTTTATGTGGAGAAGGGGTGGGAAAATCTATTAGAAGCCATGAAGAAAGCAAGGAGATTGAACAATCATGTATTCTCAATGCTGAAAGCACGTTGCCCACTCGAAGACAAGACAGCATGTGCGATAAAGCAAAGCGGCGCACCTCTTCATCGAATCAAATTTGAGAACACTGTATCAGCCTTTGAAACATTACCTCAGAAAGGTGCCTGAATAACCTGAAGTGTGCAGTTGTGCAGTAATTTTGTAGGTTCAATATTGCACAGTTGACTTTCCTAGTGTATCCCTGTTCAAAGGATAAAAGAAACTAAAGACAGACAATAGACATGGCATTGTTTAACTGCTGCCACTGTAAATGTAATCACATATATTCTCCAACCTATTCTAGTGTGTTTTTTATTTTATTTTCTTCTTGGGTAACCTCTTTGAAACCCAAATTACGAAAACTACCAATCTGCAAAACCTTCTAAATCTGCTTTGTGATAATAGTATATGTGGGCAGACCAAAAGTGTTTCTTCCTATCTTAAAGGACAAAAGTTTGTCATGTACGATTGTATCTTTAACCATTGGATAAAGTTTTTGTCTTTGTATACGATCAACCGATCTAATGGTTGAAAATAAACTACGTAAATACATGGTCCTGTATAAAAGACTCCCTAGTCCCTAGCTTATGTTAACCAATAAACCGTATAAAATTTAAGGATTTGGTATGGTGGAGTAAGAGTAGCAATGCCCCTCAAAAGAAAAATGGTGAGATGCTTAACAACAAAGTGGGGGAGGCGGGGGTTGAGATGCTTATCGCAGACTTGAATGTTGCGCATTAAATGTGCAGTACCTACTACCAACAGTTGAGATTGAAATATCAGCCGAGATTTCAACCTCCATCGTCCGTCTTGCAGGTAGTTGAAAGGGACACGGACAATTTGCACAGTTAATGCACCACATTGAAGTCGAGCCCTACTTAACTACCCAACTCAGAGGAGGTTTATGTTAAAAAGAAAAACTTATAGGGCGTTCCGGAATTTTAAGAGTATCAAGCCCGTTGCCCGCCATTTTATAGGTTTTCGGCGCCCAATTTAGTTCAAATTGGTTCGGCATCGGAGGGTGTGGCATTTCGCTAGATTTTTAGGGATGAAGAGACCAGATGGTTATCCGGATTAGCTTCAGGAGCTGTGAGTACATTTCAGACGTCTTTGCAGTAACTGTTTGATTCGTTTTCATCAGTGGCCTCGGCAATCTGAAGTTCATCACAGATTAAGCGAGTAGTAAAAAACAACCAATATCATCGCACTCATAGAAGAATGGTTTTGCGCCTGCGCTTTGTTAGGGCTTCTCACAGCAGCGAGATCTTCTCGATTGCAACAATCCTTGAACGATTCCGTTGCTGCTTTCCAGGTATTTGTTACTTCCCGACATTGTCTCTTCACCCTGCCTAATTCACTCTCATGTGATGTTTCTCGCCTTAGCCTCCACCTTCCATCTTGACCTTCCTCTGAATCTATCGTCTCCATCCCCGACTCATTTGTATCGGGAAAAGCTAAAAGATAAACCGGGCAGCATTGGATTCATTGGGAATATTGTTAAGCACTTGGAGCTTGAGGATTCCCCCGAGAAATAAGCGAATCCTCTTGATGAGAACTCAAAAAAAGGAGGACCAGCATTTCCTGTAACCTAGTGACAGGAAGGTGCAACTAGAATTTTTTTTTTTTTTGGGAAAGGGGGTAATACAAGCTTAACCGTTTTACTTTCTCTAATCTTTTCTTTTTTTCTTTTTGTTTTGTTTCTTTGGTTTTTCTTCTTTCTCTTTGCTTTTTGTTTTGGGTCCTTTTTCTTTGCGTTGTTTTTCTTCTCCTCTGTTGGTGTCCTGTTTCTCTCCGTTTGTGTTCTTGGCCTCTGTGTTTCTCTGCTGTTCTCCGTCTGGTTTCTCTCGTCTGTTGTCGGTCTGCTTTCTGTCCTCTTTCTGCCTCTTCGGTGGCCCTCTTCGGTGCTCCCTGCTGTTCTTGCGTTGGTTTCTTTTTGCCTCTGCTCTCCCTGCTTCGGGTGTCGCCTCTTCGGTCTGTTTCTTTGCTTTCTTCTTTCTTTTTGTTCTTCTTCTTTGCTTCGGGTTCGTTTCGTTGTTGTTCTGCCCTCCCCTTTCTCTGTTGGCCCTCTCTTCCGCTGGCTTCTGTTCGCTTTTGCTTGGTTCTTCTCTTCTCTTCTGGCTGGTCTTTTGGTTTGTTGTGGTCCTTTCCTTGTCCTGTCTTTCTCTCTGTGGCTGCTTTGGGCCCGGTCTCTTCTTCTCTTGGTTGTTCTCTTCGTTGTCTGGTCCTGCTCTGTTCTCGCTCCTTCTTCTTTTGGTGCTTGGCGGTCTTGCCGTTTTTCTTCTTCTTCGCGATCTCGTGTTGCTCTGTCGTTTGTCGGTTGCGGTTCTTCCCTGTCCGTTCTGGCTGGTTTTCGTTCTTGATGCTTTGGCGCGCGGTTCTCCTGTTCTGATGAGTTTGTGTTGTGTTCTTCGTGTCTGTGGCTTGTTCTTCTTCTGTTCTCTTCGATCTGGGCCTGCCTTTCTTGCTGTCTGCTTTCTTATCTCTGTCTTTCTTGTTCTGCTGGCTGTGCCTGCTTCGTTCTCTGCTTTTTGCCTCTGGTTCCTCTCGTGGTTTCTTCCTCCGGCTGTTGTTCCCGTGCGTGGTCCTTGTTGTGGTCTTTTTCCGTCAGTCAGATCGTCGTTTTGGAGGTCTGGTTATCAGAATCATGGAAGGGTATCGTGGTGGCTATATGTCTGGCGTGGTGGCTTTGCCTGGCTGGTTTCGCTTCTCGCTGTTGGTGTTTCTTCGGGTTGTTTCCGCCTGTCTTCTTCTGGTTTGGCTTCATCGGTTCCTACTACTTCGGTGTTCCCTCTTTCGAATGCTCCACGGTTAAGTGCCGTTATGTAATCTTGAAGGACATCGTGTGCCAATTGTCCTCAAGGTTTAACCATGCTTTTCTTGGTAATCTGTGTGCCACTTCTTTGCTCTCTACAAGTTTTCCTCCTAATACTTGGTTATTAGATAGTGGTTCTAACAATCATCTGACTGCAGATGTTTCTAATCTTGCCATTAGTGACTCGTACACTGGTTCTGAGAATATTGTAGTTGGGAATGGTCAAGGTTTGGTGATTTCTCACTATGGTTCTGCTTTCAAATACTTGTCTGGTTATCGTGTTCAGTTGTCAAACGTTTTATGTGTTCCTTCTATCAAATATAATCTCTTATCTTCCCGGGTTTTGTTCAGATAATAATCTTTTGTTTCAATGTACTGATTCTGAATTTTGCTTGAAGGACTTTGCCACCCACCAGATTCTCTTCCACGGCCGGAGTTTTAATGGCTTGTATCCTCTTGTTCTGCACTCTAAGCTTGATACGCCTCATGCTTTGCTTTCTGCTACTGTTTGGCATCAACGTTTTGGACATCCATCGCCTCAACGTTTGCAGAAAATGCTTTCCTCATCTTCTCTTTCTTCTTCTGGTCAGCTTTCTCATTGTGATGCTTGTCATAGGGCTAAGGCTCATTCTTTACCATATAACCCTGTAGCTCATCATAGTTCTTCTCCTTTAGAACTCATACATAGTGATGTTGCTGTTATGCCTGTTGTTTCTTTTGACAAGTTTAAATACTTTGTTCTCTTTGTTGATGATTTTTCACGATATTGTTGGGTTTATCCCCTTTGTAATAAATCAGGCGTTTTGTCTGTTTTCATTCGCTTTAAGACTCTTGTTGAGAATTATTTTCTTCCTCTATCGTTCTTTGCAAACTGATGGTGGTGGTGAATTTGTTAAGTTGGCTTCGTTTCTTGCTTCTAATGGTATTACTCATCGTTTTTCTTGTCCACACACACCACAACAGAATGGTGTTTCCGAACGGAAAAATAGACATGTTGTTGAATCTGCACTTGCTTTGTTGTTTCAGCAGGCTTACCTGCTACTTTTTGGTCTGTTGCTGTTCAAACTGCTATTTTTGCAATTAATAGAACTCCCACAGATGTTCTACTTGGACTTTCTCCTTATGAAAAATTATTCCATTGTTCAGCTGATCTTGGTTTTTAAAGGTTTTTGGCTGCCTCTGTTATCCTAATCTTCGCGTTTATGCAGCTCATAAACTTTCTTCTAGATCAATTCCTTGTCTTTTTATTGGTTATTCTTCTCAACACAAGGGTTATAGGTGTCTTGATACAATCACTGGTCGTATATACATTTCTAGAGATGTTCGGTTTGTTGAGTATTTTTCCATGTTTTTCTAGTTCTGTCTCTGGTTTGTTTGATCTGCCTTGGTTTGCTGTCTCTTCTTCCTTTCCAGTTACAGTTTCAGAATCGGGAGGTGCTTCCCCAACTCTTTCTAGTTCTTCTCATTACTTACCTACTGTTTCTATCTATTCTTCTTCACCACTTCTTGGCACCTCTACTGTTGTTCCTCCTCCTACTGTTGTTGAAAATCATGGATCTCAGAATGTATGTGTTACTAATGGGCTGAATACTAGATCTGCTCATGGACTAAATCATGGATCCACTAATGGGCCTACTGCTGTTCCTACTATTGTTGAAAATCATGGATCTCAGAATGTATGTGTCACTCATGGGCTGAATATTCGATCTGATCATGGATTAAATAATGGATCCACTAATGGGCTTCCCTTTGACACCCATGTGTTGTCTTCTTCTAATGTGTTCCCACTACAAATTCTGCTGGCCCATCTTTACCCACTTCGGTTGATGTTGGTCGTATGAAGACTAGGTCTCAAACTGGGTCTCTTAAACCTGTTCAAAGATTGAATTTGTTATCTTCTACAAATTGTGTGATGTCTTCTGGTTCAGACTTTGTGCCCACATCATATCCCAGGCTGCCAAGTTTCCTCAATGGCGTCAGGCTATGGAAGACGAATTGAATGCTTTAGCTAAAAATGACACTTGGGTGCTTGTTCCTGCTACACCATCTCAAAACATTGTTGGCTGCAAGTGGGTCTTTCGTATTAAGAAAAATCCTGACGGGTCTATTGCACGTTATAAAGCTCGATTAGTGGCAAAGGGTTACCATCAACGCCCGGGTTTTGATTTTGACGAAACGTTTAGTCCGGTTGTCAAGCCCATTACAGTTCGTCTTGTTTTATCCATTGTTGTTACTAACTCTTGGGTAATCCGTCAACTTGATGTTACGAATGCATTTTTGCATGGTGATCTAGCTGAATCGGTTTATATGGATCAACCTCCAGGGTACATTGATAATACCCTAATGTTTGATCCTAAGATAAATGTAGTTGGGCAATTGATGACATTCGGGGGAGTGAAATAAGAAAAAGGTGGAAAAGCTACCATTGAAGGGTTGTTTTACTGTAATAACTGGCAATTCTTAGTGAAGAAGTCACGGGTTTGACACCCCTGTGGTACTGTGGTATATGTGATAGTCCTCAGCTCTTAATATAAAGCTACCAATTCAGAGAAAAAGTAAAAAGATGGAAAACCTGTGGATGTTGATCATGGAAAAGAAAATGTCCCAATTTGTAGAAGTTGTCTGTTGTGTTTTGCCCAATTATTTAAGATTATCTCTCAAAACTCTACATGACATGCCAGTGCAACACAATAAATGATAAATCCAGCCTTGAACTTATTTTCAACAATCTTCAATTTAATTCATATCCATGTATTCAGAAAATTGATGAGTAATAAACTTTCAAACGTCTAGACTTAGATATTGTGAATTTACTTCAGTATATGCAAAAATGCACCTAGTTGCAGAATTCATCATTGATTAACACCAAACATCTTTCGCACTATACAGGATTACAGTCTCATTTTCTGTTCATGTAGAGCATTTCTTGATTACAATCTTTGTATATGTTGTATTTGCACTGATATAGCTGTAGACTAGTGTTTTATGTGCTAAAGCTTTCCTTCGTAGCTTAAAGAAGCCAGTACTGAAAAGGAATGAAATTCCTTCCATTTGCAGATTAACCGTATCCAGCTGGTGGATGATGAAAAAAAAAAGAAAAAAAGAAGGAAGGTGTACAAAACTGCAAATGTTGCTTGATCTCCAGAAGTCAAAGGTATACTAGTTAGGTTTATTGTGAAATGATCATTTATGTTTGTATCTGATGATTTTGAACCAAAATGTTAATACATTCCAGGAAGAAAGGCAAAGGGCTTGCTGCAATAGCATTGAAACTAATGAGCGACAATCCACAGGAGGTTCAAGACTTGACGCTAAACAGGTTCATTAATATGCCATCTCTCACACACGCGCACAGAGATATGGGTGAGTTCTTAGTAAAAAAATATAGTTTTGGATCCTACCCCAGTTTATGAACACACTAATCAGAAGAAGTGAAGAACATGGAAATTAGGGTATGCATGACAGAATATAGGAAATCCAGAAAACTTAAAATCAAACACTTGGATGTTGTTGGATTTCAAGGCATCTCATCTCCCGTTGTGAACGCAGAAACCTCAAAAATTACAGAATCAAAAAATAAAAAGTAAAATTGAGCTGAGATGATTTTAGATCTGGGGATCTGATGATCTCCAAATCCTAGGGAGGCCTAATAAAGGTGAGCAGGAAGC
Source organism: Hakea prostrata (assembly GCF_041222555.1). NCBI lineage: Eukaryota > Viridiplantae > Streptophyta > Magnoliopsida > Proteales > Proteaceae > Hakea > Hakea prostrata. The sequence goes on along the minus strand of NC_142606.1, from coordinate 12,527,799 downwards.
ACTCAAAAGAAAATCTCCGTTCATACCCTTAAAAATTGACTGAAGTTTGAAACAGAACCTAAAGCTTGATGGAATTGCAGAATGTATTCAATGCAGAGAGTTAATTCCTGAAGTGAACTTTAAATGATGATTACCAACAAAAGAATGTAAGAAGGAGATATTTAACCTGGCATTTCACCAAAGGGCTACTATTTATTTAAGGAAGATCCAATCATTTGACTGCTTAAGAAGTGTTTGTTGGACCATGGTGACAATTAGGTCATTGTCCACTATCATGCATTGGTGTGATCATGGTCAGGCAACTAGATCATTTGCCCACTATCCTGTAGGTCACACCAGCACTTGATGACTTTAGATCCATTAAAGCAACTGAATGCTATCTCATGATTCTCATCTAGATGTACCAAATAATGTGAATATGCTTATAATATAGGGGTGGCATCTTCTTGTCCAGAGGCAGTAAAACCATAGCGGTTTTGAATTCGAAGCTCTGTCCTTCCACACTTCACCCCACTCCCATATATGGGATTGCTATGTGGGCATACTTAAAAGTCCCCTTAGAACCATGTTTTCTGGCACAAAGCATTGAAACCAGTAACTGAGTACAATTGTTGAGTAGCAACCTGATAGTTCTTTCATGAATCATCCCATCAGTCTTATAAACGAGATTACTACCTGATGAAGAAGTTTACAATAGATCAAACAACAAACTTTGGTCTTACAAAGCTGCAGAGATTTATTTTTCTTGGGTAGAAGTCATTGTTTTTGTTCTCAACCACTTTTTGAAAGAAGTATATGTATCCCTGAAACCATCCCCTGTTCGGCAAACATGTTTCCCATTTGACATCAGGACTTGATACCTTATGACATGGAGGTTATATTGACCCCAGAAATTACAGTAGCTTCATCAAGTCCATACAATGAATCAATTAAGTGCATCCGTAATGAAGCCGGACCTCTAGCCATGCCCATCCCAATTTCACCAGCAAGACCAAAGATGGATAGTGCAGAAGCTGTGGCTTCAAAAGCATGTAATGGGTCAACAGCAACAAAGGCAGCAATGAGAGCTGTAACAGCACAACCTGTAGCTGTAATCTGTTGCAGCATGGCCACCCCATTGTGCACGCCCACCACCTGCTTCCCATCTGTGATAATGTCAACAGCTCCAGAGACTGCAACTATAGCACCACTTGCTCCAGCCAAGGATTTAGCTGCTTCCACTGCATCCAGGGATCTGTAGGAACTGTCCACTCCCTTTGGAGAGACAAGAACAATTAGAAGTTTACTGGAACTTGACAAAGACAAGATGATGGTAAATTAAACCTGAGATCTACCTTAAGGACCCCAAAACCATCACCAAGATCTTTTGTTCACTAATTTCGAGTTTCATCATTCTCATCACCATAGTGTACTCTTTGATAAGTCAACCCATGAACCCTAAGGAGCAGAAACAGATAAAGACTATTGATTTCAATTATTAGAATACCTTATCGGGTCCCAAGGAAGCGTTGGAGAGAGCAACAATCTCTGAGGCATTTCCTCGAATAACAGTAGGTTTAAGCTGAATGAGTTCGAGACAGGACTTCATGCGGAAATCAGAGGCCGAGACAGCAACGGGGTCGAGAACCCAGGGCTTCCCCAATTGAGAGATGAAAGAAGCAGCGGATTTCATGGAAGGAAGCCAGTCTGGGGAAAGAGTACCGACGTTGATGCAGAGGGCATGGACGTGAGGGGTGAAGTCAGGTATCTCCTGCAGGCAATGTAGCATTGCAGGTGATGCTCCGGCTGCGAGCAAAGTATTGGCCATCAAATCCATGGAGACAAAGTTTGTGATGCATTGGGTTAGCGGTGATCGCTCTCTCAATTTTGCTAGGAAAGTCCATGCCTCGTGACCCCAAGCGTCTCCTTTTTCCATTTCTGATTCCTTCTCTCTGTTGACCAGTTTCAGAGGACGGAATCTTCTACTCAATTATAAGGTTCAGCCCTTTGTAACAGGTGGTACGAAATCTCGCCCGAGTTCGCCAGGTCGTTACCTGACAAATCAGGCAAACACATACCCTGCTAAATGTCAGTTTTTTTTGGTAAAAAAATATAAGCAGTTTTTTTGGTAAAAAAATATAAAACATATATGACATATCCTGCAAAATGTCAGGATAAAGTTTAAAGTTTTAAAAAATAATAAAATAAAATGACATATCCTGCAAAACATCAGTGTTAAAAGTTTAAAAAAATAATAAAATGATATTTAATATTCAACCAGTCAAGTCAGTTTAGCGTCATTTTCCTTCTTGTTTCAATCCAGGGCAAGTCGGCGTGTGTGGCTCAAGTGACAGCCGAAAAAACAATAATTAAGTAACTCATTTTCATATTTTTCACTTGGGAAGTTCGGTGATGGAAGGCAAAATGATTTATTTTTTAGATCAAAAGAGAAGAGATGATTGTGAGAGACTGTTGATGGCACTCATCTTCTTTTCAAACTTCAAAGAAATTATTTGGACCTCACCAGCGAGCTCAATATGGAAATGAGCTGCACTCAATGCGCTAGCCTTCAAATGACAAACTAGTATTCGTGCGACGGCGAACTAATACAATTAGAAGAGAAACAGAATAGTCAAATGGATGAAATAGTGTTGTCTCCCACTACATTTCTTAGGTTCGATGGCGATTATTGCTGATATTTTGCCGGTCAACCATTTTTTAGCGATTTTTCAATGAGATTGAGTAATTTCACTTTTCGGTGAGTGTTTCGGTTCACTACTCACCGAACCAGATGAAATTTGGCAAATTTTGCCGAAATGTTTTACCGTGCTTATAACATACTATTCCAAGACACCCATTAAATTTATATTAGTCATTAGATTAGAATATTATATGTGACTACTAAATCTTATGACTCATTGGGTACTCATTTGAGAATCTTGACTTATTCACTAAAAAGTATTGTTCTTGTTGGATTTTCTTCCTTTACTCTTCTCTAGTTACTTCTTTACTATTCCTCCAAAGAATATAAATGGAATGGACTGTACAGCGACAAAGCTCTGCAACACCCTACAGTCACCTCGTCTCCTCATTCCCTTTCCTCCTTTCTTCTCTCTTCTCCTCATACTTCTTCTCCTTTTTCCCTTTCTCTTTCTCTTTCCTCCTCTTTCTCGTACTTTTCTTCTTTTTTCTTTATAGATGTGAGATTTGAAGTGCATCCCGCGGATCTGGAGGTTATGCTGCCACGAGCTTTTGTTGGTCACCTTTTTACTACTATATATATATTCCAATCGGGTAAACGGGTCAACCCTTCAAGTCGGGTCATACCGTATTGTGGCGGCTTCGCCCCCGCACCCCTCCACAAACTGAGATCAATGATGATAAACTTTCGCTTCCACCACAGATCTCTACAAACAGGTCATTTAGGTTATCCACCAAAATATGTCGGTGCAGGTCCATCTTTCAAATCGGATACAAGAATTTGAGTAAAAAACATAGCACATGCCATCGTGCCTTTCTAAAAAGAAAATAAAAAAAGAAAACCACATTTTTCTCCTCATATGTCAAGTCTAGCCACTGATGCACAGAGTTAGGGACCAACCCTTCCCTCTCTATGATTCGTACTCCAACTAATTAACATTGAGAAACGACATATCAGTTCCAACCCTTCCCTCTCTATGATTTGTATTCCAACTAATTTACATTGAGAAACGACATATCAGTTGTTAAAAACCAAAGACCCTATTTGGTGGAGCTAACAGGAGAATCTCTCGTGCATGTACGAGTTCCCTTCCCCAAAATTTAGATTCATAGAAAAACACAAGAACGAAGCTTTCATGACCAAGCTGGCTGGGATTAGACTACACCTATTCGTCTGGGCCCAAGCCAACCCCATGAGATTTTAAAGCTCTAGCTGTACAAGAACTGTGGGTCGACCTGGGAATGTGACATTTTCAATTCTGATCAGTCTCTCCCCAGATGTATAGCCTGTTTCAATCTTTTAATCCCCAGAGGTTCCTCTTGATACAAACATAAAAAATTTATGCTCTCTTTTGTCCTCTGCCTTGGCCCAGAATTTCATTGCTACTGTGGACCTGCAAAAACCAATAATGTTAAGATATCTGAATCAATACGTCATGAGGTGTCTCAATAATACTGATGAATGATACAGAGAGAGAACCCATCATGAACAGTTTCTAGTTTACAAGCATTAAACTCACCCAGAAGTGACAAACTACTAGAAACATATGGTGCAGCAGCTCCTCATTTCAGAAGAAGTAAAAGATTCTTGACTTGACTCTAAGTCTCTAACTTCCTTACATGCTTATCTACTGGCTCTACTTAATTTTGAAATTTAAATTCATCTTCTCCCTCTAGTCCCCTACCACTCTTCCTTATTTAATTATTTCTATCTTATCATAATATTTAGTAGCTTAGTGTTAATTATAAAACAAACCAGTCCAAATCAAGCCGGCCTGTAGCTACCACCGCCCTCAATTAACTATTCACATATCCACATACCAGACATTGGATTCAATGTCACACCAGCACAATTTATGGAACAGAAGACCTAACATTAGGGAAGAATTGTCCCCTTCTTAAGTCAAATTTGATCTTATCAGAATCTATGCTTTGTGTATTATACTTATGAAGCCTTCAATTTTGATTATAGTCAATATAAAAGATATGGTAGTTCACACCAAAAAATCTATATATATAATATAATAATAGAGATAAAATATTTCTAGGGAGATTTAACACAATGGTTAGCTCCCCAGAAAAGATATGTGAATTATACATACAATAGTACTCTATGATTTCATTCTATCAAAAAAAAAAACCTTATTAACTGATAATTATTCCCACAAGACTTCGAATATGACTGTTCTAACTCGGGAGAAAATGACTTGATTATATATCCCTAGAATTGATTCTACATCTATTTTTATGTTAAGATTTACCCTGAAACGGAAAAGATAGAAGAAGATATAAAAGTGAAAGTGCTCTTCATGTCGTTACAACCATTTCTTTACAAAAAACCATTATACTGAATTGTATTTACCTCCTCTCATCTAAAGAAGGTATTCTCATTCTTAGCTTTGGGGAATATGCCATTATTCCCTGAAAAAAAACTGTACCTGTTGTAGTTGTTGGTTCTCTTATTCACAAAGATTTCCCCATTCTCCATTCTCCATTCTCCATTCTCCAATTGTGTTGAATTGCTGGCATCGAATGGGCACCTGAAGCCTTTCCAGCAATTGAGAATCAAACTCTTTCCAGCAAAGTTTAGATAAAGAAAAGCAATTAATCAATGCCAAATGGGCTCCAGGTAATTGCCATATATCATGGTGAGGCATCACTTAACTGGAACCCAAAAATAAGATCAACATGTGGAGAAGCATATAATACATTTGAAGAAATTATTTCCAAACAAAGAAGGTGGTTGATGCCATGGAAGATATTGGGTTCTTTGCTTGATATCTCTACTTCTTCTGCCTCTAGTTTTTGTTCTTACAACTCATAATGTTCAGTAAAGGTAAACCATTGACTGTCATTTGTCTTCTAATCCAGTATAAATCTTCTAAAGAGAACGTGGGCAGGTGCTTGATTTAGAACATTTAAAGCTTTCTAACCATTATATCACATTAGAAAAGCTGTTCTATGGCACTTGCCCACGTTGCCTTCACATCTATATTTATGTATTGGTAAAGATGTACAACCTGAAAGAACTTGTCTAAGGATAAGGAACCTATTAAAACAATCTTAAAGTTGTTCTTAGATATATTTTTTTATTGAAACATCTTGAAGATCCTTGTAGGGATATTCCTTCAATATTGGTTTTCTTTTCCATCCAACCAAAGAGAAACCTAGAACCTGTTTGGGTTTATCTTGAAATGGCCATCTCAGATAAAAGCAGGTGCTTGAATGGAAAATTTTTCTTCTTCATTATGGTGGGAAATTGCCTTCTGCTTTGGTGTTGGGATCCTCTCTAGTGAGGCCATCCTACTAATTAAGTATTCAAGTAGCAGATATTGTGTATTTACAATCTGCTTTTCTTTCTTTCTTCTTTATTTGTATTCCTAGGGAGATCAATGCTGTTACAGATTTCTTAGTTTGGAAAGCCTAGTCACTGACGAGCACAAGCACGAGCACGACTGTTTAACCATCTTCCTCTCGTTAGTTGTGAGATCCTTGAACTATTTTCTCGGCTTGATGCTTGAATGAATGCGTTCTCTTACCCTCCACCATAAAAAAAGGGGAGGAAAACACTAGCAGTGTCTTGCCTTTGAAGAGATCCATGTCAAAAATAGAAAAGTGAAAAACAGATAGCTGATGAGCTCTAAATAGCTATCAAAAGTTTCAGCACTTAGAAAGGGTCAAATGATTTAAGCCAACACAACCCCATCAATAAAGCTAGTTTAGTAGGTTATTTGGAATGATAATTCTCATATGGAGGACCCCATCTCTTGTTGCATTAATGTGTTTATTATGCTTTTTATAGTGCTACTTCTCATGAAATAAATATGCTGATGTGGAAGAATTTAAAGGTGCATCAACCAAGATTTTATATTTGTTTTAGAGTGAGTGTATGTAAATCCAGATCTTCTACTCATATGGAGCGAAAAAATTTTAATCTACATGGTTGGATTCTTATTATAGCTATCAAATCTCAAAGTAAAATCTTTATTTTTTTTTCTAGTAATCATAATTAATGGTGTTAAGTTTTATTTTAGCTAATTTACTAAAAAAAATGAGGATCTTGCTTTAAAATTGTATCCGTGTCAAGAATCCAAGTATGTGATCAAGTCCATTCATTGCCATACGTATGTCAATGCAGGGTTTTTAGAGTGGTAAGATCCATACTTCTCAGTGGAGAGTCATGGATTTACCCTTGTAGGCGATAAAACTTCCTTTGAATATGTAATCAAGGTGCGCGCAAGCTGGCCGCATGAACACACCAAAAAAGAAAATCAAGGATATGCTTTCTTTAATCTACAACGGACTTAATTGGGCCCACTGGCCTAGTATTATAAGGTATATAATATTATAATTTATAAGTATGAAGTTTTATTTTTTTTAATTTTTTTTTCAAAGAAAAAATTCAAACTTCCAAGAGTCAAAAATAAGCAGCGCCAATGAATGGGCTTGATCACCCACGGATGGCAAGTTGGCGACACCTTTTATTAGGGAAGGTGGCATGGGACCCACCCACCTCACATTTTAGGAGAGAGCGGGTCCCACCATTTATATTATAATAATTAATTATTAATTAGTTAAATTGAAAAAGAAAAGAAAAAAGTGGGGGGAAATGGGATGGTGACGTAGCGGTGAAAGAGCAGCTGTTTTAATTTTTAACTTTAAAATACCGCGTGCGAGGGAAGATGAAGAGGAAGAGGAGGAAGTATACGTTGGAGTGGAGTCACATGATCCGCGCCTCCACGTGCGGAGGTGTAGCAAAGCGATTTCAAAATTGAGATGTTGACGTGTCTCCATTTTATTGGATCTTCTGACGTGTTATCATCGCAGCTAGCATCGTTAAGGTCGTCGCGTTGGGCTAGACGTTGCGTAAGTGGCCCGCCTCGTTTAACCACTTTGGATTTTTTTTTTTTTCCTTTCTTTTAATTCACTTGTTTACCCTTACTCTCACCTCCAAATAACCAGAAATACCCTCGTCAATTTCGTAGGAAAAAAATTTTCCCTTCTTTTTGGTAAGACGGATCTCAGAATTTCAAACTAGAGATACTTGGGTACAATGGGAATTCTATTGTACTTTCAAATTTTGAGCCTTCAACATAACTCATTCCCATCTGACGATTTGATTACAGTGCATTCTTGATTGTAACATATTTGAATATTTAATGAGATACTTTGTCTGTGTTTTACTTAGCATGTTTAAAGCTTATTCAAATGTTAGACATGTTTCTAACATAGTGATACAGCCTCCCGTATAAAGAAAATGAGACAAAAGAAATTTGAGTTCGCGTCTTCTCTCTTCGTGTCTTTTTTTGATTTTTTACTTAGCATCCCCTTAATCGTTGCATAAGTACAAACCTGCCCAAAATGACTACTTCATCATCTATGAAATCCTAAGTAAATACCACCATACTCTAGTAAGCATACTGATTTTGAATCATGTGACTTGATCTCTTGATCATCGTCTTTGCTATAGAAAAAATAAAAGAAAAAAGAAAAAATTTGTACAATCCATTGACTTAAGGGTTTGTCCCTTTTAGTTATCCATCCAATATTTCATATTTCAAGTGTCAATGCTCAAATACCCAAAACATTAAAACCCTTGACTACCTTGTCTACATTATAAAATTTCCATTAGTGTTGCTTATTCTAGGGTTTAATACTTTAATCCTTCGAAGAATTATCATTAATGCGATGCACTAACACCCAAATTAACACCACAATTGTCTCAATGGGTTATCTATCTACCTGTTTGCTCAACAACCAAATACAAACGTATGGTGTTAACTTCAATATTGAAGAATGGGTAGCATTGGTGCAACAAACCCAAGACAGAGAGGCACAGAGATGCATAAATAATAATGACCTATGAAACTATTCTCAAGCAATTCTGATTCAATGAAAAATAACCTCCTTTTTTCCTTTCCTTTTTTTTTTTTTCCTGGGTAATGGAAAATTGGAAATAACTATTTTGGAGTGGAAACTGGAAAGTAAGAGAAGAAGGGAAAATGGGTGAAAAGGGTAGAAATTAGAAGGGCAAATTAGTAAAAGAAAGCACAAAAGATGGACATCCCCTCGTTCCCACCCAAAAACCCTTGCGTCAAAAGGAGTTATTATTGATAACTGAAGAGCGAAGGTTATCCGGACAAAGGAAAAAGCAAGAAAATTGTTTGCAGCAACCATTTCTCTTCTCTGCTCTTCATCTCTGTCTTTCTTAATCTGAAACCCTTCACAGTTTCATCTTCTACGGTCGTTCACTGTTTGAAAAAAATGGTATCTTTTGAGGCAGGTTTGCTCGTAGAAGAGTTTCTTGACTTCTCTTCGGACATCGGTGAAGAAGACGAGGAAGAAGATAACAAACAGAGCAACAGCAAAAGCAACAGCAACAACTTCACCACCAACGTCAACAGAGAAAAAGCCCTTTCTTCCTCTTCAACTCTGGCCTTGGAATCTAAACCCACAAACCCTACTACTACTACTTACCAAGACCATGAAGCACAAACCGTGTTGGACCTTTTTGATGGCCACCACCGTCCCATCCCCGTAAGTGAAAGGAAAAAAAAAAAAAATCTCTCTTTTATGTTTTTTCCTTCGTTCATTTCTCACAGGCGTTCCTGCAACTCTTCTCTTGCCTTCATTGCTATTCTTTAGAATCGGCCGAGTCTTTCCGTTTTTTCATTTTTTTTTTCTGGGTTGACAGTTGGAAAAGCCCGTCGACTCGGATGGGTTAGACCGGGTGAAGCTCGACAGGCCGAGTTTCATCGTCAATTTGGACATTTCATTTAAAGTTTGAATTTTCAACTTCGAAAAGATGTATGAGAATTACACCTCAGAATACTGAACTGCAAAGAGCCCAAATGAGTTCTTTGCTGGAAAAGGCAAAATTTCTGTTTTTTTTCAAAATTTACTTGGCTGCAATTAAATGACTCGTTCGAGTTTTAATTGAATCGCCCGTGTTGACTCGTTCTCTGTACTCAGGAATTCCTGGAAGAAGAACTGGAATGGTTAACAAACGAAGACGCCTTTCCACCCGTAGAGACATTTGACGACATTTTCCCAGGGAAGCTGTGTAAGGTCTCAACTAATCATAGCCCTAATTCGGTGCTTGAGAACAGTAGCGGCAGCAGTAACAACAGTGGCATTATGATTTGCTGCGCTAGCCTTCGAGTCCCAGTTCGAGCCAGAAGCAAGAGGAGAAGGCGGAAACGAAGTGGGTTCTCAAATATGTCAGGTCAGCAATGGTGGTGGTGGTGTGAGCCCAAGAGCAAGAGCAATGGAGGAAAATCAACATTAGCAGCAGCAGCAGCAAATGAGACGATTATGGCGACCATAGGTAGGAAGTGTTTGCATTGCGGGGCTGAGAAGACTCCACAGTGGCGAGCAGGGCCTCATGGACCAAAGACACTCTGCAATGCTTGTGGGGTAAGGTACAAGTCGGGCAGACTCGTGCCGGAGTACCGGCCGGCGAGTAGCCCTTCTTTCTCTAATGAATTGCATTCCAATTCTCACAGGAAAATATTAGAAATGAGGAGGCAGAAGCAGCAGGAGTTGTTCATGGAGTCACTGGATAAAGGGTAGCGCTTAAATCCTTCTGTTGTTGGATAGATAGCATATAATTTAGAGATTGTTGTATTGGATAGTTGTTTGGATTTTGTTTTAACATTAAGCCACTTGAATAGGGAAGTTTAGTGCTTGCATTTAAATTAGGAAAGCTCAAAGAAAAAGAAAAAATCAACAACAAGAAGGAGAGACCTTTTTCAGTACTATTCATTTATTCATTGTTCAATGGCTGATGGAGTCATGTGAAGTGTAGATGAGAAGAATGGTGAGTGCAGAAATTAGGATTTACAAGTAGTCTTCATTCACTGACTCGGTTATTCAGATAGAGATTAGTGACCTTAGTTATTGAATAGTGATTGTGGAAATCAGGAGATTGGTAATGTTGGCTGGTGTTGGAGGGGAAGTGATCTGGGGTGGTTGCACTGTGATTCAATCCCGACCTTTGGTTTTTGACTTAGGCTAGTGTTCTTGAATTCCTGGAAGGCAATATATGACTTGGCTCCCACCCAACACTACTCTGTTTGCTCACTTGATGCAAAAACAGTCTGAACCAATTGCTTGGAAAGTAAAAGTTTTTTTAGTGGACTTCCTTGATGTATCACCTTTTTTATTTACAATTAGATTATTTTTTTGTTAGATGACTGCAATTGATAATACTTTTTGTTTTGTTGTTTCTGTATGCCCCTTAGTTGAGATGCATACCATCCTAGTTTCAGTTCTTGGAAAAGAAAATGCTCTGGTTTGATTGTTGCCATCAAAATTGTACAATTTGAGGATGTTGGTCAAGTTCATATATATGTTGTTTTACTCTGGCAAGGCTTTGAGATCATAATTACAGCCATATGCCCAAGATTCAGAGTTCTTCAATAAATGAAGCATGAACTTGTTCTAGTAGAGAATTCCCTCAGGGAGGGAGTTAACTAGCAGAGATAGAGATAATGGAGTCACTCTCTTCCTGGTATAGGCGATATTACTTCATTTAGCTTGATAGTTCATGTGACCCTTCTTAATGCAAGAGTGAAAAGGTGACTGTTCTTTCTGTTCTTTCAAAACTGTTACCTGCTTTCCTTGACTAAAATCACATGTAATTGTTTCTCTTCCTACTGAAAATGTCTTTAACAAGTCACGCTACATGTGATTAATACTACGGTGCTGATGCCTTTTGTCCTCACAACTGCCCAGAATATATGACATCTTATCACAGAGTTCCATATGCAGATCCTCTTCTCATAAACCTAAAAGAAACTTCCCTTCCCTGTCTATGGTTCTGGTTGGTGCCATGAATTGGTTCTGTTTTTAATATAGTTTAACGTTCTCTGTTCTGGTCTATGCAATAGTCCAGCGTCTAGTATGTTGTAACCTTCCTACGATCTCCATTTATTCAAAGAAATCCAGTTTTGGGGAACCCCAAAAGAAAATATGGTTGAAGCTTCATATCCTGTTCTGTTGAAAGTTCTTCCGGCCTAAATGGTTTAGATGGAAAGGCAATTGGAAATCGTGGTGGCTGCTGAAGAAGACCCACACGACTCTTTCGCCGAGTTTGGAAGCTAGTCATAGTGGTGGCATTTGAGCCTGAGTGGGCATGGTTGAAAATGACTTTGCCGAAGAGGGGAGCAAGAGTATTTCAACTTTTCAATCCATGGAAAGTTTCCAGATTTGCATGGTTGAGTGGGAATGGCTTTTACATTTGCCAAATCCCACCACTTGATTGGATTCTTGACACGTTTCTAATCTTAAGTAAGATCATCTTTTTTAAGTAATTAGTTAAATTAGAACTTAATACCAAGAGTATTTCAACTTGTGAGACTAGAGAATGATGTGATGGAGAAGAGACAATGTCCGAAATTGTTGTAGGAAGGAATTTTGCAAGAGGAAAGGTATCATTCGAACGGAGGATGCATCAATGGTTATGCAAGAGGATGGAAGATTTATACTCCTGTCATTCTTCATTCTATCAGTAGGGTTTTGTTATTTTGTAGTTAAGGAATGAAGGTGGTGTGACTTTTGTTTGGAGGAGTTGTCCTTTGAAGGTGGGTTCACAAACTATTTGGTTTCAATGGTGGTAGTTAACTGGTTCGTTTTCCAAAGTTATCGTTTGAGTATTGGTATGAGAAGGTGGTGGTGTACATTGCAAAACGGTGTGTAGGCCTATAGCTTTGGATCGAAGGACAGGATAAGATTTCTCTCGCAACTTTGCTTGTGTCCTTGTTGGACTCGAATTGGATGCAGAGTGGGAGGAGGAGGTTTAGGTGGAGCGATGTGAACCTGTTACATTCAAAGCCTTCAGCTTTCTCCCAAAAGTCATCATGTATAAGCAGGGGATTGAAACTATGTGTATTGTAAATGCTTTGGGCATATGGTGGCACAATGTAGGGCTAAAAAGGAGGCTGATATTACTCAGGCAGCAACAGAGAAGGTGGTGGCGGTGGCGCCACAAGGGGTGGTGGTGTGGATGGTGAGCAATGTTCGAGCAACAAGGGGGAGTTAGGTTTGGAGGGGATACTTGCTACAATAGGGTCTCAATCAATTGAAATTCCTATAAAATCTCAATCTTTTCCAGTTCAAAATTTGTCAAATGAAACCCTGGCATGTGATGGAGAGAGTTCATCAAGAGGTGAGTTCGAATTTTTTTAATTTTAAATTTAAAAATTTGGTGGAAGACGGTACCGTAGATGGTGAGCATGGTTTCAAGCAACAAAGGGGAGTTGGGTTTGGAAGGGACTTTTGCTACAACAAAGTTTCAGTTGGCTGAAACTCCTATAATTTCTCAGTCTTTTTCATCTCATAAGCTGTTGGATGAGACCTTAGCATGCGACGGAGAGTTTGATCAAGAGGTGAGTTCGAATTTTTTAATTTTCAGCGTAAAAATTTGATGGATGAGGAAAGGTGCTTGGGGCCCATTGTGAGTTGTAGAGGACCTTGGGAGAGTGGAAATATTGTGGACTTTCAATTTGAAGGCTTTGAGAATCTAATGAAAAATTTTGTGGATGCGTGAGAGGGTTGGAAATGTCAATTCTCATGGTGAGGGATTTGGAATTCAAAAAGATAATATGTGGATGGATGTGCAAAAGTTGGAAATGTAATAGTGTCTCAAGATGAAGGATTTGAAATTCAAAATGATAATTTGGTGGATGGGGGATGTGTGAGAGTTGAAAATGTCGTGGGCTCTTAGTATGAAGGATTTAAACTTCAAAATGATAATTCGGTGGAAGGGGTATGCGTGGAGGGTGGGCTATCCCAAGCGGCTAATGATGGTCATGAGTTGGTGGTGGATCTATCATATGTAATGCTACAGTCAATCAAACAATTGGGTGTACACAAAACCCAAATAGACAAACATGGTCAAGTTTTGTGAGGTTGCTCTTGCATTCTCAGGGTTGCTACTAGTCAAAAAAGAGTTAGGGTGAATTATGCATCAAAGAGAGGTGGTCATGGTGCCTCTAGTTGAGGGGGTTGGGGTCAAAGGCATGCCCAACAGTTGATTGATTTTGAGATAGGTAGAACCAATTATCATAATTTTTTTCTTTTTCCCCCCCCCCCCCCCCCCCCCCCCCCCCCCCCCCCCCCCCCCCTCCCCCCCCCCCCCCCCCTCCCTTTTTTTGTGATAGAAAAGACAATACGTCTCTTAAAATCACTTGACCGATACGATAGTCGATACTGATACTTTAAACTTTGCTTAGAGGGAACTTTGTCATCTGCAAGGGTCAAACCCATGACTTCTTCACTGAGAAGTGTTGGATCTTACCATTCTACCAACCCTACAATTTTATCATAATTATTTATCTAAATAAAAATAAATAACCAATCACCAAATAGGTACCTAACAAATACTCAGATTTGCTTTAGGGGCATTAGGTTTTTGGGATCCATGCAAAAAGGAAGATTTTATTTTGTATTTTTCTCTTTTCTTTTCTTCTTTTTGATTGTGGAATAGAATATATTTGAAAAGGAACATATCAAGGTAGAGATTCAGAATTATTCAAGAATACGATGAATCCCAAGTGGGCTTACTGTTGAGCCATGAATGGGAGAATATAGATTCTATCTATCCGTCTCCACATTAATTCGATGATAACATTTAAACATTCGATCAGAACGGTCTCTTAACACCGTTTGAACTAAGGGATACAACAATAATTTATAAAATATAGGGTTCTTTTAATAATTAAGGGCAAACAACAGTAATTATACCTACTAGAAATTTCCTTCTTTTATTTGGTAACTATGCACTTGACACCTTGGTAACATTTGTTTTCAACTTCTTCAGCACCAACATGCATAATCTTAATCAGATTGTATAAACAATGATGAGATTAAGAATTTGAATCTCTCTAGGACTTGGGGCGACGCTTATATGTGATAATTGTCCCTCCTATATGAACCTACCAGTTCTTTAAGAAAAAAAAAGAAGAAGAAAAACTTTTAATATGTTGTCATGTCATTAAGTTGGGTGACTTTTCTATCCTATTCCATGTGGATGAGTTAGAGATGCTTCAACCTGCTAACGAACTTACAATAGAAGGATGAGGGTAAATTTGGTATTGTAAAAACATTTGAATAAAAGAAAGATAAAATTTGCATTTTAAATATTTGTTCAGTTATGATATATCATTTAACATTAATCCTTAACAATAGGGATGCATTCATAATTGAATTTTTTAGGGGTAGTAAATGTAATTGATTTAAACCCAAATGGTCCACATGTAATTTGCTCTAAATAAATAGTATTATTGCATTGGGTGACTGCCTTGTTCTCTCGAAAATCCTTGAAGAATGACGAAGAATAGAAATTTCTTTCGTCTCTGAGAGAGCCATGGATGATGAGTCTCGTGAGATTGCATGAAGGAGAGAGGAGGTGGTTCGCCGGATATGCCACTGCACAGACAAGGCCGTTCTCACACTTGATGTAAAAGACTCCTGGATTTGGTGTAAAACTACAGAGAGAAAGTTCATAGTCAAATTTGCCTATTGTCAATATCTCTCTATGTTTGAAATGTAGGGTAACATAGCTTCATTCTCTTCTAACTCAGAGTACTAGAAGGAAAAAAAACATATGGAACATTCTTGGCCTTCCAAAGATTAAGCACTTTCTTTGGAAAATCACATGAAGCACTTCCTTTAAGTACTGTTATGGTCAAATATAATGGGTCGAACTAAGAAACTAGACCAGATTATTGGGCTAGGTCCAGGGGCTGAAATCTGGGCCAAAGAGAATCATTTAGCAATTCTCGGATTTGGCACTTCTCGGATTTGCCTTCCTGCCAGCTTCTTGGGACTTCTCAGCAGAGAATAGGACAAAGTGATGCACATCCTCTCAACATTAAATGGCCCTGACAATGCTCTCAGTTGAAGCATTGAAGGTCCTCAGAAGGCATTAAATGCCCTTGTTGATAAAAGAGTCCATAACGTGGCCCAAGCTTGTCTTGGAGATTGCATCCACCTTCTTGTCCCCTCAGCCATGGACATGTGTCACATCAAGGTTAAAAGTGATGTTGACTCATCAAACCACCAACAAATATTTAGCTGATGTAAAGGTCACTGAAGCAAGTTAGCTTGTCAAGCAAGCCACTCTAGAAGCCATCTCCACCCTCCATCTCACAAGCCAACATCCAAGGGTCATGAAGCATGCTATTCTTTTAGGTATACTTCACTTATATAATCCCTCATCCAGCATGAACGGGGTAAACTCTAGACACTCCAGCCTTCATTATCTTCAGCTTTCTAACCCTTCAAGAGGATGGTCTTCATCATCTCTTGGGGTCTTTTCTCCTCAATGGAGCCTCCTATTTGTTGGCCTAAGCTAACAAGATCGTCGGAGGTGGCTTCCCGTCCTCAGAGGCAGCCTACTTTCACATTGCTTTGGTCTCAGGAACAAGGGCTAGATCCGGAGCGAACCATGGAGCTAAGATCACATTTCTTGCACCAACAAGTACAATTGTTTTTTATTGAAAAAGTACAATCTCTCCTTTATGTTTAATGCGTGTATCTATTTGTGAATCTATTTATTATGCCTTATTTTTTTGTAAACATGCAAAGGAATGTTGGAGACTAACCCGGTGGCTCAGTTGACTAACCCTGAGGGGTGGCTCAGTTGATATAAAACCAACACCTCCAAGTAGGAGCTCAGAGTTCAAATTTCCGTGGGACTAGGGGTGAAGCATTGCCTTATATTTAAATTATATATAACAATTATCCCGCTAATGATGAAGTCAAGGTGCATGAAAGCTAGCCCCGGCAAATCTCAGTTCTAAAAAAAGAAAAATGTTGGAGACTATCTCCGCTTAGAATTGATACCTATGATTTTCATGCTCATCCATGTTTGATTTGATATGTTTTCTACGTTCTAAATTTAAATATTTTTATGATGATTTGAACATTGGCGATATATTTGTGAAGTACTTTGTGTTGGTCCATATTGAAGTCAAAATTTTTTGCTCCATGTAAGGGTTGTCTTCCATCTATTTCGCATACCATGCATTTGTTTTTCGCTCTTTGATTACTGATATTCAGCAATGTAGCAATAGGTCTACCGAGTGCTAATAATGGAAAATTTTCTATTACAACAGAGCCTATTGATGAGAAAGACATGTTCCAGCTCTATTCCTATGGGAATTGGGATAAACAAAGCAAGAAGGGAGGGAGGAAGGACCGCACGGAGTATTATCCTTTGGGATCCTCAAGGTGTTTTCATTGCACCCTAGGCAAAAGCTTGTAGGGGTTTATCACTAATTATAATTGAGCTTGAGGTCATTCAAGATGGTTTGATGTTGGTTACATCTATACTTGGGTGTCTAGGTTTCTTGTGAATTTTATAACTCTTATGTCACCCCTACAAATGTTTGTATAGAGAATTTGACTTAAATTTATTTTTTATTTTTGAATTATATTTTTTGAATCGAAGTTCATCCGGGTCAACTCACCATAACAATATCTCATGAGGATTTTTATATAATTAATATAAATGAGGCTTTGCCTCTGACTCCAAGGAGATTCAAACTAAGACATCCTATGTGGAAGCGTTGGTTTTTTGCTAACTGAACTATACTTCAGGGTTAGTCAAAACTCTTTGGGATTAGTCTTTACCCAAAAACTAAAAAAAAACTGTCTCTTATAAATATTTATATATCAAAGTTATACCACAAAAAAAAATAAAAATTAAAACATTGGCGTTCCGTTCTCCCCCGTCACATTATGGTTACCGTTATGCAGTTGTCGCAGTGGGATGGCTTCGTTCAACCGTTACTTTGAAAACCCATTGTAGAAAACATTCTAATCCAACGTCTGTGGTTAACCAAAGAAAATTCTTTTGATGGTACTGAATTTCTGAATCTTTTAGTTACGATCTTCCGTAAAGTGGAGGCCCGAGATTCGAGATTCTACTCCATTTTGTCCCGCCACCCGCCACCTACACCCCTCTGGCCCTTCCGCTCTCAGCCGCCTCTCTCTATTAAACGATCTCACAAACAAACCACCAGAGAAGGAAAAAAGGGCAGCGAAGATAGCAGTTTTGCAGAAAAATGGAGAACGGCCTCGTCTGTGCGGTAGCAAATCCGCCGAATCACCTCCTCTCTCATTCGCGCAATCTCACAAGACTCGTCGTCCCTGCCTCACTCAGACACAAAAGAGAGTTCTCTTCCTCGTCATTCCTCAAGGTTTTTCTTTTCTGTTTCTTTTCCATTTCTATCTAGTTTCCGAATTCGTAAGTTTGTTTTTGATTTTCCCTACTTTAACGCTTGTGATGAAAGATCGATGGTTTAAGATGTTGTGATAAGAGAGTCAGGGAAGTGTTTTTCATTTCAGACATTTTGTTCTATGTGGATGTAATGGGATTATGTTATTGGACCATTTGATTAGTGTCGAACTCGTTTTCTATTTTTCAGTTGAAGAATCACCCTCCGTTGAACTCCTCCCTCCAAACGACCTTCTCCGCGCAACGTGAAGCAACCGTAGTGTCTGATCCTAGGTTTGTATTCTTCACAATCCGGAATTTGTTGTATTTCTTTGAATTCGAACATCAAATGCTCCAGGTTTTTTTACTTTTGTCCTAATGCTATTGTTTTGGAAGATCAGTCATTGAAAACATTTATAGGTCCCAGGGATTGAGATATCTTTACTGCCTGCCCCCCCCCCCCCCCCCCAAATTTTTTTTCTTTTTTTCTTTTTTTAGAAACCAGTTATTTTTTTAACCATTTTACCTCTGGCCCAATAGTGGTACCTGATTCAAGGTTGGCCAATCAATACCAAAATCCTATACAATACCTCATTCCATGGATGGTGCTGGCATTTATAGGAGCCCCCATGCACTGAGTATGCTCTTTTTAGCTGTTTTGTCTCCTTATTCTGACTGAAGAAAACCTGAGATTGCATTTAATAATGAACATTATAAACAGGGGATAAACCAATGTTGGTCCTAATCTTTGGCATTTTCTGTACATTGGCCATCCTCAAGAATTGAACCTGGGCATTTTCCCTGGCAAGACAAACCTTGGGAAAGAAAGAACAACATTAGATGGTTAAACGAGAAATATTATTAGGCGCTTCTGGTCTAGTGCCATCCCACTTGTTATCTGATTTTTCCACTGTCTGATTCTTTTGCTGACGAGGATTCAAGCCTTTACACAATCAACCACTTTCCTTGGGTTGAGCACCTGGACCACCCAAGGTAATGATTTATGGGGATGATATTTAAAGTTAGCAATAGTTTTAATGGTTAAATTAGTGTAGATTAAGTTTGAATTTGGGTTTTCTTTGGAAGCACAAAAAGTTCAAGAAAAGGGGGAGTCAAAGACTCAAAACATTGGATTTTAATGGTAATTGATGTCTATCCTGATTGGATGAAAGGGATTATATATTGATATGTATGGGGCCTATAGGCGCATTAGTTCTGCACCTTAATTGTTTGTGGAGATTGACAACCTTCAGACTTGAAAGTCTTGTTTTGTAGAGTTTGAGTTTCCTGCTACAGAACCAAAATATCTATCAGCATATGTAATTAGAATCTGAACATGAGGGCACATAGCGAGCAAACAAGCTTCTCTTGGATTCTTGAACCCGGCTGCCAAGCTTCTAACGTGACTCTTTTATTATGGTTGACAAAAGCATACTATGAGCCATAACATTTGGCCAATCTTTTCTCAACGTTTCTCCTATCTTTCAATTTCATCAAGCAAGATTGTTTATGAGTTCTTTCCGCTCTGAGTCGCATGTACCTTTCTCCTCCTCTGTGAGTATTCTATTTTCTCCATCTCCACAACTATGTCCTCCGTTGGAGAACCTCCGCCCAACCCCCAAGACCTTATCCCGTTCACCCCCCCATTTACTCCCAACCCTTCTCCCTCTCGATGCTTGCCAGTAAACTCCACATCCACAGAAGATAGCCCCGACTTGGACGAGGAAGCGCACCTCGATGCTGCAGATGAAGTAAGGGTCTCTAAGGTGTGGGAAAACACTCTCGCCTGCCACGCCTTGCATGGGAAAGCTTTCTGCCGGCAGGCTGTCTCAGAAGGCCTTCTCACGCCAAAAATTCCCAACACAAGGTTGACGTCACCCTGCTGGATAAACATACATACCTCTTCCACTTCCACCTCACCATAGATGAGCTGAATGTCCTAAAGGAAGGACCATGGCCTGTTGCGGGTAACCTGTTGCTATTAGAGCCATGGAATCCTTCTTAATGATGGGAGTTTTGCTTCACAGAGTTTTAGATCCAACTTCACTCAATTCCTGCTGACCTAATGGACCCCATTATCATCACAAAAATCACCCGAAAGATTGGAGAAGCAAGGCTTATTATGGTTATCAAAGGCTCACAGTTTGGTAACAAGGTGCATTATGTTCAAGTGAGGCTGCAAAAGGATATCAGAAAACTCTTGAAGTCCTCCGTCAGTTTGCGATGCCAACAGCGTATGTCTTCTATTATTTCTGTGAAATATGAAGAAAATTACCGCTGTGTTACTCTTACTGTGGCCTTTTCGGTCACGAGGAGATGAGATGTACCAAGAAGTACATATCCTCCCCCCCCTCTTTATAGTCCTGTGGTCTCATTGAGGGCTTGCAATCTTTATGGGCCAAATCTAGTTTTGAGATTTGGTTTATTCCTAGAGCTGCTAACTCTGTAGTTGATGCTCCAGCCCAGCAGGCCTTGCCTTAGGCAAATAGGACACTATGCCCCCTTTCTACTTGGTGGCTTCTAGACCTTTGTAATCTAGATTTCTTTTGGTTTTCTTGCCCTTTGGCTCAATGAATCTTATTTTACCCAAAAAAAAATGATATGATAAGCTGTGGGATGGATTTCCAATGGATTCTAATGGTTAACTTGGGGAAAATAAAATATAAGTCCAAAGAAAATTTGATCTTGTAAGAAATTTGAGTAACAAGAAGGGGGAGAGGGGAGATGGGCACACTTCCGTAACTCACGTCTCACCGGTAGTGATAAACAAAACTCAAAATTCAATTCATCCCTCCATGACTCAACTGATCAATTATATCTATAGTCATATTGGGTGACATTGTTTTCATTTTTCAGTTTCAAACTATGACTTTAGATTAGAAACTGACTCCACACGTCGACAGTACTTTAGGATTCGCAGAAATTCTTTAAGACCCATTCAAGTAAATAACTCAGAAGAATAACTCTGTCTACCTATTGGATATCCTAAGCTTACTAGGAAAGTGTAATAAAGGTGATAGACTCAAAATAGGATTGTAACTAAGCTAATCAAATTGATGTAGTTTTCCTCCTTTCTACCCATATTTTAGGCCCATCATGATGTAGACCTAGATTGAATAGGATTGGCTAGGGCCAATCTTCCAAGATCTCAATTCAAAACTTAGGGTTTGAGGGCTTTAGGATTTGGGGTAGTTGATTGGGGTACACAAGAACATAGGTTATATTGGTTCGATGGGGTTGAAGCTTGGAGAGAACTTAGGTGATGATGTATTCCTTATAATGTTTAGGGTTTAGGGAAAATGAAAATATAAAATAGAGGAAATAGGTTTGGGGAATTTAGAAGATTTTAGAAGAATATAGATAGAGTGATGTAACCCAACTCTAACGTTGGGGTTCTTTGCAAGAATGCCCTAAACTTTAGGGTTAGTTGAAAATCTTCCAGTAAATTATCATCCAAAATTCTATGGGTTGATCTAAGGTTAAAGGAATACTTGTGGAAAGGGATATGGGTTGCTAGGGAAGATTTAGGATTTTACTAAATTCCTATGGGAAGATTTTGGATTAATATGGGAGGGTAAGAATTATTTCAAACTAACATGGGATGAAAAGGATTAATCCAACAGTAATATGAGAAAGCTTAATTAACTAAATCTAAATGGGTTGGGATAGTTTCCGAAGATGGGTAAAAATAGGGTTTTAGATCTTTGGGCAATCTTCCTTGGATCTTTTCCTTTCTTTTCTTTTCTTCTCTTTCTCTCTCTCTCTCTCTCTCTCTCTTTTGGGGTGGGGGGGGATGGTTGGGGGATGCCCTAGCATAGCATTTATCATATAAGGTCGAATCCACAAAAGGGGTTTGGCTAGATTTTTTCCGGTGCTGGCTGCAGACTTGACGCATTAACCCTCCTCCTTTACCTGAGCTTGGGACCGACAACAAACACTGGCCGAGATGGTAAAGTACTAGTGTGTGATGAGGATATTAAGAAGAGATGGGGAATCTATTTCTCTAATATACTAACGAGCCCACTTCAAGTATCTGTGAGTCGGACGATTACACATTTAAACCATCCACCAAGGCACCAATTTTTGAACATATATATAAAGAATTTCGATGTTTGAAGTATAAGAAGCACTAAGGAGGATGAAACTAGGCAAGACATAAGGCCTTGATGAAATCCCAATACAAGTATGGATGAGCTTAGGACCCACATGCTAGCGTGGTTTACTAAGTTAGTTAATAAGATTATGAGCATAGGAAAATGCCAGATGAATGGAGGAGAAGTATCCTGGTTCCAATTTACAAAAATAAATGAGATATTCAAAGCTATAATAACTATAGAGGCATTAAACTGATGAGCCATACTATGATATTATGGGAGAGTAATTAAAACCCATTTGAGACACTTAACCTCAATTACAGAGAACCAATTTTGGGGTTTATGCCGGGAAGATCTACTACGGAGGCTATTTATTTACCTATTTAGGAGACTTATGGAAAGGCATAGAGAGTGTAGGAAATACATTCATATGGTATTTATTGACCTAGAAAAAGCTTATGATAGAGTTTCTAGGGCGTTAATTTGGCGAGTACTAGAGAAAAGAAGGATCACAAGTAAATACGCCGACATAGTTAAAGATTTGTATGATGGTTCAGTGACAAGTGTAAGAACAGTGGGGGGACAAAATAATGAACTCCCAATTATAGTTGGGCTACATCATTGATCAACTTTAAGCCCATATCTATTTGCACTTATAATGGATGAATTAACCAAAGACATTCAAGACAAGATTCCTTGGTGTATGCTCTTTGCTGATGATATTGTATTGATAGATGAGACTCAAGTAGGGATTAATATCAAGTTAGAATCATGGAGAGAACCTTTGGAATCAATAAGCTTTAAACTAAGTAACGAAAACAAAATATTTAGTTTGTAACTTTAGTCATAATCGGATAGAGAATGAGGTGGTGAAACTTGACGACAATGAGATTCCTTAGAGTGATTGTTATAGGTACTTTGGTTAAATCATAAACAAAAGAGGTGATATAGAGGATGATGTTTCCTAAAGAATCAAAATAGAGTGGATGAAGTGGAGATGTGCGTCCAGGGTCTTGTGTGATCGACGTATTCCATTAAAGCTTAAAGGGAAATTCTATAGGACCGTCATTCGACTAGATATGATGTACGTTGCATAGTGTTGGGCTGTTAAAAAGAATCCTATAGATAAACTCAGTGTAGTAGAAATGAAGATATTAAGATGGATGAGTGGCAAAACTAGGAAGGACAAGATAAGAAATAATCATATTAGAGTTGGTCTATAAGTTGCTCCTATAAGTGATAAGTTACTAGAAAGTTGTTTAAGGTGGCACTACCACATTTAACGGAGGCATATAACGGAGGTATATAAATGCCCTTGTACAGAGAAGTGATATAATCCAAATTGAAGGAACTAGAAGAGCTAATGCTGACTTAAGATAAACTTAAGAGAAGTGGTGAGAAATGATATGCATAGCTTAGGCCTCGTATCTAGCATGCCCTCAAACATAACTGACTAGAGGGCAAGAATCCATGTAGAAGACCCCATTTAGTTGGGACAAGGATTATTGTTGTTGTTGTTGCTTGTTCATGCCTTAAATGATCTTGTATTGCTTTGAAATTAATATATGTTTAGTCTAGGACTATAATTTATGATTGTGTGTTGTCAAACTTACTTTTTGATTATTGCTTTTTTTTTTAAAATTAATTAATTTTTTTTTATTTTTTGTTTTTAAAAACTATTTTTAAATTTCAAAATAAATATATGTACATGGTATATGTGCTTGAACTTAATATATGTGAGGCATCATCACTTGATTTAGTTAGTCATTGAATTTTGTTGACTTGTTGTATATATAATCGTTCTATCAGACAATTCATGTAAGCTGATAATTCTCTAGCTGTATGCAATACAATTTGTACTTGTCGGAACTAGTCATTTGTTAGTATACTTCAATGATAGTTTTTAGTGGCTTTTTGGCAAAATACTATTTCTATTGTGTTTATTATGCTTTAAATAGGTAGGAGGCAGGAAATCAGATGAAATGGAGGTCATATAAGGCCCAAAACCTAGGGTCAAAATTTCAAGAAAAGCATAGGTTTCGACCTAAATTTCGGTCAAAACCTGGAGATCTTGGTTTTTGCCTGGGACGAAACTTAGGTTTCAACCGAAATTTGCACCATGCTGTTGATTCTTTTTCATTATTTTCATCCATAAATGTAGCACATGTCTATTTAGATTTGGAACTGAAGCCATGTAACTTCTTTTGCCGTTATGACTCCTTTTGAGCTTAGTGGTTGCTAACAGAACAACACAAATGTTGGAGTTCGTTATAACCAATTGTTCTGTATCATTCTCATGTTGGATGTTTTATATGCTTGAGAGGATTGCAAAGGAAAAACACTGTTTAATATCTTGCAAGGCTACAAGCTGTTAAATAATTACACTAGCTTCAAATCCATTGGTTATTTACGTTAGTTTCCACTTTTTGTGCTTGTTAGGCTTATATGTTGACTTGTTCTGAAC
The DNA here is from genome assembly GCF_041222555.1 of Hakea prostrata. Lineage (NCBI taxonomy): Eukaryota > Viridiplantae > Streptophyta > Magnoliopsida > Proteales > Proteaceae > Hakea > Hakea prostrata. The sequence goes on along the minus strand of NC_142606.1, from coordinate 12,503,339 downwards.
ATTGAAGTATTGTTGCAATCAGCAGTGAAATATTCGAATTGGCTGATATAAATTGGGATGACCTTGGATTTGGTCTTGTGCCAACTGATTATATGTACGTCAGCAAATGCACCGATGGTCATAACTTTTCTGCTGGCGAATTACAACATTTTGGGAACATTGAATTGAGTCCATCATCTGGAGTTTTAAATTATGGCCAGGTTTGTTATCTGAGTTATGCACTTTTTCCTTTCCCCTTTTTTTTTTGTTGTTGTGGGGGGGGGGGGGCAGGGGAGGGGCACTACAACACTTATGCTTTAGTTCTTTATTTCATTATATGGATGTATCTGTTAACTGGAATAATGGCTATTGTTTTCACATTTAGAAGTGGAAAGGCCATTACCTGGTGCTGGTCCCGTCACGCTAGGTCCTGGGATAGGAGAGTTTTACAGATGGTAGCTACCTCAAAAATTATTGGACTTCTTACTATCTTGTGCTTAAATTTCATGCTTTTCTACAAGGTTCTCATCTTCCTTTCATTTTTTCTAAGTAGCAAATACTTATTTATTATACAGGCTTCTTTTTATTTTTTTTTGGGGGGGGGGGGGGGTATATTACTGGTAGGTTACTTTAGACACATAATTGTGATGTTATGAAATGGAGATTTGGATTGGACTTTTGAGTCCAATTACAGAAAATTACATGGATAATTGGATATAGTTATATAAATTGTCCCTCTCTCTCCCCTCCCTCTTCCCTCTTTGTATTTCTCACTTTTCTCCTTGTGGGTAATGATATATATATATATATATATGTAAATTCGAAATTATAATTCAGTTTTGCTTCCTGTTGTTGTTGTATTTGTTGGAGGCTTCAGGTGGGTGAGCTGGAGGCTATGTTGTTGTTACTGTTTGGTTTTAGTTTGTTTTTTGGGCAAAAAAACAGAAAAGAGAAGAAGCCCCACCAGCATACGATTCTTTTGGGTTTCCCACTTTCCCCCACGATTTCTTCCATGTGTTTAATATCTCCTTTGTTCCAGGCAATTCACTTGAGATAATAGTAATTTACAAGCGACTGGATGCAAGTTTTGTATCACCATGCATATGGAATTGGGTCAAGTGTTGAAAGCATTTTAGGCCTTTTAGTACAATATAGTTTTGCCAAGGAATGTGTTTTATGTGAATAGAAGGATCCCCCATAATTGGGTTCCAAGATCCAAATCCAAATGGCCAATCCAAGCTGGCTGAATGCCCCCAAGGGCATTTTGGTCATTTTCAGCCCCATTTTAGGGTTCAATATGGATCTAGATAGAATCCCCTCTATCCAAGGGTAATGGATTTATTTTCAGTTTCTTATTTGAGTAAGTAACTTGAGAGTTATGTTTCATTGTAAGTTGAGTTGAGTTAGTTGTCAATAAGATAAGATTCCTTATCCAAAGGGGATCTTATCTTATAGGAGTTGTTCTGCTTAAGAGTCCTAGTTTAATTCAAAGTTGCTTTGCTTGAGCCCCAAGTTAAGTGTCTGTAAAGATTACAATCTAAGGATCTTAATCTCATAGTAATTTGATTCCTCTTTAAAGTTGAGATAAGGTAAGATTCCTTACCTTATCTAATAAGAATTTTGGATAAGAGTCTAGTTTAATATGTAATGGGATATTAGTAGGGATATCCCAGTTGGAGTCAGAGTCTGTTATTTTAGGCTATAAATAGTCTCTTCATGCATTGTTATTTTCAGATTTGAGGAATTAAAGAAATTGTTTGTGAATTGCCTGAGTGACAGGGTTCCTTTAAGGGGGACCCTGTGGTTTTCTTTGGGAGAGTTTTCAAGTTGTTTTTCAGCATTCAAGCAGCCTAAATTCAAGTTCTGAAGATTGAATGATCAAGTCCAGCAAGCTTTCTTCAATGTTTCAGCAAGCCAAGTAAGTCACAGCCCATTCCCCACCACCCCTGGCCTCCCTCTCTTGTCCGCAACCCTCCCCCACACCTCTGCCTTGCAAAACCTTCCCCAGCCTGCTGCCCTGGTGTTACAGCAATTCAGCACCCTTCCCTAGGTCCCACAACTCCCTTAGACCCTTCCCGGCTTCCCCTAAACCCCACAACCTTCCCAGCCGCTTCTCCCACTTACCCTAGCACCCGCAGGCCACCCTTCCCCTCCTCTCCCATGGCACCCAAATCCTAACCCCTTTAGGAAACCCTGATTTCCAGCCCCTCCTCCAACCCTTTTACTTCCATTAGGATCGCAGGAAGCCATAGACCCAAGTCCTACCGTTATTTCCTGCCGTTCTGTCCTATCTCAGTGACTTTAAAAATTCTTCATCTTCAACCTTGAGAATTGCAGAAAATTTAGAGTTGCAGGAATTTTTTTTTCAAATCTGAAATTCAATTTGCGAAAGGATTCAGATCTGAAATTGAGTTTTGGAAGGCTTTTAAACTCCATTAGAAACCCTAAAACTGTTCTCGCTTTCGCTGGAACTTCCTGGGCTAAACGCTAAGTCTAGGGAATTATCAATTTAACCTTTGCCCTAGACCTGGTGTATGCTGGCTTAAAAAGACTTCTAAGATCTTTTAACCCAGATCAATGTTCACCATTTGGTGTGGGTGTAGCCGTAAATGAATGATGACCAGTTAACCAAGATCTCTTTAGAGAAACAAGTAAACAACTCAAAAGGCCAAGACAAAGTTTCTTAAAATCCTGTTTATGGGCCAGTAGGGTGGGAGTGGGTTTGTAATAAGGACTGTAGTGGGATGAAATTTGGTGAAGGATGGTTGGTCTATGTGAAAACTTTCATTAACCTCGTCTGGGGTGGTCAGATTTTGTTTCAAGGTAAAAGGATAGGTTTCAAAGGGAGACCATAGGGGATATGGGATAGATACCTTGAAATGGGTCTGTGGAATTTAGGATTCTCTAATTGGGCTGAAACTTGGACCAAAAACCTAGGTAGTAGTTCCCAGGAGTTTCTCACCAAGTTTGGTTGAATTCTAGTGGTAAACTTCGAGTTATGAAGGATCTTGATATTTGGTTCCAAAGTAGGATTCTGAATTAAGGTTCACAAGAATTATGGTTTGGCTTGGAATGGGCTGAAACTTGGACACAATACAGGTAAGGGTATAGGGATGTGATCATCCATGTTTGGTTACATTTGTATGGCTAAATTTGCCGAACGGTTCTTGTTTTTGGGGTTTTAAGGAGTACAATTTTTTCAGAAAATATTTTATCTTGAAATTGGCTGGTCAGAGTAGGCTCAAATAGGATCTAAGGTCACCTGGTTTTGGTTGTATGATGTGCCTAAAATTTGGGACATATCTAATTGTTAGATTGGTGTAGGTCTAACCTTAAATTTTGAGTGTCATGGAAAGTTAGAAAATTCAAAAAAAAAATAAATAAAAAAAGAAGGTGATAATAGAAGTGGATGGGTATTGGCTGCCACTTACATCAATGTGGGAGCCTCATCTTGAACTGTGGAGGGGGTGGAATGACTTGTGTAGGTTGAAATCCACAACCAAAAAAGGCTCCTTGCTTGATTTCACAAAGAAGCTTTACTCAAATACCTTAGAGGTACCTTATTAAGGGCTGAGACCACCATTCCGACCAAAAACAGTAAAGAGACAACAATTTTGGGCAGCAAAACTGAGAAACTTCATATAATTATTAGCCTGTATCTTATTCTTTCCTCTAGAGGGTATAAATAGATGGCTAATCAGCCTTACAACTCATGTAGAAGTAGGAAATCTCCTGATAGAAATAGAACTAAAAAGCCTACTGGACCTAGGACTCCTTGCACGCTTGTCATTTGGACACTTAAAATTGAAGTGAAGCATAAGAAAATATTATTCTACCTTTATAACCTTACTTGGGCAGCGATTATATAATTAAACCAATTGATGCTCCCAAACAGGCCCATTATGAGGCCCCCACTTTAAAACTAAAGAATCAAGGGCCCATGAAAAATAAGCCCGAATAGGTGCTGATCCTGCATCAGGGGTTGTATGTCTTTATTCTGCAAGTTCACGTAATTGTAGTTGGTCTGTGTTCCTAATCAGGTCAGCTACATGCACAAGGGTAGAACTGTAATTGTGTGGGGACTAGGTTTTCAAAGTTTCCCTATATCTTGTGTACATGTGGGAAGCAACATTCTGAACTCCATTTTCAACTAGTCTGAATCACTAGAAACTGGGCTTGTCCATATTTATTAAATAGATATTGTGTTTTATGGAGAATGTAAACGTCTTTCCCATGGTTGTAAATGGGGCCGTTGCTTCTTTGGCCGTATCTTACTGGTGAAGTCAAACTCTTTCTTTTCATTGAAACTAAAAAGAAGAGTCTTGCTAGAGAAATGGCTGGGCATTGACGGCTACAAAATGGGGCTAGGCTAGTCAAGCAAAGAGCAGTCAAAACTCCTCCTCGTTGTACCAAAATAGAGGTCTGATTTGAACAACCAGGTACAGCATCTCCGCCCTTCTGGAAATAGGGGCCCCAACTGGAAACATGCGAAAAGGGGCCAACAAAAGGGTGTGGGCTCTTCGAGTGCCTCCCCTAAGTTTGTGGGTGGTAGTATGATTGGATTGGTACCTCATTGGTCGCCGCACCAATGGTCTTTCGCTCCTCTTCCTAGGACAGTCATAATGGAATTGCCTGAATGATATCAGTCAGAGCGCACTTCTTTTCTGGATAGCTTGAAGCTTAGGTGCTCTCGGAAATTTGCTTGAAATCTTTCTCAAGTCACACCAAGGCTAATGTCCGGTTCGGATAACTAAGGTCCCTTTGGTTGGTTCGCTGAGGTGGTTTTCCCTTTTTTGAGGGATTTTGTTTAAACCTTAGGGTTGTGTTTGGTTGTCTTTAGCTGAATAGAAAAGATGGAGGGGAAAAAAGGCACAGCATGTGTTCTTTTTGCTTAGTTCATGAAATATTCTATACTTTTGGTCTGTTAGAAATATTAGATAGGAATATAAGATTCCAATCCAATTATAAATTGCAATGAGATCTGTAAATAGAATATTCCATATTAAATAGATGTCTAACTAGTTAAAGAAGAGGGTAAAAGAATTTTACATTATGTCATTGTAGGGGTTATGGAGAATTGACAAGGAGGCAACCTTTGGTTAGTCTTATGATTTACGAGTGCTTCTGATATTCTTATTATAGTTTTCTTTCACTTAGTCATGAAGTTGTGTTTCTGTGACTTCAGTTTCCAGATTGCTCTTGGGGCTGGTCTAGCTTGGTATATGAGTTTCACCCTGGCTGGATCCAATTGAAAATTGATTGATGGTAGACCAGCAGAAAATAGTAATAACTTGTGTCAATTATTATGGTGTCCCTTTATTTGATGGTCTTTACTAGAAAAGAATGGTTTTGCGGTGGAGGTTCAGTTTATAAGTTGGACGGTGTTTTATTGTTGTTCCCAGATGTTCTCAGTTCTCAGTCCTCACTTCTCACTTCTCACTGACTCAGTGTTTTCAGTAGGAAGAATTTATAATCATGCAGTCTTGAATCTCTTCTTATCTTTACTCTATTGTCTTCGAGCATACAACATTGTGCTTATCAACTGAAATCCCTCAACTATTTCTAATTTCTAATCCATTTCGAGCCCCATTTCTTCTGCAATGCTTCAACAGGCATTGTTGCTATTTGTGCATTATTATACTTTGTGGATGATCATATGTTGCATTACTTTTGTATTCCAGATTCCATTTTTATATGAAGTGTTATTTATTGTTTCATTGGGATTTTTGATGTTATTATTATGGGGAGGGTTGTTTTTAGGGATTATTTGAAGGCTTGAAAGCATACAGGAAACAAGATGGTTCTATTCTGCTTTTTCGCCCTGAGGAGAATGCATTACGGATGAGGATGGGTGCAGAGAGGATGTGTATGCCATCACCATTGGTTGAGCAGTTTGTGGAAGCCATTAAGCTCACCGTGTTCGCAAATAAACGTTGGGTAACTGCTTTGTAGTTCAAGATCTGGTAGGGACTTGACAGGGAATGTTATATTGCTCTGACAAGTCTCTTTGCACTGCAGATTCCTCCTACTGGTAAAGGCTCCTTATATATCAGGCCACTGCTTATGGGAAGTGGAGCTGTTCTTGGTCTTGCACCTGCCCCTGAATACACTTTTCTGATTTTTGTTTCTCCTGTAGGGAACTATTTCAAGGTTTGTTGATCAACTGTCCTTTTCAGTGGAGGCTATTGATTATAAATTGCCGACCAAGATGATTGTTCTTTCCCTTTGTAGTTCATTCTTCTTCAGTTACTGAAATTCTTTGGTTGTGACCCCTTTTATTTATCATACTACTATATAAAAGGAAAAAGGTGATTTATATGGTGCAATATATTCTTTAGTAGAGTTTTTTCTCTTTCTTTTTTTTTTTTTTTGGGGGGGGGGTCATCAGTGGACCACAGTTGTAGCCTGAGGTCAAGTCATCGAAACAGCTGCTCAGCAAGAAATGTTGGATAGGGCTGCATTGGAAAACTGCAATCCTGGACTCTGCTTGTGTGTAACCTGCGGCACCGGGTTTGCCCCGATATTCCTTGGGCTAAACTTTGGTGCTTATTTTAACTTGTTCTTTTACCTGCTTGAAATGTTCTTACCATCCTCTATCTACCTGTAAAGAATAATCTGGAATTCCCACTCTTAAGAGTATCATGTTCCTGCCTTTTACAGGCCACAATTGGGCCCACCCCTCTTCTCTATGGGCAATTGAGGTCATTATTTGATCTTTGAGCTGCTTATTCCTTTCCACCTTTTCTTGCTTCATTGCTGCTCAAGACTACTCAGTTGTTTGACGCAGCAGCCTCATTCCTATCGGTTCATCGTTCGTTAGCATGAAACCTTGTCCAGGTCAGAGACTGATCAAATAGGAATGTGCATTGTAGCTTTCCAGGTTATAAATATAATTCATTTGTAGCGTATCAAATTTGTTTGCTACTGATGTCCCAAAAAATCTGGATCAACCTGATTTCTCACCATCAAATAAATTAGTATCTTTTACCCAAAAAAATAAATAAATTAGTATGTGATGACTTCATGCCATGATCTTTGATGGTAATGTCCATTGCTTGTGGGAAAGGGGGTATAGAGTCTATAGACTATGGTAGTGTCATTTCTTTTTTAAGGTTGGGAATTGGGATGTCATCAATTAACAGTCATTTGTGATCTGAATTGGTGGTCCATGTCACATGATCAGCAAGTTCCATAGTTTGCCAACCAAGCTATGCTTTTGATGAATCTATCCGCTATAACAAAGGACAATTGTGGCAAATTAGTGCTTGGCCACTCCATGTGTTCTCTAATACCATGAAGTCTTTTACAGGATTGATCTATAACAAATTCTTGATATTTTAGGTCTTTTCATTTTTATCTGCTTCCATGCTCATGGATATTCATTTTTAAGGTCCTCAGCATTTCTGTATCATAATAGTCTTTCAGCATATATTTCCATCGGATTGAACTTTCATTCCTTTTTTAAATTGATTCCAGGAGGGACTATCACCAATTCATTTGATTGTTGAGAATGAATTCCATCGTGCAACTCCTGGTGGAACTGGAGGTGTAAAAACTATTGGAAACTATGCTGCAGTAAGTCATCCTTGCCATTTAGCCTGTCTTTCCGATGATTATGCTCAAGGCTTAACATGTATCAGTGCCTCTGTCTTCGTCCTGGAATGTATCCTCAGTTTTGCATGTGACTATTTACGTTTAACAAAAAACAAGTTTTAATACTTTGCATTTCTTATATTCTCTGAGCGTTTTTGCATTTATTTACGTGTCTCCTCATGGAGTCACGCTTTGCATGTTCTCGTTTTTTTCCTGCTCAGATAAATTGGACTTCATGAGGGTTGTGGCAATGAGTTGGCTGGGTTTAGTTAATTAGACTGTAGGGTGCTCAACCTGAACCTATTTCACAGTTGGTTGAGATGAAGTGATACGGGTAAAAAAAAAATTGGGGCTACTTGTGCAGGGTAACTGGGCTCTTCTGCTGAAAAATTTATATGCTCATGCTGCCTTTGGTTCAAAATGCATGAACCAAAATAAAAAATTGTGGATTAGCCACCCAGAAAGGATATGAATAATCATTAGTTTGGTGAAATAGGAGACCCCTAAACTTGGGCTATAAACTCACTCTTGCAGTGAGGAGGGGAGGGTCCTTGGGGTGTGAAGTTGGTGGGCCGTAAACCCTGGATTTTGGGTGTGATTTTGGTAAGTAAGGCTGCCTCTTGTGAGTTATCTCTATCCTTCAGACTTTGTGATTCATATACCGTTTGTTTTTAGATATATTGCTTTTTCTATAAAGAGAAAAATTCGGGATGCTGATCTGCTGGTGATATTAGCATAGTACATGAAGAATGATTGTACCATGTGGATTAGTAGTCAATATTCATAAAAAATTTCCGTCCCAAAGACAAGATGTGTCCAAAACCTTTTTTGATTCAAACCACTTGGATGTCGATATTAATTTGTTAAGTACTGGTTTACTAATTAAAGTCCTGCTAAAAAGAAAACTACTTTTGTTTGAAATTTGATTCTTTCCTTCTTCCAAGAACAGAGCTAAGTTGTGCATGCAGAAGAGTAATTTGTTTTGGCCCTCTTTTTGTCGTGGTATACTGGGGGGAGGGGATGGGAACATGGAGAGTCTGCTTTGCTCATTAGAAGTTCCTTATTTTTTAGAAGAAAGAAAAATAAAAATTTATTCTCATGCTTACATACATTTTAGTTTACTCAATTATTTATTTATTTATTTACTTCTTATGCAGGTTCTGAAAGCACAGAGTGCAGCAAAGGCCAAAGGGTTTTCTGATGTTGTGTACCTTGATTCTACCCACAAAAGATACCTGGAGGAGGTTTCCTCTTGTAATATTTTTATTGTAAAGGTATATTAACGTGTCAAAGTCTTGAGTATTAATGGGCTTTACAATTGATTTTCTTTCCCTTTACCATCAAGCATTACCAGAATGCCTGTTCAGGGAGAGTTATGTTTTTCCCCTTTAAGAATAACTTACCATAAAGAAATAGAGAGGACAAAATTCCAATGATGACTACTCTGAAGAAAATAGAGAGGACACAATACAGCAACTGAGGAGTGGGGATCATAATATTTCTTATTCGATAGTCAATTATTTGAAGAAAAAAGAAGAAAAGAAACAAGTCTGAGGCACCCTTAGCTTGAGTATATCAACTGCTTGATGTTTAATTGTGTGTATTGGTTAGAGAGTCCTTTGATGCCAGTGATAAAGATTGTTTTATGTATGTTGGCAAACACCATAGTTGGGAAATTATGAATGGTTTACAGAATAGCATGTAGTCATGTGGTTTCTATTTCAGTAATGTTTTTATTTAATCTTGAAATGATCATCTAATTCTCTTTAATATTTAACAATGCCATCTCGTAAAATATTTCACTGACTTATTTCATCTGTGTTTCCATTCTCATTTTTCTGAAAGTAGCCTATTTGCTTAGGTCACTCAGGCATGTTCTGTGTTCAAAGTTCTGAAAATAACATCATGGTGAATAGTCTGTTTTCAACTAATTCTTTGTCTATGCACTCATAGGATTCAGTTATTTCGACTCCTGCGATAAAAGGGACAATTTTGCCTGGTATTACGCGGAAGAGTATAATTGATGTTGCTCTTAGCCAAGGATTCAAGGTACTTTTGCAGCTATTGATATAGATTTTTTTATGAGAAGGAAGCATATGTAGGATCCAACACTGTTGGTTTGTTGATATTGTAGTGGCATTTTATTTTATTTTATTTCAAAGAGGGCAAACATTTGTGCAATGGTTAGGCTGTTCCATTGTAACCTAGTGGTCATGGATTTGAGTCAGGAAGGTAAGGTTGTAAGACTTGTACATTATGACCCTCCCTAAACCCTGCAGTGGCATTAGCCTTATGCGTTGGGTATGCCTTTTTTAGACTACTTTTCAACTTGGTTAAATTAGATCACTGAGAATCTGATATGTAGTTATTGTTATATGGTTTTCTTGAGTGGATGGTTTGTCTTTTAATTTGTACGACACCTTGGTTATGTGAAAATTACATGCTGAATGGATAGGACCATAGAGACAACAGTGCTTCCTTATTGCAGATTCCCTACCTAGTGCCTAAATAGCCAAACATGGGTAGGTGACTATCGAGTTAACTGCTTGAAGCTTTCATATCGTCCGGAGAAATTGATGACAACCGTGCTTTTTAATTAAATAAACTAGCATGGGGATTTGGGCGTGGCAGGAATAACTGATGGTGAAGCTTTCATATTCAAGGCTCATATTTTAATTGCTTTTGGATCAATTGGTAAATCAATATGTATTGCTGTAGTTAGAAAATTTTGGCCTTTCACAAAATTTTCTTTTGGCTATTCCAAGATAGGATTGATTTTTTGTCCTAGAAGGAAATGAATTAGGATAACGTTTCTCCGGAAATTTAAATGGTATTGAGCAGGTTGAGGAGCGCCTTGTATCAGTGGAGGAGTTGCTTGAGGCTGATGAAGTTTTCTGTACGGGTACAGCAGTGGTTGTATCACCTGTGGGAAGCATAACCTACCTTGGAAAGAGGTAAAATTCTTGTATGGGTTCTATAATTTTTGAATATGTTCATTGGTTTTCTCCCATGCTCTTACATGGTCATATGAAGGGAGGCTTGTGTTGATGAACAGCAAATCTGCCTTGTTGCAGCTTAGTGGGCTTTGGGATATTTTCGACATGCACTTTGACCTTCTGTCTGCCTGAATTTTTTCAGCCTTGTGCATCTTCCTTTGTGGAGATGTGAAGCTTTGAAAATATGTAAAATGTCAAGCTAATACTCTCAAATGTTACATGATTTTAATCCTTAAAAATGGTGGTTCATATCACGTAAGGTTGAGTTAGGACCTCAGTTTGACAAATGGCTAATCCATCGGGTTAACAATCCAATGGTTGGTATGGCAAGTTGTGCCCCCTTCTGTGCCTCATAAAGGGGTGATAATGAAGGCAAGCCTTTCATGGCAATGAAGACAACCCTCCCCCACTGATGCAGCCCTAGATTGAGTAGGATCAATCAGGGAGGATCTCAATCCAAAAGGTTAGGAATTTAGGGGTTCAGGATTTGGGTAGTTGATAGGGTAAGAAGAATATAGGTTATTACTGGTTGGATGGGATGTAACTTGTACAGAGCATAGGTAATGATATATGAGGATGATAAGTTTGGTTTGGTTCTAACGGACAAGTTGGTGTAAATCTGATTTGAAATTTGGGTTTTTTGAGGAATACAAAAAAATGGAAGAAAAAGAAAAAAATAAAATAAAATTCAGGATTGGGATTTAGAAGGTTAGAAGAACTGGGGATGGGGATGATTCAACTTACATTATTAGAAGAGCACAATAGGTTAAATTGCTGATAAGAAGATTTGAACTTCTAAGAAATTCAAGTAACAAGGAGAAGACACTCATCTAACAAGGTTATTGTCTTGTTTTGAACTTGTTCAATTTTGTTTTGCAAATAGCTCAAACAATGGTTATGCGGATTATCTGGCAAGAGGTTCCAAGAAATTTAATCTTAGTAGAGTCTGGTGTCTATTCCCACCCTTTTCTTTGTAAATTCATCTTCTAGTACCTCGAGAATTTCTCTAGAGGGCCTAATATAGTTCTCGTTTTACCCCCCAAAAAAAAAATTAAAGTAAAATAAAAGAAAGAAAAGAGACAATTAGATGATCATTTCCTTGTCTAGGCAGGTGCCCTGACAACTAGGGTCGCCTTGGTTGCATTGCTGGTGTTACGCTGTAACCTTCCTTTCCTGACTGCCTCCAAGGCTTGGGTCACCTAGATACCATGACAACTACAGAAGAAGAAATGATGATCATTCACAAAACTAGGATTAGAGTTGATTGGTTATGAGAAAAGAAGGTATAATTCGAGGTAAAATGGTCAGCAACTTGAAATTTGAAATTAAAACCTTCTTAGGATGAGTCCGTGGGTAGAGGATTGTGCTCCTCTCATCCCTCTTCACTCGCCACACATTTAAAAGGAGACCCATCTCTAAAGCAATGAAAAGGTGGACTAGAGATTCCCCCCCCCCCCCCCCCCCCCCCCCCAAAAAAAAAAAAAAAAATAATAATAAAAAAATAATAAAAAGAAAAAAGAAAAAAAAAAAAATGTGTGGTGGACGGTTGTGATGGGAGTATAATCCTCTGTCCTCCGGGCTCGAAGATTCCCTATGGGTAAAGTTCATTATTAGCATAGCTTCCAAATTGTTTACTGTGCTCTGGATGCATTAGAGGATTGTTGAAGGGAATATTTCATATGTTATCTATGGGTGCCTTTTTGGTAAATAAATCCTTCTTCCCCTTTAGGCCTTCTGTCAAATACATAAATGACAAAGTCAATTCAAAAGTCTTAGGCATACAGGCTTGTTTTTGAAGAGCATGTGTGACATTGCCTTTAGTTCTGTGTAAGAGGAATTGTGTTAAATGTTTATATGAATCTGTTGTGCCTTTCATTGTTCTTTTCAGGATATCTTATGGTGATAGAAAAGTCGGTGCTGTGTCACAGCAACTCTATACAGCACTAACGAGTCTACAGATGGGTCTTTCAGAGGACAAAATGGGTTGGACTGTTGAGTTGAAGTAAGTAAGCATTGCAGAATTTACCTGCTAATTGTGTTAGCATTTTATCACTTGTGAAAGTCTCTGTTACCTTAGAGGTGAGTTGAACAATGTTTTAAGTATTTATTTCTGTTTGATGATTATAACCTGGATTTAATAGTATAATATTCAAGAGTTCTGGATTCATTACACTAGGCTTGCAGAAAGGCTGTTAGATTTCATACGTATCTATGCTTTTCACTTGCATGTATTCATTTACATGCTTAAATTATCTGAGAATAATGACACGGTTTATCTCTGTAAATAAATACATAGAACAATGACAGTTTCGAAGCCACCAAGAATTTTGGTGAATCCTGCTTCTTCGATTTAATCACTTCATCAAGCCCTTTGGAGTTTGGGTTGCATGATGAAACAAGCTTTCCATGCAGTAAAATTCAGGTTAGCATGTTCCACCCACGCTTGTGGCGTGGAGAAACCCTTTCATCTGCATTGAAACTGTACAATATTGGCTTCTCTTTTAACTGAATCGTGTAGTTAGCTGAAAACTCTGATATTCAGTTTCATTCTGGATTTCAAAATGGTACCATTAAGAATACACTTGAAAAACAATTTATCTACTAGTGTGGTCAGCCTGTGGTAGATGGATGACATTGTATAAACGAGTCATTTAGTAATGGAATCCCTCTACCTGTATAAATTTATCATGTAGATAATATATATATAAATGTTGATAATATATACAAACAACACAAGTATTCAGCCCATACCAGCTGGATGGGGTTCTGCCTGTTTGGTTTATGGATCTCGGCCTGAGGAAGGTGATTTCAAATTTGCAACTTGATTATCATCATTGTAGAACAAAATTCCATTGCTAAACAAACTATATCCCTCTTTGCACACCTCCTTGTTTTTTTTCTTTTTTTTTTTTGGTGGGGGCGGGGCCTAATACGGAACTGTATATGGTCCATTTTTGTCAGAAATGAACCATCCATTTTCCTCGACATCCAAAGGTTGAGTAATATTTAAAAAAGAGATTTTTTTTATTTAATTTATTTTGTACCATTGGATGTGACTGATGGACATGTGTCATTCATCCAGAGGAAAATGGATGATCCATTTCTTTGGTATAAAATTCTAGGTTAATATCCTCTTTGTTTACTTAAGAGCCTTTTTGGTTATCTGAATCCACGGATTTCACTTTTTTGCCTAAAAACGTGAATTAAACCATTATTGGGTATTGAGTAAAATCCATGGATTTTCACCTGAAGTATAAAATGGATGAAATTTGCGGATTTAAGCGGAGTAACCCTATGGAACTTTACGAACTTCGATAGATTTGAGGCTAACCAAACAATTAATTTTTGGAAGCATGAATCCGTAGATTTGAAATCTCATTTCATTTCAAAATTTTGAATTCATGTAACCAAGCATACCCTAAAGGCAATAGAGCTGTATCTCCTCTTAAGCTGGAGAACCATCTTAGTAAAAACATTGAAATAGGGAAATAGTGATTGATAGATTATTGAATCGATATGTTTGTTATGCTCAGAGAGGAGGAGAGCAGTAAAATGTACAATTGGTGCACAGAATCAGGAAGTAAAGGAGATCAATTCAACTTTTGGGACCTACAATCCAGGGGGTATGCATTTTCCAAATTAAAAAACTTCCTGCTTTTTTTAGTCTTCCCATGAGGCATCAGATGTAATGGCCTGGGCATTTTGAATTTCACTGAATTTTCTGACTTTCTGATCTGATACGGTTCTTCCGCAGAATCTGAAAAGAGAGATCAAAATGGAAGGCAAATTATATAGTTTATAATCACCAATACATTTCATTTCCTCACAGCTCACGAGGAAGACCCTTTCTGAAGCAACTTTTAATTCATCAATTAATTAAACAAGATCATTGACGTGTTTATCTATATAATATTCTAGAAAAGTTACTAAGAAATCTTTCTTATTTATTGCATATCATAATAATATTTTATAGAACTAGATAGAAAGGTTGGCCTACGTCTTTGAACATGGGTAACATGCTCCAAACTTTATCTTAGACTTCACAACAGTCACGTTCTATATTTTATTTCTCTCACTCACTCTCTGTGTGATGGCGATGGAGTTTAATGCCAAGAACCCTTCCAACCATTATACAAATCAAGTCATTAAAATATTTCTATACAATTAAAGAAATCAAAATCATTAATATACATACATAGATCTATACGTACGTACAGGTCATACACATGTATATATCTTCGAACGATTCAATTGACCAAATAACAATTTATGGTTGACCAATCGTGAGGTAAACACAAGTCTACAATCAAGTTAAAGGTCTCTCAAAATCTACATAGGAGCCGGGACCACAATATGTGTATATGGAGAGAGAACCAGCTTCAAATTTTTGCAATTTAGAAAGAAATGTAAAGAGGGCGGACCTCAAGGGAATGAGTAAGAGTATTCAACAATTTAGTGACTATAAGTTTGGGTTCGAAGAACTATCTCTTTCAAGTTCTAGTGGCAAATGCTAGTACATTAGATTTACACTTAAAAAGATGCGTAGATTGTGATAGTAACTTTGCCGGACCGTGGGGGAAAGGGGGCACAAAATGAACAAGATAAGGTGGGGATGAAACATGCCTTTGGAAAGTCTTATAAGATTTGATGTGGAAAGCACTATAGAGAGATTAAAAAGGGTCACAAAAAAGAAATTTAGTCCAACCCTTGTGGCCCTCTTCTTCTTTTTTTCTTGGCTATACTGTACAATTAAGTTTCAATTATAAATTTAAAATAATATACAAAGAGAATGGAGGAGCAACATCATATATATGTAAGCAATGTCGTCAGCTTACACTACCCTTGCAAGGTATCATGTGCATTGAGATTTCCTCTTTGATTTTTGAAGAGTATAAGTATCTTGTCTACATAGAATAAAGTGCATCCCACTAGCTAGCTATTGTTTAAAGGTTTTGGCTTAAATATGGGTCTTCTTATTTTATTCATAATTTCAAAGATTTTATGATTTAAATATTAGTTCTGATATTGAAGAAAATATCATGATGGAAAAGGTTTCCTTTTTATTTTTATTTATTTAGTTCTGATATCGAAGAAACTCATTCATTCAGGCAACTGAAACAAATACGTGGGGATCTCAATTGAGTCATCCAACCATGAAGTGGTAGAAGACTATGATGTCGAGCTTGGAATTGACAAGACCACTTCTACTAGTTTATTGACCACAACATTGTCCATTCTAGGAATATAAGTAAAACTATAGCTCACAAATTGAGAAGCCAAGAACACAACGTCAGAAATTAGCGGTTGGGTAGATAGCAGGCTAATCTTGCTACTGTCCACCAAGAGTGAAATTAAGTCGTCATTATCATCTTCAACCAACACATTGAGGTAGCCCTCCTCTAAGGCTTCCTTTAATGCTTCACGAATAGCTAAGGCCTGACCATCCAGAATGTCAAGGAAAGGTTTGGGAATCGATTTGGCAAGTAAATGATGACCACTATTGTTTCTAATAATATAACCAAGGCCAAACCTACCTGAGGATTTACTGAAGGCTGCATCGGTCTTTCAAGAAGCCAAGTGGAGAAGGGGTCCATTGGACTGATTCAAGACCCTCTTGTCCCCTTCTTGTTGTGCCTTCCACCCGCTCGCTACTCTCCATAAACTCCAAATATGCCATAATATGAAGGTAGCTAAGCACACTCTAATCTCTTTCCCTCTTCCTTCCCTGTAGCCGACAAGCCTTTCCATTGTAAAATCCATTCAGTAAGTGTCGTTCTTGAATCAAAACCAAAATTAATTGACAATAGCTACCAAACAATGTAGCTCGAGTGAAAGGTGAGTGAAGTAAACATGATTCATTGTCTCATTCATACCTCCACAGCAGCTGCAAATTGGGTCTATATTCATTTTTCTCGATTTTTAGATCTACTTACACCTTACGTGTTTTATTTTCTATGTTTTTCTTTTAATTAACTATTTTTTAAATATTGAAAACACAATATTATATAATATAAGGCAAGGTTAACGTTCCCACTTCAAAGGAATTCGAACTATGACATCCTACTGTCCTACTGGCTACTTGCCTACTTAGAAATATTAGATTTCTTACCCAATCACCCCTTGGATTAGTCCAAGTGTTTAATTTCTCTCTCTACAAACCCTGAAACTCCCTATTTTATTTATTGGAGATTCGAAACAGGCGTGGAAGAAACCCATTCCCCCTTGCTTCGCCTTGGTAAGTGGACGTCAGAGAACCCCACTCGAAACACAGACTGGCTTCTAAGAAGCAAGAGCTTTGATCTTCTCCTGGGTTTTTAATATAAGTTCTAAATGTCTTCTTGCTCAGGAAACGATCAAGAAGTTGATAATGACGAAAAATAAGCAATACCCAGCAACAACATTCAATTCAACTCTCTCAGATGATTCAGATCAGAAGCCCAACCCCTGTGCATAACCATCAAGCGCGCACTGTATCAGAGCATGGAAGCAGATGAAGATTCCAGCTCCACCATCACCATCACCACCACCACCGGTCACTGATCTTGAATGCTGAGTTGACCAAATGGGTTTATGGTGTCTTGATCTTACCAAGTCAAAAATGGTTGGCAAATTGTTAATCATCTCTCCTCACAACTGCGTGTAAGTGGGGGCCACGTACCTCCATTTCATTGAAACTTGAAATGAACCCTCACAGGTTGGATCATTCCTGAATGGTGGTGGGTGACCAGCCATCCATCATCCACCACCTTCACTTAAGTCAGCTCCCCTACCATGGACTGATGGACCCACCCACTACTGAAAACTTTTGGTTCTAGAAGCTCTTCTAATCCTCTGCAAGATGATGAGTTCTCTAATCTACTACAACTCTCCTAGCTCTACCTATTTAGGTAATTAGGTCTTATTCATCCTTGCTCCACCAACTGGTTCAGCTAAACATCAGCTGATTCAACTTAGAATATTCTCATGTGGGTTTCCTAGTCATCTATGGCTTCCTTGTGCTTGTGGGTTGAGGTTTTAAATCCATGGAAACATAAATCAAATTTTTAATAACACTTACTAGTATCATTAATATAATCGAATTCATACCCTTTACTTCTTCACCTTGTATTTTGTAAGATTGTTATTATACAACACAGTCAAATTTTCTCATTCCTATGATTGGGTTTAAGAGATTGTACATGAGT
Organism: Hakea prostrata; assembly: GCF_041222555.1. Classification (NCBI taxonomy): domain Eukaryota; kingdom Viridiplantae; phylum Streptophyta; class Magnoliopsida; order Proteales; family Proteaceae; genus Hakea; species Hakea prostrata. The sequence continues at coordinate 12,485,587 of NC_142606.1, read as the reverse complement.
AATCTGCTTGTCACTTTGCATTTGCGTCAAGAAATTATGTAAAATGCTGACATGTGTTGATCAATGATGACATAATATTATCTAATTTTTAAATGACATTGAAAATAATTTTCTAATTTTAAAATATAGTTTAATAGTTAAACAATAAATGCTACAGAGAGATTATTTACTTGGTCAAAATATGTAAGATGATTGCTTAATAGTTTAGTTCTTGTGGAAATGTTCTCTATTTCGGAGCATAGTTTCTATGGTTGCGTGAGGTTTAGAGTTAATCGAGGCTTACCCATTTTTATTCAATATATTTTCTGTATAGAACTAAGAGAAAAACGTATGCTTTGGCTTTGAGATGGCAAAAATGCTCTTTAATAAAGAGAATATCCCAAAGGAGTGGCATCTACCTCTTTCATGATATTTAGCTGATATTTAGCTAACAGATTTGGCCATCAAGGCAGCCTTTATGCAAGATGTAATCATAAGAAAAAAACCAAATTATGTATACACCTCCAAAGTTATAAACTATTGCAAGCATGGTCTTCTGTTTCAAATTTTATACCATTTATATTTTTACATGTTTGAATCGACAATTCTTTTTGTGTAAATTTGCCTTGTTAATTTGTTATTGAAGTTAGAATACTATAAGCTAATTTATGAGATGGTATATAAGATTTGAAACATCAAGAAATGTTTTTAATGAACAAGTGTAAATATCGCCATTGATCTAGTATAAACTATTTGGGTTAGGGTTTGTGGGGACATGCATGAAGGTCAACCGTTCCCAAACTTCACACCTCACAAGTTCACAGGGTCACTGATCACACACCATGACTACTGGAGATGCATGCGAAAGACAACTTTTTTTGGAAACGCACTTCTTTAAAAATAGTACAACGCTGGTCCGTTCAACCAAGGGCATTCCCGTCCCGCGGCGCCCGTGGGTCCCGCGCTCCTTCCCGCAACCCCCGGTCCCCCCTTGGGGTCGCTTGTGCGATGGTAGCACGAAAGGCGGAGAAGGTGTAGACCTGCCATCCGACTCTGCCGTATAGGCGTACTAGTCAAGCTCGACGCAGAATAACTTGTACCCAAAGTTGGAGTTGTTCCATGCGAAAGACAACTGAGTGACCCAGATCGAGTTTATCTCGAAAATGACTTCTATTCATAGATATACTCACCTTTTGGAAGCACTATAGAATAGAAAATAACTTTAAACAGCAAGCTAGAGAATCATAGCAGGGTGGAAAGCATGCTATTGCTTTGTCAGCCATTAGAGAGAGCTTGAGCATGGAGTTACCTTCCCTTTCCCGTCACTCGTATTCAAATAAAATATTCCCCCAAAAAAATAATTTTTTCTGTTGATAAGGAAGACCTCACCTGGGTTTGTGTGTACTTTTTTTCTTTTTGGTGATTAAGAGAAGACAGGAAACCTGTGATTCATTGAACGGAGTTTCTACTGAGAAAGAACGAAATGTTCAAGTTCGGTTTCGATGTTTGAGTCTGTCCCTCGAAAAGATAGATTTTGCTACTCAAATTTTTGCCCGGAAAATCAAATCTTTCATTGTATTGGAGCACTATTTTGGAGAAAGGTCAATTGGGTCTGCTTCGTTTGCTCGTGCTTTTCATGGTTTTGATCCCTGGAGCAGTTCGATGTGAGAGAATTTCTCTGGGCTGTTTCAATAGGTATGTAAACTGGTTCTTTGGGTCCCTTGAACGATTGAACTTTTATTTTCTGTCTCTTAAGTGATTTGAATACATTCGGCCTTGAAGAACTTGAACACTTGTTTTGGATAAGAACTTCAATAGAAACAGAAGGGGTTCAGTCAATGATGGGTCTTGTTTTCTACTACGAAGTAGGGGTTGTTCGGTGAACGTCGAAGCAGACGCGTTGTCTCCATCAACTAGGCTTGTTTCAGCTCTTTGTTTTCGGTTCTTTGTTTTACTTTGAGACTGACCATTAGAATGCTGTGGGTCTATGAATTGGAGAGAGTTTTGGTTGTGGGTTTTACAGGGTATGTTGTTCTGTTAGCTCTTCTCCTGCCTTATGGTTCCGAAGGGTTAAACGCAGAGGGACAACTTCTCCTGTCACTGAAGAATAGTCTTCATGACGACTTCAATTTTCTGGGTAGTTGGAATTCTGGTGACCAGACACCATGTGGATGGAGGGGTGTGAATTGCACACTTGATTATGATCCAGTTGTGTGGTCTCTAAATATAAGTAACTTGAATCTCTCAGGAAGCCTTTCATCGAGTATTGGTGGTTTGGTCCACTTGATTTACCTGGATGTGTCGTATAATCGTCTGTCTGGAAGCATACCCAAAGAGATTGGAAATTGTTCGATGTTACAAGAACTTCTTTTGAACAACAATCAGTTTGAAGGCAACATTCCAGTTGAGTTTGGTAGTCTATCTAATTTAGTAACTTTAAATATATGCAATAACAAATTGTCCGGACCTCCTCCAGAAGCACTTGGGAACCTTTCTGCCTTGCAAGAATTTGTGGCTTTCTCTAACAATCTGACAGGCCCGTTGCCTCGTTCTCTTGGGAATCTAAAGAGATTGAAAATTTTTCGAGCAGGTCAGAATGCGATTTCTGGAAGCCTACCAGCTGAGATTGGCGGATGTGAGAGCTTGGAAGTACTGGGTCTTGCCCAGAACTCTTTGGGAGGTGAAATACCCAAAGGGATTGGAATGCTTGGGAACTTGACTGATCTGATCCTTTGGGAAAATCAGCTGTCTGGGGTTATTCCAAAGGAGATTGGGAACTGTACGAACCTCGGGATTCTTGCTCTGTATGCAAATAATCTTGTAGGTGAGATCCCTGTTGAGATTGGAAACCTGAAAAATCTAGGGAGATTATACCTCTACAGGAATGGGTTGAATGGGACAATTCCAAAGGAGGTTGGGAATCTTTCTTTGGCAACAGAAATTGACTTCTCAGAGAACTATTTGACAGGGGAGATACCAATTGAGTTCAGCAAGATAAAGGGTTTAAGCTTACTTTACCTCTTCCAGAATCAGCTTACAGGTGTTATCCCTGACGAGCTTAGCAGCTTGGTGAATTTGACCAAGCTTGATCTTTCTATTAACAACCTCTCAGGTCCTATTCCTGTTGGATTTCAATATTTCACTGAACTACTCCAGTTGCAGCTCTTTGACAACTTGCTGAGTGGTGGCATTCCTCAAGGGCTCGGAGTTTATAGCAGACTTTGGGTGGTTGATTTTTCAGATAACCAGCTAACAGGACGAATACCTCGTCATCTTTGTAAACATTCTAACTTGATTTTGTTGAATCTAGGTACAAATATGCTGACTGGATATGTCCCTACAGGAGTTAGAAACTGCAAATCATTGGTGCAACTTCGCCTTACAGGAAACAAGCTTAGAGGGAATCTTCCTTCTGACTTGTGTAAATTGGTCAATCTCTCCACAATTGAGTTGGACTCGAATAATTTTAGTGGGCCTATTCCACCTGAGATTGGAAACTGCAAAACATTGCAAAGGCTTCATCTATCAGATAATTACTTCACGTCTGAGTTACCAAGAGAGATAGGTAATCTTTCTCAGTTGGTTATCTTGAATGTCTCATCAAATATGCTCACTGGGAGAGTTCCACTGGAGATAATCAATTGCAAAATGCTTCAACGACTTGATCTAAGCCAGAACAGCTTCATGGGTTCTCTGCCACATGAACTTGGAACTCTTTCACAGTTGGAAATTCTCAATCTTTCAGACAATAAACTTTCAGGGGATATTCCTGCAGCATTGGGGAATCTATCCCACCTGACTGAGTTGCAAATGGGTGGTAACACCTTTTCTGGTGGGATACCACCAGAGTTTGGTGAGCTTGCCAGCCTGCAGATTGCTATGAATCTTAGTTATAATAATCTTTCTGAGACAATCCCACCAGAGCTTGGGAATCTCATTTTACTGGAATTCCTCCTCCTGAATGACAATCAGTTGACTGGTGAAGTTCCTGACACATTTGGAAATCTGTCAAGTTTACTAGTGTGCAATGTTTCTTACAATGACCTAACTGGAAGTTTACCTTCAATTCCGTTGTTCAAGAGCATGGATGTCAGCAACTTCATTGGCAACAAAGGGCTATGTGGGGGTTCTCTTGGTGACTGCTGTTCATCTCCATCTCCACCCTCTTACCAGCCAACATCAAAAGGGGTAGATGCTCATGTGGCTAAAATTATTGCAATAATTGCAGCTGTTGTGGGTGGGGTTTCTCTAATTCTAATTGTTATCATAATATACTTCATGAGGCGTCCAGTTGAGACCATTGCTCCTTTTCAAGATAACGAACCATCTTCTCCTGTTTCAGACATGTACTTTTCCCCAAAGGAAGGATTCACTTTCCAAGATCTGCTTGAAGCTACAAATAATTTTGATGACAGTTTTGTTATTGGAAGGGGGGCTTGTGGGACTGTATATAGGACTGTCATGCCATCTGGACAGATCATTGCTGTGAAAAAGCTTGCATCTAATAGAGAGGGAAACAATGTTGACAACAGCTTCCGTGCTGAGATTTTAACACTGGGAAAGGTTAGGCATCGGAATATTGTAAAGTTGTATGGTTTCTGCTATCACCAGGGTTCTAATCTTCTTCTCTATGAGTACATGGCTAATGGCAGCCTTGGTGAATTGCTTCATGGAGAATCTTGTGGGCTGGACTGGCAGACACGGTTCATGATTGCTCTTGGAGCTGCACAGGGCCTTTCCTACTTGCATCATGATTGTAAACCTAAGATCATTCACCGAGACATAAAGTCAAACAACATTTTACTCGATGATTGTTTTGAAGCTCATGTTGGGGATTTTGGGTTGGCTAAGGTGATCGACATGCCGCAATCCAAAACAATGTCTGCAGTTGCAGGATCATATGGTTATATTGCCCCCGGTAAGCTTTTCTCTCTCTCTCTGAGCATTTGTTAGTGCATCCCACTGAAGCCATTTACTCAAGAGCCTTTGGACATTGCCTGAGTTCTCTTCTGTACTTTATCCTTCCTAGTTTTTCACTGCATCCTCATCTTTTTACATAGAGCTTCTCAGTATGACACTTCTTAACTGCCCAACATTCTCCCATATACATTATTGCTGGTTACAAGAGCAGTGTAGAACTTTCCATTAAATTTTAAAGGATTACATCACACAGTACCCCTGAATGCTTAACTATATTCTTAACACTGCTAAATAGGGTATGGAAACAGGATTGTAAACTAGCTTGAGGGACCAATTTTCACTGGTGTATCCTTCCATCCTTCATTTTAAGATCCAAGTCTGGAAATTAGATGCTCAACTCATATCTGACTTTTGCAAAATCCAATTGGTAGCTTTTGCCTAGACTGATTTTAGAGATTGAACAATGCTATTTTTACATATTCTGCAAAACATTTTGATTTCTCAGCCAAGTTTTTACATGTTTTGTTGTTCCATATAGAATCACAATCAGAATTCAGGCCTCATAATTGATGATCTTCTTTTTTTTGGCTGTCAGAATATGCATACACTATGAAAGTCACAGAAAAATGTGACATTTATAGTTATGGGGTTGTGCTATTGGAGTTGCTCACTGGCAGGACACCAGTACAACCACTAGACCAGGGAGGTGACCTTGTAACCTGGGTAAGAAATTATATCCAGAACCATTCTTTGACATCTGGCATACTTGATGCTCGTGTAAATTTAGAAGACAAGACTACTGTTGATCACATGATTACTGTCTTAAAAATTGCTTTACAATGCACAACTACATCACCTTTCGACCGCCCCACAATGCGAGAGGTTGTGCTGCTGCTCATTGAGTCCAATGAACTAGAAGGAAAATTCATTTCTTCTCCAGTTCACGATATTTTCCCATCAAAAGGTAACCCCTTATGATTGTATCTTATGCACTCAGTAAAGAAAATGATTTTTAATTCGTCTCTGATTTCTCCTTGTATTATTTGCATTAGTAAATTGATAAAGTTGTGTACATTATCTTCCATAGATAATGTTTTAGTCACCTCTGTTTGTGAGCTTTAGTGGGTAATCACTGTTGCTCAGATTATATATCATATCTGTATCACCATCTCAAAGAATGCAATGGAAATTATGATCAGCTTGTTTTCTCTGTGCCATTTCTATTCTATTCAAGGTTTTAGATTTGATAAGTGTATAAAACACATACACACATAAACTGATTTCTTAGTCATATAGGGGTCCCAAGGCACCAACTCCTAGCATTATCCAGAGAGCCACCGTGACCACCTTTAAAGATTTTGATGAGGTGTCATTTCACCCATGCCTAAAAAAATTGCCTGACAATAGACACTGCCTTGATAACCAAGGTTAAGTGTGAGATTAATGTGATAAATGAGACATAGTACGAAAGGTGTGATAAGTTTATCAAGACTTCCATGAATGACATAGATCGGATATAGGAAAAAGTATCATTATTTTGTTTCTTAATGGGAGGCATCAAATCAGATTTAGAAAAAGTGATACTAAGTTTCTAGCTGACATCTGGTGCCACAAGATCAAATTTGAGAGACATCAAAGAGTTTCGGCAATGCCCGAATGGTGCAATGTTTGACACTCATCAGGGGTAATCATGTGGTGCCTTTATGACATTTTTCATGGGTATACTCAATAGTTGCAGTTGATTACTGGGCTCAATATTGCTTTCGTTCTGCTTTCATCCAGTAGGGTCTTGAGTTATGAACCTGAAACTGTCCAGCTTGGTTGGATTTCTATTGATTGAGTTTCATTGATCGAAAACCTGGAGAGATTGCCACAAGACTGCTGTTCTAATTGTGAAGTTGAAGAAGATATGAGCTTTCCTTAATTATGATTGCATCTTGGTAATTTACATAAGGCCCTTGCTTTCTTAATTTAATTCTTCTCATTTCCACCAGACTGAACCTCTTGGTTGTATGTTCAAAACCTTAAAACATCCTCTGCTGCTTAGGCTGGGTACATTTTCCCCTCCTTGACCCTGCAATAGCAGGAACCTTGTGCAGTGAGATGCTCTTTGTTTTTTCTTCTGTTTTCCTTTCCAAGCATGATCCTACTGGTTCAAGTATTGAAAGAACCGCCACTGCTTTCTTTGATTTGAATTTATCCACTCAGGTGGAAGCATAGCAACCCAAAAGCAGGGTCTTGTGACACTTGGTTGCGTTATTTTCTTACTGCAACATTGTCCATAAACCACATTAATGCTCCTGCTTTTTGAGTTTTTCACAAGGCTTCACCATGCAGAGTTTGGGGTGATTCACTCGAGCATCCAATGCTTCTTTTCCTGGTCAATTGACATTTGTGTGCCCCAACTTCAGGCTGTTTAGGGAAGGTCATGATCCACTTTATGTCACTGCTGGTAGCATTTCCTTAACCCACCTTGGTACTAGGAGGAAGCAGAGGTAGAGAGAGAGAGAGGGGGGGTTGGGGGGGGGGGGGGGGGATGGGCTTCTGACCTTACCATCCGAGAACCGTTTTGGTTTTCTGTTGCCACCAGCAACTGGTAATCTGTGATCACTGTTAAGCCTTCAACCACTAAGCAATGGACTTCCAGGTCTAATCCATGAGCCTTACATTGATGGATGAGAACCCATCTTGACCTGCTGAGCCAATGCCTTGTTATTCTAAGCAACTTTGTTACACTCAGGACTGTGTCTATGGTGTTACACTTTGCCTTTGTGGAAAGTTAGGTGGAGACTGGAGTTTCATGTTAGAAAAAGCCCTTCATCAGATTTGAAACATTGACTGACACTATGTGAGAGTTAAGGCTGCACTCATGCTATGCATCATGAAGGAGGGAGCTCCATGTGCTTGGGAGCACATTGATGACTCACTCATGAGTCAGTGTAATGACATTGCTCACTCAATCATAGCGGCAGTTTATTTCCAGTCTGAATGAAAGGTAAGATGCAGAGCTTCTCCAAGCCAGACTAGTTGAGAAACTAGTATCCAGTATCCCAGCCTAGAGGAGGCGACGAGAACGTTCAAGTAATTCCACCATATCCTCCACAACACAGGTGATTTGCAAGCAACTCTGTGACGCACATCCCTCAATAACGGGAAGGTATCTAGTTCCAGTAGACTGCCAGCCAGTAGTACCTGCAGTCAGAAAGCCAAAAGCCACCCTTTTAGTGACTTGGGAAGGGAATTTCCAAGTAAGGGAGGTTGTTCCCATGTTTCAGAGCACTAGCTTCAATGAGCTTTGCTACCATCCAAGCCTGTTCTCTATGCTGGAAACGTTGGTGAGCTTCTAGGTGTGAACCAGCGTAAGCGAGCAGAAGTCGATCGGTGGCTTAGTGTGACTTATGCTTTATGCTTGAAAGTTGGGGAGCTGCTCATAACAGCCTACTACTGCTTCTTGCGCAGCTTCCTAGCTGGATTTGGAACCCACACAAAGAGAACTCCACCATTCAAAGCATCACAATTAGTTGAATGAGCAATAAAGTGTGGGATTTATGGGGAGATGCACTAAAGTCCCCAACATGTCAAATTTTCTGCTTAGATTCTTAATAGATATTTAAGGAAGATGAGCAGGCTGAGCACCCTCACTGTATATCCATTTGGGAAATCTGGAGCTGCACCTCCCATTTGTCAGTGGGACAGAAGAAAGTAGGTTCTGTAATTGTATAAGTGGAGAGAAGCCACTCCACCTCTTTCTGTTTCTGTTGTCTTTGTGGAGGTGTGGAAGAAGTTCAGCATTGCCAATATAATGGGCTAGAGCTGCAATATTATCCTGTTTCCTTTGGTTCAGTTGTTTTAGCAGAGTACGCAGATGGGATGCATTGTTTTGGGGCTTTTTGCCATTAAAGTTCAAAATCTTGGCATGTGAACAGTAGGCTGAACAGCTGTTATGATTTATATTTGTAAGATTCAGAATCCCTGCCACACATCAGCGGAAGAATCCAGACCAGCCACATAAGTTAAAGTCTCAGAAGAGAAGCTGAATATGGTCCAACTTATGACGAGTTGATCTTTGCAGATCCATTCGGTGTGAGTAGGGTTGGGTGTTTCAGCTACTGATTCTGTTGTAGTGATGGTTTCTGCAGACACAGGGTGGTACCTTGAATATATCCAAGCAAGTCTTGACTATGGTGGAGGGGGAATAATTGAGTTTTCCAGGGAGAAAATTATCAGATGAAGCTTCAGGGTTTGGTGATGTTGGAAAGCTGGGTTAAACTCATGAACATCAAGAAACTCATGCAGGGAATGTGAACCAACGGTTAATGTTTTCATTTGATCAGTGGGTGTTTGGTTATGCTTAGAACACCATCTGGAACGTAGCAGTCAAAGCTTTAGGGTTGAGAGATCCTGTATTTATGCAGTCAATAGATTCTGCTATCGGCTGCTCAAACTGGGGATCTATAGCCCTACCTGTCATGATCCAAAGTAAATTAGGGGAATGAAAACTGCATGAACATTTTGCTGCTTCTACAGAACATTTGCTCTACTTCCTAAAAACTCTGTTCTGATGGGAATGGACAGCCATCATTCTTCTTGCCATCATCATCATATAGCATGTTGAAGTTACTTTTTGCTGGTGTGACTGCTCAAGAGACCACATGCAGATTTGTACATGTACAAACCAAGACATCCCGATGTTCAACCTCTCACATTCATTATGAAACTTAAAACTGTGAATGCTTGGAGACCATTGGAATGGTTCAGTTTACCTTTTTTCTTCGAAGGGTGGTTGGGGTCCAAAGCAATTGTATCCACATTTGTTTGTCTCCTCCTTTTTAAACATTAGTCAACCTTTCTGTGATCAATAATGACATTTGATGCCTACAGCTGAAAATAACATTTTACTCCCAAGTCATGTTTAGTAGGGCTTCAGTGGTAATCACAGATCATTGGTGGCAAGTGGCCACCGTTCTTTATCCTCTCTCCTCACTTTCAAACCCGTCTCCCCTCCTACCTCTATCCTATTCTCCTGCATTTATTCATGGTGCGAGGCTTTCTAGTGTAAACTGTAAACCTTCCTTTCTGTCTTTCTTCTCCATTATTTGTTGCCCATTTGTAGAATATACAGGGAGGCAGCACAGAATGAAGATTCAAAATATCCCAGAAGAAAGAGCATCACGTTGAAGAAATAAAATGACTAACCAGAAAGCAGACCAGCATGTGACCACAAATAAGGTTTTGATTCATGATAACAAGATTCCATTTGTAAGTCTGGATCATTTTGTCATTAGCTTGGAAATGGAAAGTGAAAACACAATCAGGAGCAGCAACTTGGAACTCCTTTCAGATATGGGTTATCAAACTTGTTGGGGGGAGAGGACTATGGGAGGGGCCAAGTGTTCTTGCTGCAGGGCAAGGGCTGGGGAAGGGATTTAAGATGTTTTGAAGCATGGATGGAGTTGGGTGGCTGTGGAGTAACAAAGATCAGGGCCATGGAGGTTGGAACCCACAGCTATAACTCCAGAATCTACTGTAGTGACTGTGAGGATCCAAAGTCAGGAGAGACAGAACTAGCAGCATTCAGTGGTGATGGTGATGATATTGTTGCTGCTGCTATAGGAGACTAGGAGGTGGTTGGGTTTGGTGAAGTTTTTGAAGTAGAAAGTTTGTTTCAGGGAGGCAACAGTTCTCTCCAAGTATTTCCAATCATAGAGGAGGGTTACTTGTTCAAATGGAAGTGTGATGAGTACTGGGAAAGAACAACTTGCACTTTGTTCAGTCAATGAAGTAAATCATATTGCTTAGCTGATAACGATGGTTTTGCTTTACCTTTTTTACATTTTCTTTGATGCTTCTATTCTAAATCATTAAAGCTAAAAAGGGTTTGCTCCTGGTAGCAATTTATACTCATTCTAGGCAAATTTCTTGAGTGGCTGAAAACGGCTAGAAAAGGAAGAGAAAAGAAGTACAAGAAGAAAAGCGCACGAACAAGATGATTTCAGGGTTTGTTTAGTCATTCCCATTTTTCCCTTTTCACTCCTTAATCGTTGCTTCTGCCTTCTGTAACCAAATATAACTTCTTCTTTTTTAATTGAAATCAGATCAAAACTATCACATATTTTGATAGGTTTCCTCGGATCCTGAATGTTACTGTTAAGGTAATATTGAACAACACCTGGAGAGAACAGAATAAAGTCAGAACGACAAAATGAAAGTGAAAACGACATGACACAAAGTATGTTCTGAACACTCTTTTAAGCGAGATACTGAGATACTGATCTCTGTAAATTAGCCAACCCCGTGGGATTGCTCGTCTCAATTATTACAAGATGAACAAAAGATGAAATCAACAATCTAAGAAGCTCTTACAAAACACTAATCCTTGTCCATCTCAGAGTCCAAAGGATTAGAAAATCCTCAATTGCTTCAAAGAAGTTCTCAATCTGGTTTGTAGTCATGGACCCACCAATGGAAGGAATTGGTGGCGATGTTGGTGGTTGTATCGTGAATGGTGGCCGTTTCAGCGGAGGAAGAAATGTTAGATTTTGGGGTGATACGCAGTGGCGTTCAATTTGTGCAGATGATCTTGTCTTCTTCCTTCCATGGCCGGCCTCAAAGTCCGCCTTTCTGTCAAGTCAAGAAAGCTACACTTTATTTTTATTCTCGAGTGGATATAAAGCGTGGAGAAGTGCTTTTAAAAATTTTGGATCCTACAATTAAAAATTGATCCCATTCATGTTAGATCTCATTTGTCTATACACAAAACATGGTTTTAGGAAGTTATTTAGAATGTGCTGTATGTGGGTTATTTGTGTGAAGTTTTAGGGGATGTGAATAGCTATAACAGTCGGGTTGGTGCCAATGGAGGGTTAGTGGAATGTTTGAGAATCTCACTTCTTAGTGGAAAGATTGTCGGTTCAACTCTTGTTGATGGCATATGTTGGAATCCCCAACTTCCCCATATATAAAAAGCGTTTTAGTATCAGGAAAACAAGAAAGAAAAGAAGTAACTATCGGACGCCCGAGGCTTGGTGTGTAATGCCTCAAATTCTATTCTCTATTTACTCTATTTCTTCGCTTTCTCTTTTTATTATTTCTATTTTCCTTTATTCATGTTGGAATATCCATCACGTATCAAGTGGTATCAGAGCTAGGCGTAGAGAATGAAATCGACCATCCTGGGCCTATACATGAGCATCCTACTCTATCTAATGGTTTCTAAAAATGACACTTGGAAGGTTGTCTACTATTCATGGATATGTACGAGAAACATCGATGGACTGAGAAATTTGATCTAATCAACAGAAGATAATTTTGAAGTCTCCAACAAAATTCACTAGAAGGTAATTTTGAAGATCTCCAATAATATTCGATTAAGTTGGAAGAAGATACTTCAGAAGGACTCCAATCAAGTTTGGATCCAAGAAATAATTATTTTAAAAACTAATATAATGTACGTAACAATTTATCACTTTATCGACCCGGAGGTGAAGGAAATGGAAACCCTTTGAAAGTAAAACTTGGCGAATTTTTGTGTAGATGTATTTTTTATAGAGTGGTAATAATCTCTTATATAGAGGTAGAAAGATAAGAAAAAAGGTCTTAAATTTGATCCGCGAGTATCTTGAAGAATGGTTCACCACCTTAGAAGAGTTAGAATGCAATAGTTTGCATCATATTTACTTGAATTGACCTAGAGTTTTAATTTTTGTGTTGTTTGCCAATGCAGGGTTAGTCGACTAGTAAGACTTCAACCTCTTTTTTTTTTTTTTGGTCAAAAGTTCAACATTTCATTCATAAACTTGAAATAAAATACAGATAAAAACACCAAACAAAAGAAGGGAAAAAAACCAAAACTAAGGGATGGGTCGAGCCCAATAAACCCTTAGAATACTGGTTGTGACAACCACAGAACTAGACAAGCAAACTGGATATGATATACATATCCACCACCACCGCTTGTGGGGATACACCACAAAGGCGGACACCGATGCAGACAAGAACACGCCACAAGGGCTTACATACCATTCGCCTCAAAGGCGAAACACACCACAAGGACGGATACAGAACACGCCCCATGGGCGACGACAGAACAAGCCACAAGGGCATACATACCACACGCCACAAGGGCGGATACAGAACATGCCTCATAGGCGAAAGCAGAACACACCACAAGGGCACTAACTCAGCTATTGAAGCAAAAATCACCGGAACTTGTTTTTGGACTCCCATCTTGAACCCGCAAACATGGAACCACCATCAGCAGTAGACGAAAAAAAACCCAAAAACACGACCAAAGCTCGCATCAACCACCGTATCTTTTTTTTTTTTTTTTTTTTTTATAACCAGAATCTGCAACCAGTGAAACAAAGATAAAAAAATCGATAAAAGAGATGGAAAAGATGCAGAGATAAAAAACAAGAAATGATGAGGACGATGCAAGAGGAAAACGAGAAGTTGAAATGGGAGAAAAATATAGATAGAAAGATAAAGAGAGGGAGGCGGAAGAGAGGCTGATAGCCTCAGGCGAATAGAGGCAGAAAAAGAAAGAGAGGGAGGCGGAGAGAGAAAATGGACGGAGAAGAGAGGCTAAGATCCTCTCTTTGCCTCCTGAAGTGGCGCTAGGAGTTTAGGGCTTTTTCGCCTCAACAAAGAGAAGTGGAGGAGAGAGAAGAGAGCGCTTTTTGGCCTCAACAAAACTGCCCAACCTCTTAGTGAAGAGGTTGTAATTTCAACCCTTGCGGACTGTGTATGTAATATCCTCATCCCCTATAATAAAATACTGCTATGTATGGAGAATAACTTAGATGTCTTGTGGATTGGAGAAATTTGCAATGGAAATTCATTCCTTACTCTTACTTTAGAGGTCCCAACCCCTTTTGTTTATAAATATGAAGTAAATTGCACTGGTACCCCAAAATGGAGGTCTTAAAGCACTAACACCCCACTTTATGTTTAAAAAGCACAGAGACCCAACAATCGGATTTTCACTGAATATATTTGTCCAATTTGTCATTGAAAACCTTTCAGACATTGTTTATTATAAGGGTATTTTTAAAAATAAATAGTAATTTAGCTGTTTTCAATGATAAATTTGACAAATATTTCCAATGAAAATTAAATTTTGGGGTCTCTATACTTTTTAAACATAAAGTGAGTATCCTGAGATACCGTGGTCTTACTGTTTTAGATTCTTTTCTCCTGGTAAAAGATTGTCTATAATAAAAACTGAAGGTTACACCGTTAAAGTGCAAAAGAATGAGATCACGAGCCAGTTTTATGTAAGGACGAGGCTTCTCATAAAAGATTCGAATCCAAAGGTTCAAGGTTAATGTAACATGTAGGACATCCTGTGGACGCGTAGACATTGTAAATGGATATCTTTGTGCGCACCCGACATTAATTGGACGTGTCATGATTAAGGTATCATTAGTCATTAAGCACCTGTTAAACCTCGTATACTTGTTTATTAGCAACTTAATTAAAATATTTTATTAAATATAATAATATGGATAATGCGAGAATCTCTGTCATGCGATCTAATTGGTCCTTGCGCGGTGCGGCTTGTCCTCACGCTCCCACCGAAGGAGATGATGCCGTTAGCCCCGTACCCTTGTTTTACAATTTCACTTTAACTCGGGTTCAAACTGGTCCGATTTACTTTGGTCTACTTGTTAACCCGGTTAAAAAGGTTAGAGTGTGACAAGTGTTCGGATAGCTACAAGAAACAAACGGTGCTGATTAAAAATGAGTACATCTTATAGGCTTGGGGCCCACCACTAGGTAGATTTGTCCCACTAATAATTATCCTTCACAAAAGCGAAAGCAAAGTTGAAGGTTCACAAAGCTTAGGAGAATAGACGGTTTACCGTTAATGGTCAATTTCTTAAAAAAGTAAAGTTAATTAAGTAAATAATATAACATTAGTAGTAAGTAGTAGTAACACAGAGGCTCTAACAGTTACTTTTGTTTTTGTGACATTTTAATATTCATATCTTGAATTAATAAATTGTAATTAAGAATTTATGATAAGATAATTGAAAAAAACAAAAAAAAATGAAAGACAAAGACAAGGCAATCTTGCCGTACTCTTGTTCCCTACTTTGGGCCCACAAACAATATCTTCGTGTCCAACACTAGTCCGTCTAAGATCCATCGATGATCCACCCCATCTGATTCTACCTTAGTCTCCTCGTCTTCAGAAAGTTCAATTGGTTCAAAATTTATGTCGAAATAGTGGTTGTGAGCGGCCAACAACGACCGGGCTTCGGTTTGGGGTTCATATCGGTCCACTACAGAATCGCTTTTTCCATTTATCGTTATTTTCTGGTAATTTTTTTGATGAATTTATATGCAATTATCGCTTTGTTTGTCGCCGGTTTAATCTTTCTTTCTAGGTCTCATTTTTCTGCAGTAATTCTCTCTCTAGCATCGCACAGAGGAAGTTTGAGAATCACATTCATCACTGATGATTGTTCTTTTGAATTCGTCCTCATTTAAGCATATCTGCTAAAGCCATTAATTTCAAGGTGTCCCTTTAGATTCTTGAGAAGGAAATTCTCCAGGAAGATCCATGTGGATTGGTAATTTTTCTTCCCCTGAGGAATAGAAAAAGGCGGTTTTTAGGGTTTCTGAGCAACTAATCGACGGTGTTATCGTGTCATCTCTCATCTTGGTATTTCAATTCCTTTTCTCTCGATGTGACACATGTTTCTCTTCAACCTGGGGTTTCTGCTTTACTCTGTCTCGTTTAGTTCTTACTCGTTTGATCTTGTAGTTAGGACTTAGGAGCTAGCGATCGAGAATGAATCATTGTGTTCCTGATTTTGAATTAGAGGATGAAGAGTTGAGCTTGAATCCAAGTAACTCAGGATTTCACAAACAGTGAGCTCTGTCTCTCGCACATGTTTAATTTGGAGTTACTTTGATTTTTTCTTCAATGCCTATGTAGTTACCATGCTTGCTTTGAATTCTGTGTAGTTCAGAGGAGGGAAAGCTGAATTTGAACCCAACATCCTCGGGATTACCTGCGCAGAAGAAGTCGATACTGTGAGCTCGCTTTTTCTCCCCCAGATGAATTTTTTGGCCCTCAGTAAAAGAAATTCAGTTTGCAGCCTAGTTGTCTTTCGATGTAGTTACCATATCTGATTTTGATTCTAAACAGCCAAGATGAAGAAGAGCTTGTGGAGCTGGTATGGCAAAATGGTCAGGTTGTTATGCAGAGCCAGAGCCATCCACAGAGATCTCCCAGAAAATCTTCACACAGAGATGCTGCGGCGGCGGAGGAAGACTCATCGCGTCATTTGTTCATGCAGGAAGACGAGATAGTGTCATGGATGCAATACCCTTATGCTCTTGACGATTCATTCGACCGTGACTTCTGTTCTGACCTCCTCTACACTTCACCCAACAGAAACATCACCCATTCGAGTCGGGTTACTCAGATTCCGGAAGAAAACAAGGCTTCGACTCTGCCGCCGTCGCCGCCGCCAATACCTCTTACGAGGCATGATGAACATTCATCAATAAATAAATCTCGGCCGCGGATATTGGAAAAGGTGGCAAGGGAATCGACAATTATCGATTCAAGCGAGACGCCGGCAGTGGGACTTGGATCTCGACTTTCGATCGATGCGAGAAGTTCGGCGCCAGTTTCTGGTGAGAACTTGGGCTTCGGAAGTGTCGTGGGCGATGTAACGACGACAGATGTGGTGAGAGAGTTTAACTGCGAGACTACACTGACGTCATCTTCCGCCGTCTCCGGTGGTAGTGCAGAGCAGTTGGTGAGGCCACCGACAGTTGATCGTAAACGGAAGGGAAGAGAAGAGGAAGACACCGAAGGCCAGAGTGAGGTTAGTTTTTTTCTAACTCTGTCTTTTTGTCTTGTCTCTATCGTGCGCTGAGGATAATCGTTTTAATGCTGATCTCGAATTCTCGATCGTCGTCATTGACCTCTTCTCCGGCTCTGAGCTACAAATCCTGTCTGAAACCGAACTCCTGGCGCATTATGTCGCTCGTCGCCGAATACAAAACGCTGTTTGGCTTGGAATGGATTTCCTGCGGAGCCTCTGATGAGCCCAGTTCTGAGCAACAAAAACTTGTCGGAAACCAAACTCGAGATTCGCCGTAGGCAAACATGGTTTGGCGCAAAGCGATTTCGGACGGTGCCTGGGGTGGGATCCACAGGTTTTATGGTGGGGGAGGTTGGACGGGTAGATAAGTCATAAGAGGTCCACTGTTCCGGACACTCCTGAACATGTAATGGTGAGTCACTCATCGGTCTGTACCTGATCTAGGATGAACCGCGCTAGCCTGTGTAGGTTTATAGGGTAGTCGCTAATGATTGCTAGGTCGGACCGTGGGCTTAATTGGAATATATAATGATTCTGATTGTTCCACGTTACTACGTGGAGACAAGTTGATCATTGCATGGGCCAAGTGGCTAAACCAAATTCATCAGTGCATGGCCAGTGGCTAAATCATGTAGATGTACTGTACAGTGGTGGCAGCTTTTTGGAGATAATAATTTCAAGGCGGTCATGATGTCGAACCTGTGCTCTCTCTATTCAGTTATTATTGCTTATTGGCAATTAAAACGTGAGTAGTGAATTAGAGGGTTCACGTTGCCATGTGCACTATAGAGTTCAGATTGTCTTCTTCGACGTAGAGCTCTAAGCTAAGCTCTCCTAATGGCCGTTGACCACAAATTACTGGGTTCACAGGATTGAAGTGTTAGATTTATTTTTTATTTGTGAGAAAGGCGTCGGAGGAGCATTTAGGGGAGATGATCCACACTTAGTGCACTGGGTAGCAGTAGCATTACCCAATGATTAATTGGACATGAAATTTTGTGGGGGTTTCATGTTGACATGTGCACTGTATGGGTAGCCGTAGCATTACCCCAATGATTAATTGGACGAGAAATGTCTCTGTTCTGCTGGGGTCTGTGCATGTAACTCAGTGGTGTGTACATCTGTTTCTGGCACTGCACAATGAAGATCATTTTCCATGTGAGGCATGGTTTCCTTTCACTAAATGGTGTTTGCATTCCACCGTCCTAAGGCTCAGACCAGTGTTTTATTATGCCCAGCAAAATTACTATCGGAGTCTTCCGTTGTGCAATTGAAGCTGCCTCAGTGACTAGATTTTCATTCACTCTAGCTGAAGGAAAACTCGATCTTTTCTCCTTTTTTTTCAGGCATGAATCTCCTTCCACCAGATGTGAGGCTAGTATTGGGCAATGGGTTTATCATCACCTTTCACCTTGTGATTTTATTTAGTCACAAACTACAAATGCCTCTCAGTCCAATTGGAGGCTCAGATGGTGTGGGTCAAAAGACAAGATGCCTTGTTTTCGGGAAAAAATAGAGAAATTGAACAACTTGGGGTGAAAATTGGAGGAGGTTTTGTTCATCCACAGTCAAAGATAAATTCCATGATGAGAGGTCGGGATGGTGTGTTAAAGGGTATTGGGGAGCCATGGTGGATGTTCTGAATTTCTTACGGTTGGAGCTGAGCATTTATGACGCTTAGATGAGGGTCTTAATTTTCTTTGACATTCAGTGGGGGCAAACTTTTTCCAGAATTTTACTCATAAACAAATCGTTTTACTTAACTATAGTTGATTATAAATCAAATATAAGTTTAAATGCAATCATTTAATCTCTAATATATTGAGATGTGTTTTTGTTGGACAACTTTGATTGGCTACTATCCGCTCAAATGCAAAAGATACATTGGGTTCCATTAGTTCGCAGGATTGAGGTCAAATCGTGTAAGGTGCTGGTGCAGTCCATTTTAGATGGACGTAAGATGGCATCGTAGCAGTTCTGATCCAGAAGAGAAAGCTACTTAACGCACTTGTTATTTTTGGGTGGAAAGAGAGGGAAGGTGAGGAAAAGAAGAAAAGAAGCAAAGAGGGGGAAGGAAAAGGGGGGGGGTTGGAGAGGTATTTGAGTACTTAATTGTTCACCAGGATTGTAGTTAGAAGCACCATTTACAGAGCATGGATGAAAATTTTAAATGCTTGGTTTCAGCTTATGGTTGAGATTGGCTGGAATTGGCTTTGATTAACGTATTGTTTTAATGCTGGTTTTTGGTTTTCTGTTTGCAAAAAGGACGTGGAATCTGTAGATGAAAAGAAACAAGCTCGTGGGTCAACATCAGCTAGAAGAGCTCGTGCCGCTGAGGTCCACAATCTCTCAGAGAGGGTCTGCTTTTCTCCACTCTTCTTCATCCCTGACACTTCCTTTCATGAAGTGATGAGAATCTCAGAACTATAACCATTTGCAGCTTTCTATAAGTTTGATTTGTTTCATTCTTACATTGGTGCTGCTCTCATGTACAGAGGCGTCGGGATAGGATAAATGAGAAGATGAAGGCCTTACAAGAACTGATACCTCGATGCAACAAGGTCATTACTCTCAGAAATAGATGCATCCAGTTGGATACAAATGGAGCAGTTATTAACCAATAGTCCTGAAACTGTGATCTTCTGTTTAATGATTTCTCTACCCTTTTTTTTTTTAATTCCTAATTCCAGTCAGATAAAGCATCGATGCTGGATGAGGCAATAGAGTACTTGAAATCTTTACAGTTGCAAGTGCAGGTATCTTTGAATTTTTCCTTACTGGAATTTGAGGGTTTCTTTTGTCCTCAAAACCTTCACATTGTCGGTTAATGTTTTCTTCCACGCAGTAGTTTAGATGCCAAATATTGGGTCTGGCAGTTGTTGCCTTGACTTTCCTTTGGTTCCAAGAACTTTGGGCTGACTGGTTTAAATTTCAGGTTGGTCAATTGTCAGCCTGAAAGATGCCATACAACTATTGATATTGTGTGGAGCTGATTGCTGGTAAAGGAGGAAACTGTGAGCATATGAAATGTGTTCAAATAGAGACGTGCATTGATGACTAATTTGACTAGGAAGGAAAGAATTAGGATGAATCTATTGAAGGACAAGGGTGACCCTTTAGAGAAGGATGAGGATGATTATAATGGGACAGATACCATGTGTCTTGAGTATCTTGGAAAGTTGGGCAGGAGGTGGTAGACACTAATTAGTTAGTAGAGGGACTCAGTGAGTTAAATTGAGGACTTGAGATAACACCAGAATTCAGGTGCAGTAGTCTGTCTACATATCTGGTGAATATTAGACATCCCAAATTAATTGTCTACCTTAGATCGGACTAATAAGGTGATGTGGAATGTCAGATTATGTATTTAAATTAAACAGCATGTACTTTCTTCCTGCTTTGCTTGGTTTGTGATTTAAGGTCTTAAAAAGGAGCACTATTAATGGGAAATAATAATCAGTGAAAATTTGATCAGTGATGACTACTCTTTCCTTGTTTAACCCCTAAAGAATGCAAGGTGAACCCATCCAACATAATGACTGGTATTGATTTTCATACAGAAGGGAAAAATCATAGGAAGGGGTACCGAAGGATGAGACAATATCATAGCATTGTTGAACACTATGATGAGGCTAACCTTGATGGGAGTCCTCCTGTTGTAGTTTGCTTTGTTGCTTTATGTCTTTAGTTAGTTTCCTAAATTAAGTTTCTCTTTGGCTTTGTGCTTAGTTAGGTGAGAGTTATATTACTTTTGAGTTCTGTTTTGATCTAATATAAATATATGTGTTGGCTGGTATGGTAGAATACATTCTATTGCACAACCCTTTTTATCCCATTGTTGTCTTTCTTTTCCTTGATCTCTCTTTCTCCAATCTTTACCAAGCACCAGTTATAGTCTCTGGGATGGTTTACAATCCATCTATTCTCCTATCTAACCATCCAACCCTCTAATTCTAGTACATTCGCTTACAATTCAGTTTGGTTACTTTATTACTGTCCAACTCACTGAGATCTCAATGTATGAGATATTATGTTGAAGTTGAGACTGCCCAACAGAGGAGTCTGTTCTTGATTTTCATATGAGAGCAGTCTCTGTAGTAAGATAAAATCACAGAACGGGAGCCAGAGGACAGGAAAATATCAGTGTTCACGTGCACCATGATAAGGATAACCGTTTTGGTGGTCTTTTACTCCATATATTTCCATCTGACCTACTAACTCTATATTTTCATTTTAAAAAACTTCTAGTTTAGCGCCTTTATCACCATACAACCCACTGAGGTCTCAATAAATGAAATATTATTTTGAAGTTGAAACAGAGGATTCTGGTCTTGATTTTCATATGATAGCAGTCTCTGTAGGGAAAACTCACAGAGCCCCCACCTTTTTTTTTTTGTTGGGGAGGGGGGGGTTTGGGGCAGAGGATTACCAAAGAACAGAGTCATAGTTCTCCAACAAATACATTTAGCACCAGCCAGCTGTGGATAGTGAGTTTTATTTTGACCAAAGGTTTGTAGTACTAGATCTGACAAATGTGGTTATGGAGTTATATCTTTACCAATCTTCAAACTAGAACAGAAACTTTTCACTTCTAAATGTCGTCTAGGTTTCTATCTTACAATTGAGATATTTCACCTCTACTAGTTTCTTAGTGTTGCTGTTGTATGCATAAAACCATGACACCAGCTTTTAGTGAAGTGGCTTAAAGACCGACAGAGAAAGAATTAAACATCGATGAATGGAACTCAGAAATAGGTGTCATCTGTAGAGTTTCTTTCCAGTCCAAGAGATGAAGACCTCCTAAGGTTCTGATAGCTGTCCTTAAAAAGCTGAAAGAGTTCTGATTACTGTTCTTTCCTGTCAAGAGTTTCACTTCTTCATATTTTTGCCAAGGTATGTCTACCTTGGGTATTAATAGAGGAAATTGATTTTTAGTTTCATATTTCTTCAGTCTCTCATGCATCCTGATACATGCGTGCATCCATGGATATAATTCTATCCCTTAAAGCATTCTGTGTATACAATTGAAGTCACTGAAAATCTTTGGGAATCAGGAAGAAGAGGTTCTCTTGTTTCTGCATGCAATGCACCTTTATGGTGCTTTTTAACCTTCTTTCTTTTTATTTTTATTTTATTTTTTAAAGTATATTGCCTGCTTCAAGACCAACTTTTGTTATTTCCCTCTGTTTGCTGCTGTGCTTAATTTGTCAGTACCTTATGATAGGAATCCTAACCATTTTGAGCAGATGATGTCTATGGGATGCAGCATGGTTCCTATGATGTTCCCAGGTGTCCAGCACTTCATGCCTCCGATGGGGATGGGGATGGGGATGGGGATAGGCATGGGGATGGGTATGGGCATGGATATGGGTATGAGCAGACCGGTGGTGCCTTTTCCTCCAGTATTATCTGGCTCAGCCATGAATAACCCTGCTGCTGCAGCTCATCTTAGTCCAAGTCTACCTATGCATCCATTTCATCTTCCCACTGTACCTGCTCCTGATTTGTCCAGAATGCAAGCAGCACCAAATCAGTCAGATCCAGCAATGAATTCAACTGGTATTCGAAGTCTCAACCCGCACCACATCCCAAGTTTTGTTAATCCATATCAACACTACATGTCCCTCCACCAGATGCAAGTATCACCTTCTCAGGTTTGTGTGATTCCCTATTATACTTTACATCAGTTTTGGCTACATTTGTTCTCACTAGTCACCAACATATCAAACCATCACTCTAAAATTAAGTTACCATCTTTGCACTATCGCTAAGATGCTGTGCTATCAGAAATTATGTTACTGTGGCTGAATATCAGTTGAAGGGAGAGAGAATATCAACTGGCTTCTCCATGCTCCACAGAGAAACATCTCTTAACTTCCTACTGTTGCTAGACCAAAAATACACATACTTCTTATGGAGTAAAAAATCCTGTTTATGTGGCTAAACATCACAGGCATGGGATACACATAGGCAGATACTAAATGATTCTTTGATATTGATCTCTGGGGAGATGGCTGAGAGATACACAGAGACGGCTGGACATGACAATGCTCCAGTGTGACTATCTGGAACATGCCTGCTTGTTGCGTTATTGATGGCTGGACTCAAAGCATAGACAGTACTGATAAACCCAGATTTTTGGGCTAGCCAACAACCAATGACCAGCAGTCCACAAAAACCCATAGTTGCTGTCTCATATCTCTGTCATGTTGAACAGTTGAAGTTGAACCCAATTGCTATTGTACTGCACTGAGAGGTGATCTTATCCTTGCAGGTTCAAGGCATTGCCCGGCCAAGCACGAGTAAAGGATCTGATACTCATGAAAATCACCAGTCTGGTAGGTTGATGGATTTCTTATAATATCATTTGGGTCTCTTTAATTTTCTTGAACAGACTCTTAAGTTGGATCCCATATAACTTTCAGTTCCATCCTTGGATGAACCTGATCACCTTAAAGATTACAGGAAAATCTGAGTTCGGTTTTCCATGACATTTTTGTAATTCGATGATAGGATCCTCCTACTTAGAATATATTTGAGCAGGAATTACTCATCAATGTGAGAACCGTTGACTTGTCTGATTCATTTTTATTTTCCTAATGTTGTGCATATACTGCCATATCATATAGATCTTGCTTTAGTGAATTCAGAAAGATAAATATATTCTCTGTTGTGCATTGCAGGTTGAAATATTGGAAAGATAGGTAGTGAAACTGTAGGCGGCACTGCTGCAAAGTTTTGTAGGGGGAGAGAGCAGTCACTCTTGACAGTCAGGTTCAAGTGACTACTAATTTAACACGGCTAACTTGTAATTTCCAGCCCTGTGAATTTTCCACCTAGGTTCATGTAAATTTCTCTTCTTCTGGGTGTCCTTTATAGTTGTATAAATGTGTGTGTGTGTTTTTTTTGGGGGTTAGGGGTTGGTTTAGTTTTGAGTGTCTTCTCAATTGGGGCAATAAGAGTGGCAAGGCAAGGATTGACAGCTTTGCTGGAAAATTATTGGGATAAAGTTACGTAAAATAACTGTCTTTTTGTACTGTGTGGAAGCATTTGGCACCATGTTCGCCCTGATGTGGTGACAGTTGTCTATTTAAGGAAATAAGAAAAATGATTCACTCTTTGGGATACATTTTGTGTGCAAGACAGCATATAACCCTCCACCTGCTTTACCCAAAAAACAGAAAACCATCCACCTGTCCTGAGGGTATGAAAAAAAAAAAAAAAAAAAAAAAAAAAAAGAAAAAAGAAGAAAGAAGAAAGAAGAAAGAAAGAAAAGAGAGTGAGGTTGGTCGATCGGTTCTTGTAACAATAACAAGTATATGTAATTATGTATAACCTCTTTACGCCAGCATATTTAAATAGCTTACAATTATTGATCATTTCTTTCATTTTACATTAATAATACAACCCCAACTGTATATGTGTCATATGTATGTATATATATGGTAGGATTGGTTTGGCTTCAGGTTTCATTGGGGTTGGGGTCTGGGTTGAATGCTTGTCTCTTTTGCTTTGTTAATAGATGGGGGTAAAAATTGGAGGTTTTGTTCATCCACAGTTAGAGAAATTCTATGATGGTGCATGCAGAAAGGATATTGGGCCATGATAGGATATTTTGAGTTTCATATGGTCTTTTTGTTCCTAGGCATCTTATTCCTTAGCTGATTTTCTTGCTTGAGGGGCTTGTAAGTTTGAGCATGGATCATCTCCCCTAACGGCCTGATGGCTTTACAACCACAAACTATGTGGGGCCCATAAGTAAAAAATAATCAAATATATATTTCTTTATAAAAAAAAATAAAAAATCTCACTCCAATTGCAAGACATTCCACTTGTTCACGCCAAGTTATTCCCTTGTGAAAGAAAGCCAATAGAACTATTAGAGGGCTTTTACTTTTACCATGGGGCGGGAGTGGGGGGCGGGGGGACTTTTCAGAATCTAAGGGGTGAGAGAGAGTTAGATCTTCTACGTTCGGGCAGGTCATGTTGAATGCCTTGCCCACAGTACCAAGCAACCATTGGTAGGCCACATGCTATCCTTCTAGCGGGACGGTTGGATAGATGCACGCCCCGCTCAAGATGCAAAGAATTTGCATTAGAGAGAGGAGTCACTCTTGACACAATCAGGTTTAAGTAAGACAACATGACCCACTTCCTCCACTTGGATCTTCTTGATCTTAGTTCTCAAAATGATAGTAGTCTCTCTTGCCCTATTTTTCTTGGAGCTGCCTTTTACCGGGTTGAAAGTGACTATAATAATTTAACATAGTTAAGTTGTAATTTCCAACCCCTCGAGGTTCTCCTCCTAGTGCCATCTAAATTTTCCTTCTTCTAGGTGTCTTATATAGTTGTATTAGTGTTAAGGCTATGTAGGCTAAAAAATGGTCTTCTTAGACTTTGCTAGTGCAGAAGCATTCAACAATGGTTCACCCTTTAAAAACAATTTCCAAAGTGTTTCATTTAGTATTTGAATCTCATCTTTGGATAAATCTCCCAATAAGTGCCCAATGAATGATAGGATTCAATCTTATGGATATTCTGATCTAAAGAATAGGATAAATTCAATGAGTGCCTTTGGATTAGAATACTTATACGTAGCGAAGTCCTATCACTCATTATTGAGTACTCATTGGAAGATTTCTATAAGGGGAGGAGTCAAATCCTTTCATTTTGCTTGAATCAATCTACGATTGGTTGATGTGGTGAACGCTTAACTGTTCATCTAATTTATATAGAAAAGAAATATCAATTAGTTTTGGGATATATTTGCATGTATTAATTGTGTGCGAGGAATACAATATGCATGTAATCTGGATGGGTTAGAAGATTTTACAACATATATATAATAACCATGATCTACTTGTCTAGAAACTCAAAAGCCCACCAACCCCACCGAGAACTATGAAAAGAAGACCATTATTTATTCAATAAGTTTGAAAATATTAGCTAGTAGTGAGTGAGGTACATTTTTTTTTGGTAACCAAGTTTCATTAAGAGGAGGCAAAAGCCAAGGCTGAGGAATACAACCAAGGAGTGGATAACGGCCAAACTGTCAAATGAGGTACATTAGTTCATAATAAACTATTGATCCCATTTTACGTACAGCTCTTGTTTGCAATCACGTTTATCTTTGCAGATATATAAGGCATCTGATTTAGCAAAGTAATAAAAGTTGTTGGGATGAATTGTGGGCTGTGTCCGGCTCACATAGATATCGCACTTGTTGGAATACTTTCTTATCCCATTCTGGGTAAATTAAAAGTCGCACCAGAACGCTGTGCTACCATCAATGCTAACGTCGAAGTTAAAGTCCCACTCACCACCCATAAATAATGTGTGGTACCCAAGATCATCATCTGCAGAATAGCAATGGAGGCGAAGGTCCGTTATGATGAGGTCGTTGTGGATATATATGAAGATGGTACCATGGACTGTGGATGGCCCTATACACAAGCCCAATGTGATGAGCAAAAGGAGAATCAGAGGCACTTGGGTGATGGCGTTCTTGGAGTTTTTCTTCCCCATTATCATCATCATGGCTTTTCTAGTAGTTGATTTGCAGATGCTACTGGTGATCTCATCGATCCTTATATATAGCTTATTGATCATATGATTTCATATCAATGTCGCACCCAAAAAAATTTCATACCATGTATATAACGGTAACCCAAAAAAAATACATATCAAATATAGAAAAACATACTCCTCTTCCATGGCAAAACTTTTCTATAATTATCTTATCTATCTTTTATTTGAAATAACTTAATTCTTTTATTATCTATTACTTCTTTAGTTAGTTTGTATTGGATATTCTTGGCATTTTGGTTACTAACAACGAAATATTTAAAATAAAAATTTTCTCTTAATTCTATTCTTTCCTCTATGGTTTCTATTTTTATTTTTTTATTAGAATCTTTTAAAAAGAATAAGACACATTAAGGAATTAAAAGAAGAAGAGAATAATTAAGAAAATATATAGTATTTTCTAAGAAAGTATATTGAATGAAGGAAAAGTAAAATATAGTTTATTTTTTCTTATTTTGGGTAAGAAATATGATTTTTTAAAGGAATGAAATATCACGTGAGAAAGGAATATAATAATAATATAAAATGGTGTGTGATAGCAATCTTGGCATTGTTTTAAAATGTAGTAATTTCTTAGTAAGGTAATGGAATATTGTAAAATTTGCTATTTTTTGGGAAAATTAATAGAATCTTCATAAAAAAAAAAAAAAGTAAAGGTAATGAAATATGGTCAAAAGAAATACCTTAGCTAAATAAAAAGATTAACCGTTGACCTTGAAGATTCCATTATAGAATCAGTCTATGATTTAAATTGTTTCCATAAATTATTTTTTGGGTTACCGTTATATACATGGTATGATAAGATTTTTTTTTTTTTGGGGTAAAGAGTTGAATTTATTTAAAAGAAAAACCTCTAAGGTATAGAGAAACAACGGCATCAAAATGCAAAGACCAAAGGATAAAGGGGGAGGGGGAAAAGAAAATAAACAAACTTGATTAAGTGCAGCATGAGATGCAAGCTTATCCGCAACTGAATTACCTTCTCTAAAGGAGTGTTGAACAATAAGAGAATCAAAAGCTAAAGTTAGGTTCAAAATGACTTGAAGATAATGCATGATCTTCCATGGTGGAGCTCTATATCTATTGTTCATATGATGAACAATGGCTTCATTATTTCTCTTAGTGATCACCTTCTTAATGTTATTAGTCATGGCTATTTGGATTCTTTTCCTAATAGTTGTTGCTTCCATTTGAATTGTTGGAACAACTATATACATTTCATATGTATATATATAATAGGATTGGTTTGGCTTGGCTGGTTGTTACATTGGGGTTGGGGTCTGAGTTGAATGTTTGTATGTTTGCTTTGTTAATAGATGAGGGTGAAAATTGGAGGAGGTTTTGTTCATCCATTGTAAGAGAAATTCTATGATGAGATGTTTGGATGGTGTGTGTAGAAAATATATTGGGGGAGCCATGATAGGATATTTTGAATTTCATAAGGTTGTTTGTTCCCATACATTTTAATCCTTAAGCTGATTTTCTTGCCCGAGGGGCTCGTAAGTTTCACTTTTGTAGAGTTGAGTTTTGTGGGGGGGGGGGGGGGGAATTCCACCTCTTTTTGCAGTAAACTCTTCTGTTATTTCTTTTCAGATTCATTGATCTGGGTTTTTTCATTTAATACAACTTTTAACTCATTAACACAAAAAAAAAATAATAATAATAAAAAAAAAAAAAAATCATATGGTCGGGGCAAGCTTTTTAAAAAATTTGACTCATTAACAAATTGTCTTACGTATGTAAGACTGATTATAAATCAGATCTCTCCTTGCCCACAACCGGCCCAAAAGCGAAGGGAAATGATGTTTGGGGTAGCATAAGTGATTTAAGGGGTGGTACCTCATATCATAGGAAGAAATTTTGCACAAAGTTCTATTACTATTAATGGGTTTTTTTTTAGAATAAAACGGATAATGATTACTTTTTCTCCACAATTAATTAAAGGTAATACTATAACTTGACAAAAGGGTAAATAAGTAAAGAGATAAGTATAAAGGTATTTTAGGTTTTTGAGAAAATATAAAGATGCCACATTATCAGCAAACTAACGGAACTTAACGGTAAGGGCATTAGTAATTGTAGACAAAGTTAAAGGTTGGACTAGTAATTTTGAAAAGTACAAGGGGGCAATAGTAACTATTATATTAGTTGTTTTTACCTTTAAAATTTTGTTTCCAATAAAGAGGGAGGAGGGGAGGAGGGACCTTTCTTCAGTCGTCCGCATTTTAATGCGTAGAACTGTCAATCAAACCACTCTCAGCCGCCGGATCTATCTCGACCAAAATTTCAGATCCAACGATCTTAAATTTTGCTTGAAAGTCCTGTACATTAAATGCGCATAATTGAAGCAATTTCCGGGGAGGAGGGGAGGATGGGAGGATGGGGGAATAAATGCTGATATTTCAAACTGAAAAAAGAACAATATGATCAAAAAATATTTATTAAAATAGTTAGTTGTACACCTTGAACCATCCCAAGTCCCAGAGGAATGCATTTTTTTTTTTGTAATCAAACTATCAATTAGAAGAACGGCAAGAAAAAGTCGAGGCATCCTGATTACAAGCTTCAAGAAGCCAAGGAATGGAATTAGGCCAAACAATCGGACTTGCCACAGATTGGGCCTTCCTAGATAGATTATCGGCTACAGAATTAGCCCAAGAGGAATACATTTAACAAACAACAGAAGTTAACCTCTTTCTTTTTCCTCTATCTTTTTATAAACCTGAAGAGAATTATCAGCAGTTATCCCAAAGGGCAAACAGAAGGCCTTTCTGTCAAAAAAAAAACACAAAAAGGGCAACAGAATAACATCCTTAGTATGAGAGAAGAAACATTTAATTTGGCAAAGTCTATTTACCAAAATTTGACCTTTTTATATGTTCCTTCTTTCAAATGGCCGAGGTATAACCCATCCGTTTTCAACCGGTAAAAATAGTTTTGGGCATGAAATCCAGACTGTAAAAAACCATCATAGACCTGGTAGTTGTTATGCACTATGGTCTTTCCGTCCTTGGACCAGGAGAAGTTGCACCAAAAGAGGGTGGTCATCCATATGTTTTCATTGAAAGCAAATGTGTAATCTTGTCCCATAAAAAGTTTATGCTCACCAAGATCATTGTTTTTGGATTTGCAGTGGAGGGTTACGTCTGTTAGAGGTATATCATTGATGATGTACACATGAAGTTCACCCTGTACAGTGGATGGCCATGCAGACATGCCTAATGCCATGACAAGGAGGATGAGAAGCAGGTGGGTGTTCTTCGTGTTCTTGGAGCTCTTCCTCATGGTTATTGAATTGGAATTGGTGAATGGTGAATGGCAATCTTTGATCACCTGGGCTTCTTATATACCATTGCCTATTTCCATGTTGTGTCAACCATAATATTATCCCCTAATAATGAGATTAGGTTGTTGATATGCTAGGGTGGGGATTGAAAGCTCTATTTTGGGCAACCTAGTTACACATTAAGTTAGAGGTCTATGTTCTGCTTAAATTTCTTCACCTTACAATAGGGGTGAGTGAGGCCGATTAGGGTCTCACTTCTAGTTAATTCATTTTATTCTGCATTTAGAGGTGGGCCCATCCCCTGTTGTATGGTGAATAAGTGTGAGGAAAGCACAAACCTTATTCACCTTGATGAATTGAGGATTCAGACAGTTTGTGCTTTGTTTTGCATAATTTGGTTTCATGCCTTTCTCTTTCCCATTTCAGGCTGATATATGAAGCCTTTTCTCTATGAATTCTATTTGTTTCTTTTATAAATTTGATGGAATAGATATATTTTTTTAATTTTTAATTAATTTATTTGTAGGATCGATATATTTGTGTGGTTGTGTGTCAAATAGCAATGCAAGCATACTCAATGAATATGAATTACAAGACATTTCTTCTGTCCATCCATAATTTGAAGAAATATAAAAATGTGTACGTGTAAAGAATAACGAACAGAGTTCCACTCAATCTTTATCTTCACAGACATATTATTAGGATCCCACTAAAACTCATCAAATATGCACAAACATATTATTAGGATCCCACTAAAACTCATCAAATATGCACAACACTAACATGTAATTCATCTTTTTGTATAACACTGGTTATTACTTTTCTTGTATTAGTGATACCTAACAATATTACTTGTAATACAAACACCATAAACAAATCTAGCCTAGCTCACATAAAACTAAAGGTCAATACAGTTTTTTCTCTTTCCATGTGTAGAGCAAAATCAACATAAAACCTTGTTAGCATCGTCAGGGATGGAGGAAGTAGAGATTGATGAACACCAAAGGGTGAAACTCAAGAACTCAATTTGTTGCCAAAGTTGCAAATGGTTGGAGTTGATTGAACCTGGCATTGGCTTGAATTGGCCGACTTTTGTCACTCTTACACCTAGAGTATTAATACCACATATCAATTACTGCACGGTATAAACAAGGAATAAAAGGGTTATAATTCAGTTTTTAAGAAAATTTGTAGGAATTTATTGATCAATACTGTCGATTCCATTCTGTATTTACTTGTAAATTGACCAGAATGAGATTCTATACCAAACTTCTTCTTTTTTCGAAAATTGATAGGTTTACATTAAGGGGTGAGGAACTATAACATACATCATTAGGAAGAGTTAAACCCAATGTTTTTTCAAAATGCCAAGTTTATGCATTCCAAAATGGTTATCTATCGATCTGCAATGGACATCTGGGCTAGGGTTGCAACAGGGCCGGGATGGGCCGGACTTTTGTAATTCCAAGTCCGGCCCTATATGTTTTAATCTGAGCTCATTCTCGCCCTGACCCTAGTTCAGGGCCAACGATTATTGTCTCTAGCCCTAAGCCCATTTCCGCCCTAATTGGGCCGGGTCAAGATGGGTTGTCCTAATCAACCCTGATTGACTATATCCTTAGCCCTGACCCTAATTGTCTATGATTGACCCCATCTTGGCCTTGTCCCTAGTCTTAATTTGTCATATCCTTAGACCTAAAATATCAAATGTGAATCTATAAAATAAAAAAATACATAAAAGTATTACAAGAAAACTAAAAATATAATTAATATATAGAAATATAAGATGATTCAAGCTCCTACAAAATGATAAAATAATCAATAAGTTGATAGTGTTGCTTTAAATATAAATAAATTTACACTCCATAATTTTATATTGAGCTTTGAAAGTCTCCTATTGCTTTGGTGTTGTTACTTTGATGATGGAAATTGAAACCTCTCCCATTGATATCATTATTCAACAAAAAAAAAAAAAAAAAAAAAAATCCATATTCAAAACTTTGTTAACAAGTAAATCAACGATAATTTAGTATTGACATTTTTTTTCGTAATTAAAAAAAATGATATTTTAGTTATAAATACAACTATCTATCTTTAATAAGTTTTTTTAAAATATTACATTGGAGGCAAAAGAAAGATGTCAATATTCATGATGAGAAGTTGGGGTGTAGATTTGTTAGATATTAATTCTCTATGTATTAGTTTTTATTATTTATAATATATTATCTCGGCTTAGTCTGCACATTTAAAAAAAAACTAATGTTTTTTGGGAACTAAAAATGATTTAGTTCAAAAGATAAAAATTACCTTAAAAATAATAGTAAAAATGAACTCATATTCAAATATGATCAAAATGACTGAAGGTTAACATTGAGATTTATAGTTGTATGAATGTTAGTATGAATATTAGGGTAAAAATCTAGTACATGATCAGGATCAAATTAACATTAAGAATAATTAACATTAAGAATAGAGCTAAAATTTAGGTCAGGATCAGGGCCAAAATCAAATGGATGCTTACTACATTGGTAATGATGATATATTTATTCATTAATTTTCTACAAAACATGATTATGTTTTTAAAATTTGACACGTGTCAAGATTAGAATTAATTCCTCTCCATATGGGTGGAGGCTCCAGACTCAAATCATGGGTCTAGATCATGCCCAATATTAGGGCCAGAATCAAAACCAAGATCAGGGTCAGAATCATAGCCAAAATTAGGGCCTAAGCCAGGATATAAAATCAAGGACGAGCTAGGTGGGCTAGAGAGTAATCCTACGCCCGCCCTTGGCTCTAGTTCAGGACCAAAATATTTTTGCCATAACTCGCCCTTAAAGCTAAAATCTTTAGCTCAAGCCTTATTCGGGCTCAGGTTGGGTTGAGGGTAGGTCAGGGCTGCCAAAGCCAAACTTGCCCCCCTAATCGGGTCATTTAATTAATGATGTTCGATTTCTCAATTCCTTTCTCATGCATGATTTCTTGCATGTAAAGTTTGGCCGGTGATCACTGTTCACCACTAGTTCTTAAATAAAAGCGATTTAATTCCTAAAATAGATGATCAATAATATGTAACAACAAGATCCTGAACTAAATTGTGTCAATCATAACTAATTCATTTCGTTTACTTTTCCTCAGCTTCGCGCCGTTCTGTGTTCTTCTTGTTGTCTTTTGTAGATTTTATTATCTTCAGGTGAAATCAATTTTCTTAAAGAGGGGCCTTGGATGAGAATTTTTTTTGACTAAGGTGAGCAATGGATGTATTGAGAACAACTATTCTTGCCGGTTTGAGTGCATGTTTTATGTTCCTTGTAATTTTCTTTATCCTCTTTTAATAAAGCTGAACGTTAATTCAAAATTCATTATTAATTCATTTGAAGTCTCAGTAGAATACGAAGTATGCAATTTTGTTTTTCCTCTTTTTGATAAAGCTGAACTTTATTCAAAAATCATAATTAAATGATTTGAATTCTCAGGGGAGTACAAAGTATGCACAACACCACCAAGAAAACCAAAAACACAATGACCTATAAGGTGGAGCGCCATTGATTCAGAGAAAAGAAGAGAAGTAAAGCCGGTGGCTTTGAATAAGAAGCTGCAGTGAAAAAGAAAATCTATTGAGACCAGAGAGATTTTGCTGTATAAACTCCACCTCTAGCTTTGCTCCAGTATAAGCCATCATGTCTAACCTCGTAGTAGAATTCCATGGGTTCTTTCAATTTGTACTCCCCAGCATCAAAAACTTGGGCACTGCCTTGCTTGCCGTTCCCCCAGTAAAAGTTGCACCAGTAGAGTGTTGTTCCCCATAAGTTTTCTCTAAACTTCCAGGTGAACTCTTGGCCATTAGAAAGTTTCTGTATTCCAAGATCACGATCTTTCGATTTACAATGAACAGTTAGATCATTCAACGGGCCGGGGCCCAAGTTATTGATGATATAAACATGGAGTTTGCCGAAGAGATTGACATTGATATTGATGTCGAATGAATCAACAAACAAGGGCAATGCAGCAAGCAGCAGAAGGATGAGAAGCGATCGGGTGTTCGACTTCGTCATGGTTTAGGTTTTTTTGTAAATGGTGGTGATCGAAATAACTATGTACGATTATCCCCCCGAGACCTTGCAGAGTTGCAGTAGCAGAAGCCTCGTGTGGAGGGATGTTCTTGCTCTTGCAATGAATGATGGATCAACAATGTTCTTAAATAAAGGCCAACTAGGTTGAGATAACCTAAATCTCAAGGTTCTCAGCTGACCTGAATGATCCATCATAGTAGGATGATTTTCTGGTAAACCAAACATCTATTTACCAAAGAAAGAGCAAAGCTCATACAGCCACTCATATATTTTAGTTTTGTTTAAATTTGTCTTTTTCTTTTCCTTTTTCTTTTTTCAGGGTGTGTGGTGGTTGTCATTTTATGTATAATTCCTTGCAATTAGTGTTTCAGATTATGATACCTGGTAACTAATTATCCAACTGTCACAATTAAAAATTATCTATAGTGAATTCCTAGAAAGCTTTCAAATGTATATCAAATCCATTTTCACCATCAGTTTGGTTGAGAAATGTCATGTCAGTATTGCCACATCAACTTCCATTAGTTTTGATGATAACAAACATGAAGTACTAATGTTTATATTGAGTTATATTGGTTAATTTTAATGTGAAAGCAAACAGACCTAATCCAACTTAGCGGATTAAAGCTCAAGAAGATTCAAGAACATCAAATCAAGCTCAAGCGAGACTACTTTGCAAATTAAGACTTATGACATTTCCATGCACAATTGCATGTAATTGTACTCATTAGCATCAAATTCATAAACATCATATCATTATATTGACCTAAGGCATGCTAAAAGTGTGTTTGTACATATAGGGTGATTTTTTGGAAGCAAAAGAGTTTTATATGGGGATGGGGGTATCATAGTATGTTTGTGGACATAGGGTGTTTTCTTGGAAGCAGGAGAGTTTTATATGAGAGGATGGGGGTATTAGATATGTTATCTGTAAGAGTCGAATCCATAACCTCTTCACTAAAAAGTATGAATCCTTATCTCTCTATCAACCCTGCATTGGCAAATTGATGAGATTGTTACTTGTCAAAGACTCAAACATTCAAATTTTAAAGCTATTCTAAAATTTTTAGATTAAATGAACTCACACAGGGTCGGGTTAAGCCTCGGGCTAACCCGAGCCTGATCCGACCCGAGAGCTCCAATAATAGATCACCTTCTAAATGAGAACAATATCTTAATAAACTAAATATTGCCTTTACTAGGTGTAACCTCATTGGAATCCAGATCATCACCCCTGACGGGGAGCACAGAGTGCTCCTCGACGGGTTTACCACTACAAATTCGGTGTGACTAAGGGTGTAAATGGATAGCCAAAACCCCCTGTCGAATTTGCATCCGCGTCCGTTTAGGGGTATCTGAATCGTCCGATTATTAATAGGATGCGGATATGATATACCATTTCTTACCGATTATTATCCGTCCAATAAAATTATCCAATTAAGTTATTTAGATTTATTATTCTTATTTTTATAAATTTTACCTATGATATGTGACTATTTTTCTAAATTTTCTACTAAAAAGTCTAAAATAGCTACCAAAGTTGTTAAATTCTTAAATTTCAAATCTCGTCCTCACAGATAGAAAGTTAAAGATGTAAACAGTGGTCGAAAAACTTGTATTTAATCTATATTTATGCCTATTTAGAAGAATCTACTTAAGAAAATAACTATCCGATTATCATCCGAATCCGACAAAATCCGTCTAAATATAATAGGATGCGGATATGGATATACCACTATCCGATCCGAATCTGGTCCGTTTACACCCCTAAGTGTGACCCACTAGTAAAAAATAAAAAAAAAAAAACCCTCCCATCACCCAACCCCTGTATTTATGGTGGTAAAGCCATCGCGGAGCACAAAGTGCTACCCCGACGGGTAGCTGATCCGGACTCACCTCATTAAACTCCGATAGATTGATTACGCACAAAGACTTGGGCACGGTCATCCTGAATGTTTTGGAGACTGAATAAAAAGAATAGATGATGCACCATGTTTGCACTCTTAAAGCAAGCTACCGTGCAAAGAAAACGTTGCTTCATTTTGACCACTTGACCCCAGGTTTGAACTTGGAAGAAGCCTTTGTAAACTACATAAACCTATAATCATGGGTGCAATTGGCTTGTATGAAACATGGTTTCATACACTTACTTCACTGGGAAATTCGCCAGGGAATTGAGCTTCCAAATTTAAAGGATTTAGTAACTTAGAATGGGAGAAGAAACAATTAATTTGGCAAAGGAGCTTTGACCTTTTGATATGTCATTTCTTTAAAATCGTTGAGGTATAACTGTTGCTGTGTAAATCTGGTCGTCCAATCAACCGGATGTACCTGTAAGAATGTGCTCGACTGGGGTGGTCGAGTATCACCTCCAACGATCAAGTTAGACGAGTTCTCTCTAATCAGAATTGACAGAAATGCAACAAACAATAATAATAATAGTAATTGCTCTTCTCGGTGTACCTCCTTCTCTCGTCTCCTTTCTCTTTTATAGGATTATTTAGATCTCTTAGTGTTTGAGTTCGTCTTGAACTCAAACCCTACTAGTTTCCCACTTGGACTCTGGCATTTGAGTCCATCTTAAGACTAGTTTTGGTCGATACAAGTTTCTCTCCGATCAGGAGTTCTTTTTGAGATAAACACTACCCTCGAACTCACTGATCTAGTTTCTGGGTAGACAATAACACATTTCCAATTTGGTCGAACCAAATAAACTCGATCCAAATTATACTTTTTTATCATAAGCCCCCTAGTCTTTTAGTCTGAACTCATTATGTTCGGTCTTGTAGACTGCACCGAGCAAGAAGACTGAATGATAGTCATCACATTTTTTGCGAACGTCTCATTTTTTGCTGACGTCACCTAGAAAGGCGTACACAGAAATGGGGTTGCAAAATCTGGCACGTTTCCGAAACTTTTGTTTTTTACACGTGGCCATGACTTTATGACATGTCATCATATTTTCGAATTTCAAAAGCCCATTAATCTTGGCCATTCAAATATCTTTAATTTCATCCTCTTGGATTGGAATCTCTGATGGTACTAATTCATCAAGACAGCTGAACCGTTGGATGAGGATTTTCTCACAGTCGTTGGATCTGAATTTTTAGGAAGCCTTACAGTCCTTTTTAGATCGTTAGATCTGGATTTTCAAAAAGGTATAAATATGTAATTTTCTTTTTCCTCTTTTGATAGACCTGAACTTTATTCAAAAATCATAATTAAATCATTTGAATACAAAGCATGTAAAAACACCACCAAGAAAACGAAAAACACAATTAGTAAAGCCGGTGGCTTCAAATAAGAAGCAGTGAAAAAGAAAATCTATTGAGACCAGAGGGATTTTGCTGTATAAACTCCATCTCTAGCATTGCTCAAGTATAAGCCATCATGTCTAACCTTGTAGTAGAATTGCATGGGCGTTTTCACTCTGTACTCCCCAGCATCATAAACTTGGGCACTGCCTTGCTTGCCGTCCCCCCAATAAAAGTTGCACCAGTACAGTGTTGTTTCCCAGACGTTTCCTTTAAAATGCCAGGTGAACTCTTGGCCATTGGAAAGTTTCTGTATTCCAAGATCATTATTTTTCGATTTACAATGAAAAGTTAGATCATTCAATGGACCGGTGCCCAAGTCATTGATGATATAAACATGGAGTTTGCCGAAGAAATTGATATTGATGTTGAATGAATCTACAAACAAGGGCAATGCAGCAAGCAGCAGAAGGATGAGAAGCGATCGAGTGTTCGACTTCGTCATGCTTTAGTTTTCTGTAAATGGTGGTGATCAAAATAACTATGTACAATTATCCCTCCGAGACCTTGCAGTAGCAGAAGCCTCGTGTGGAGGGATGTTCATTCTCTGGCGATGAATGATGGATCAACAACGTTCTTAAATAAAGTGTAACCGTTTACTAAAGGCCACCTAAATCTAAACTGACCTGAATGATGTTCCATCATAGTAGGATGATTTTCTGGTAAAAGAAACATCTATTTGCCAAAGAAAGAGTAAAGCTCATACAGCCATTCATATATTTTATTTTTGTTTAAAATTATTCTTTTTTTTTTTCTTTTTCTTTCTTTAAGGGTGGGTGGTGGTGATCATTTTTTTATAATTCCTTGCAATTAGTGTAAAAACTCCATTTCCACCATTACTTTAGTTGGAAATTGTCATGTCAGCATTGCTACATCAGTCTCCATTAGTTTGATGATAACAAAAATGAAGTACTAATGTTTATATTGAGTTATATTTGTCCAGTTTAATGTGAAAGCAAACTGACCTAATCCAATTTAGAGGATGCTCAAGACCAAACCAAGTTAGACAAGGAGTCTAAGTCAAGATGAGCATGAAGATTAAAGCACAAGAAGATTCAAGAATATCAAGTCAAGCTTAAGCAAGATTACTTAGCAAATTGCCAGGTGAACTGTTGGCCAAGTCAAGATGAGCATGAAGATTAAAATGCTAGGTGAACTATTGGCCATTATAAAGTTTATGTATTCCAAGATCGTTATTTTTCGATTTACAATGAAAAGTTAGATCATTCAACAGACGGGGGGGCCCAAGTCATTGATGGTATAAATATGGATTTTGCCAAAGAGATGGATATTGATGTTGAATGAATCTTTTTCGGCAATGCAACAAGCAGCAGGAGGATGAGAAGAGATTGAGTATTCGACTTCGTCATGATTTAGTTTTGTAAATGGTGGTGATCGAAATAAGGGTTAGACTGTGTACAATTATCCCTCCGAGACCAAAGTCTCGTGTAAAGGGATGTTCTTTCTTTTGTGATGAATGATGGATCAATATCGTTCTTAAATAAAGTATAACCATTTCCTACAGACCAACTAGGTTGAGACCACCCAAATCTCAAATGACCTGCATGGTGTTCCATCATAGTATGATGATTTTTTGGTAAAGAAAACATCTATTTGCTAAAGAAAAAGCAAAGCTCATACGGCCGTTCCTATATTTGATTTTTGTTTAAAATTAGTTGGTATTTGTGTGTGATGGGCATTTTCCTGTAATTCTATGCACTTAGTGTTTAGGATCGTGATATATGACAATTAATTATCTAACGGTCACAATTAAAAACTGCCTATGGTGAATCCTTAGAAGTTCTTCCAAATATATACCAAATTCGACTCTCTACCGGAATCTTCTTGTAAGCTCCATTGCCACCATCAATCTCTCTCTCTCTCTCTCTCTCTCTCTCTCTCTCTCTCTCTCTCTCTCTCTCTCTCTCTCTCTCTCTCTCTCTCTCTCTCTCTCTCTCTCTCTCTCTCTCTCTCTCTCTCTCTCTCTCAGAAGCCTTTGTGAACTCCATTTTTTACATGCGAAAATAAGGTCATTAACATTATCATTCCCAATAGCATGAGGACATGATGGTTCAAATGTTATGGAATTTGCAATAGAAAACATGTATAAGAATATAATGGCTGAATTAAAAGCTATGGAATTTGCAATAGAGAACATGTATAAGAATACAATGTTTGACTTAAAGAAAAAGGAGGAAAAAGATTCCCACAGGAAGAGGAGATGTGTGGAAATCTTTCCTCACAACATGAGGAAAGATGAGAGAAAATAGAGGACAAATTGACCACTAGCTAGGTACTTCAAAGCTAGCTATAACTATGAAATCCCCCGAATTTCTAATATTTTAACCCATGGTTAAAAGACCGTGAACTCAAAACTCGAGTCGAATACAACTGTGGGCCATTCAAGTCAAGCCCGAAGATTCGAAAATGGACCCAATGATTGTGGATGACCCTTGTGATTACTCAACAACTCTCTTAGAATTTAAGAGAATAGGGAAAATAAATCACGATGGTGTAAAAACGGCGATTTTGGCATGTCTGTAGACCGGTGATGGAGAGTTCAATTGACAAGATTAAGGTATCCAAACGAAGATCGTCGAAAGACCTTTCCACAAAAAGCCAAAAATCAGAATAATCGGATCTTGGTTGGTCCCTTAACCAGGGCCAGTCTATTGGGCCGGTTGAATGGCCGATTGACCGCCCCCTGCACAATTCGGGGCAGAATCAGGTTTTTGCTGTTTAAAACCCTATTTCAAGTTCCTATTCTCTCATGCTCGCATTTTACAATGCTTGTATGAGGCTGAGCCTAAAGGAGGAAGAGAAACCAAGGGAAGGAAGGGATTCTAACCATTCGGAAGCATACCGACACCCACATCACGGTGCAAAGAAAATGTTGCTTCATTTTGACCAAGTGACAACAGGTATGAATTTGGAAGAAGCCTTGTACACTACACATGACTTTTACGTACTCTCATCCTACCACAAATAGCAATTGTGTGTGCTATTGGCTTGTATGTGCATGGTTTCATATACTTCCTTCAGTGAGAAATTCACCAGGGAATTGAACTTCAAAATCTAAAGGATTTCAGCGACTTTGTGTTGAAACTTGAAAGTGACCCTTTAACACGGATTCTTAGCTAGGTCGAGAAATGATAATTCCCTGCATTTTAAATTTCACATCGGTTTCTGAAATCTTTTCTAGACATTAGAAGGAAAAATTCACCCATTGAATACCTGAACGGAAGACTAGTATTTAAAATTAACAATGCCATTGAAAAGAAGAAAAAAAACACTAGAGGGAAAAAAGATGAGCTTATAAATTGATTCAATGACAATGTACATCAACACTAGAGTTTCTCAGATATAAGATGAACTCATATCCTCATCAATGGAAGCTTCACATGGGAATTACTAAACTTAAATTTGGCAGTGAGGCTATGATGACCATTGAATGACCTGGGTATAAGTTCCATCTCTGACATTGCTAACGAATAAACCATGCTTTCTCACCTTATAAAAGAATTGCCTTGGACGAATTATGGGCTGCTTTTGTGTATTATAGACTTGGTAACCACCCCTCTCCTTGTTCCCCCAGTAGAAGTTGCACCAGAAGAGCGTTGTTTCCCAGAAGTTTTGGTGGAAAGTCCAGTAGAACTCCTGGCCATACCTAAGTTTCTGCAGCGCAAGATCATTATTTTTCGACTTGCAATGAATGTCTACACCATTTTTTGAGCCGTTGATCATGTCATTGAGGATGAACACTTGCAGTCTGCCATGCATGACTAAGGACCCAGAAGACATGGGCAATATTGCTATGGCGAGGAGGAGCAGAATTAACAATTGGGTGTTCTTCCAGTTCCTCCTCGTCATTGTGTTTTGGCGAAAACTGGCTGGTTATTACCAATAACCAGCAGATCTTAAACGATC
Organism: Hakea prostrata; assembly: GCF_041222555.1. Lineage (NCBI taxonomy): Eukaryota > Viridiplantae > Streptophyta > Magnoliopsida > Proteales > Proteaceae > Hakea > Hakea prostrata. Next base: position 12,444,657 of record NC_142606.1, on the reverse strand, counting down.
CACATCACTGGTTAAGTTAAAACAAACTGAATGATGGTTGTTTGGGTATCCTTGGCGCTTGTCACGGAGTGAAAAGAGGTCAAACTATCATTTAGACAAAACTTTTCTTTGTTCAAAATATATTTTGTTAAACCGGAATGTTAGGAGCAAAAGTCTCCAAATCTTTAGGATCATATACATATATATATAGAGAGTCATCATGTCTTTTCTAAATTTGAAACAGTTTTCTAACAAAATATTCTTCTAAATCTCTATAGTAAAAATTAGGTGCATACATATACCAACAATTAGGCTAAATGGAGCATATTTCTTGATCCTCTCACAATAGAGCTAGCGTCTAATTGAATTCTTTATTGCATTATTTCTCGATCTTCTTACATGTACCATTATCATTTTTCATCATTTCTTTAGCCAGTAAGTACATAAATTATGAAAAATTCTTCATGCATGAAAGATAACTATCCCTTCTTAGTTTTGTCAAAATGAAAGATTTCTCATTTCTATAGGGAATCAAATGTTATTATGAATTTCTTTTCTCAAACAATCGTTTCTTCTTCCAGGAATTATTTGGTATTGAAAAAAAAACATCACGTGATTGAAATTGCTAATTTACAAGAGAAATATCACATGTTAAATGATTTTATATATCAAGGTGAAGAATGTGATTATATCCCCAATTCCTCCTCAACTATAAAAAGCAAAAACATGGAAAGGCTAACAAAATCAAAAGAAGAAGAAAAAGAAAACATAAAAATAGTCAAGACATACTAAATGCCTTTTGTAAATTGTTTTGCAAAAGATAGAACTTGAAACCATCTAAGTGAAACAAGAGATCTAAAGAAGAAGAGAAGCTAGACTATATTAGTAACTAGTAAATCCTTTGTATGTAAGAAGACTCAAGAGATTTTGGGAATAAAGCTCGAACCATTTACTCAGTTAAAATCTATAAGTTTGTATCCTATGTTTTCTTTTTAGGTTATTATGAGATTTGAGATTTTCTTCCTATTTTTTTGGGTGAGAGGTTTTAAATTATGTTATGACAATTGCATTTTGGTGGATGAAGCATGTCAAATCTATGTATTCCAAGAGATAATTAGAATTTGGGACTGAGAAAATGAAGAAATAATAGGTTTTTATTAAAAAAAATAATAAAATCCCATAAAATGAGAATGACAATTGAGAAAAAGAAGAAAAAAAAAAACCCTTAATGTCAATGCAGCTAGGGTTGGTAGAGTGATAAGATCCATACTTCTCAGTAGAGAGATCATGGATTTGACCCTTGGGAACGACAAAACTCTCTCTGAGGATGTAATCAAGGTGCGTCTAAGCTGGCCCGGATAAACCTCAGACAAAAAAATGAACACAAAAAAAAACAAAAAACCCTTAATTAACATCAAATAAGAAAAAAAATTACAGATCAGGCAACGACTTTGTCTTCTTTGGATAATTGATGACAAATCTATAAGGTCCGTTTGGAAAATTGGTAATATAAAGTCCATCCGGTCTTAGATGGTAATAAATATCAGTCGCATGATCTGCATTTTTTCTTTCGGATTTGTAGACTTGGTAACCGAATTGCTGCCTGTTTGCACCGCTCCCCCAATAGAAGTTGCACCAGAAGAGCGTACTCATCAAGAAATTTTCACGAAAATTCCAGGTTATCTCTTGGCTGGGAAGAATCGTTTTCAGTCCAATATCATTATTCTTTGATTTGCAATGGGCGTCGAGGTTTAAGTTGCCCAAGTCGTTGACGATGTGAACATGGATTTTGCACCAGTTCAGACATTTTCCTGAACACAAGGGTAACATTGCAATCACAAGCTGCAGGATCACAAGAAACACTAGTTGCGTTTTCGATGTCTTCATGGTTAATTTCTTAAGTTGCAAATCGTGGTGTCTGTATGTACTTCTTAAATAAAACTCATTTCGCTAATTGAAGATGGGTTAGATCAATAGCAACCAATCGTCTTACAACCACCAGAATGGTGTTTCTGGCTATCCTTTTTTTTCTTTTTTCACAGAACAGGAATGAAGTGAATGCATGCATGCATGACGTTTTTACTATTTTCAAAACGATCGGATTGTATTATTACCACACAAAAAAAAAAGATCGGATTGTATCGCCTGGATTATCGTTTTATCATGTTTATATTCAGTTTTTTCTCTGATGGATTGATCAGGTAAAGATTAGGATAGTCTCTGCTCTCTAGATAGCAATCTGTTGAATATGGATTAATTCTTGCAAAGTGTACATGAAGAGAGATAGAAATCGAAAACTTTCAGTCGTCACTTAGGCTTCATTAAATCTAGATTTCTTCATACCTTTTTTTTTTTCAATAACAAAACAGGAAAATGAAGTTTGCGCTGTAACAATTAAATTTTAATCCCCTTTGTGTCTAGATTAGGTTGTAATTCTAGGTTAAATCAGATTTTAGAAACTCAAACACAAATTTTTACCCCAACTAAATGAAGCAACATGCTTGTATGGGACTTGGATTCACGGCCATTAGGACCTGTATGTGAGTGACAATGTTTGTAGTACGTACGTAGTAAGTTCATTTGGTATCTTAATTTGTCTTGAAGGTTAGCTGGGCATGCATAAGTGTTTAATTTGTTTTGTACAGAATGGGACTTGTTTAGTGCTAAGAATAGTGATGGAGGAAAATGCAGCATGACTTGTCGGAGGCTCAGAGGCAAAACCAGAATTTTACATGGGAGGGGGCAAAGAATGAAAGTTCAGATCATCTTTCAGTTGGAGAAACACTAATACTTTTTTGCTACACATATTGTGTGAATTCTTATAAGATTCACTATATACCTCTAAATTATTTTATTATATTAAGGTATAGACCTAGATATATTTTGTGGAGTTCACACATATTTCAAAAAAATAGGTAAATTATTAAAACAAAATATAGGTAAATACTAGAAACATGATTCTTTTTTTCAACAAAATATAGGTAAACTAAAACAACAATTAAAAAAAAATGACACATGACTTCAACCCTAGAAGGTTAGATGCAAACTAAAAAAAAAAATTATGTGGATTGGAAATGCAAATCAATGGTAGTTAGTTACCTAACTAACCATAAACATTTTGCTGATGGTGGTGCTCAATGTGGGGTAGGTATTGTGTCTCATGATCATTTGGGTAATATTTCATTGACATTGTCCGATCCATTGGTTTTTTGCTCACTTCTTGTTGGGAAGGCATTGGCTCTTAAAAAGGCTATGCTTTATGCATTTTGGGAGGATTGCAGCGAAATTGTATTGAGCTCATTCAATGTTGCCTTTGGAAGTTGAGTCCAACTTTAATTTGTATTGAGGTTATTATTTAGGACATTTTGCATTGTACATTTTATTTGGAGGATTGTTGTTTTCCTTTTGTTACTAGAGCCCGCAATTCTGTAGCGGATGTTCTAGCCAGGAAGGCCCAGTTGATTGAGAATACAACTATTTGGCCGTTTTTCACTCCTTAGCTCAGAGATTGTTTCTCTGCTATCTCGACTAGTATTCTTTAATAAATAAGTTTCTTACCAAAAAAAAAAAACACTTATCGAAGACTATTACATATACTATGAATGAAAGGTTAAACCCCGACCTGTTCATCAAAGTGTTGATCATTGTCACCTAATCCAAGCCTTGGTGGTTAATGACTTTCTGATAGAATTAAATATTAAAAAAATATATTTCTTTTCCTTTTCATTCACACCTTAACATCTTGGCAAATAATTTCTTATTTAACTTTAATAAGGCTCTAACTTTATGCTTAATTTTCTTTTCTTTTCTTATCTTTTCGTCCATAACACTCTACTTTTCTTTCCATTTCTGCCCATCTTGTACCAACCAAACACAACGTTAATTCCAACTTAAGGACTTTCTCTAGATACATGCAGTGCATCGCTGGCTAGTTTGACGCACTCTCTGCCAAAATCGAAAATGACAACAAAAAAAAAGAAAAAGAAAATTACACATCGTGTGACACTCTGGCATATGAATCGACAGCCACAAATACGTCTGATGACGATACAGAACCAATCATGAGTATCCACGTGGACCGCTATTCTTACCGTCTATCCCCGGTAATCTATCGTTTCTTCTCTTTGATGCAACCGGATTAACTGGTATTTTGATACACCGTCCCGTAAGCAACACCTGGCTATTTGAATAATGGTACTTGGTCTCTTATTTCTCCTCCTTCTCATAATGTCATTGGATGTAAATGGATTTTTCGGGTCAAGCGAAAGCAGATGGTTCTATTGAAAGATACAACGTCTGCCTAGTGGCAAAGGGTTTTATTAACAAGAAGACCTTGACTATCATGACACCTTGAGCCTAGTGGTCATACCAACTACCATTCAGCTAGTTTTGGCTCTTGAAGTTTCACGGTCTTGGTCTATTCGCCAACTGGATATTCAAAATGCCTTCCTTCATGGGTTTTTGCATGAAATTGTATATATGAAGCAACCACTTAGCTTCACTGACTCCCTTCAACCTAACCATATTTGCAAACTTCAGCAGTCTCTTTATGGTTTAAAACAAGCTCTTCATGTTTGGTTTGACCAACTTAGCTCCTTTCTGGTTTAATATGGGTTTTTTGGCTCTAAGACTTCCCACCTCTTTATTTATTTTTCATGGATCTGCTGACACTATGTTTATATGTTGATGATATTATTCTAAATGGCAGTTCTAACGTTTTATTGGCCAGATTCCTCAGTGATCAAGGCTCTATTTTTGCCCTAAAGGACCTGGGCTCTCTTCATTATTTTCTGGGCATGTTTGTCACTCGATCTCATGATGGCCTTCATCTCTCTCAAAATCAGTATATTTAAGATCTTCTTAAGAGGGAATATGTCTGCTTGCAAGCCTATCTCTACTCATGCCACCATCGCTAACAAACTCGATAAGTTTATAGGTGAATTAATGGCGGATTCTACTCTCTATTGGAGCATTGTTGGTGCTCTTCAATATGCAACTATGACTCGGCTTGGTAATCATTTTGCAGTCAATTCATGCACTCTCCCACTATTGATCATTGTTCTGCTGTGAAGCACATCTTATGCTACCTAAAAGGAACTTCCTCTAATGGCATTTTCATTCATCATCAATCTCTGAATTCTTTATTGGCTCTTTCGATGCTTGATTGGGCCAGTTGCCCTGATGATCGAAAATCTATTAGTGGCTATGCTATCTTTTTAGGATGCAATATTATCTCTTTGAGTTCTAAGAAGCAACAAAATGTAGCTCGCTCTAGTACTCAAGCATAATATCAAACCCTAGCAAATGTGGCTACTGAACTCACTTTGTTACAATCTTTGTTAAGAGAGTTAATAGTTTATCTATCTTATGCTCCTATTCTTTGGTGTGATAATGTGGGGGTCACATATCTTACAACCAATCTTGTCTTCTATGCACGTACTAAACACGTGGATATTGATTCTCATTTTGTTTGGGACAAGGTTGCTAAGGGTGATATCCAAGTTCGGTATCTATATCCTAAGGATCAGCTTGCAGATATCTTCACAAAGCATCAATCGCATCAACGGTTCAATACTCTTTTATCCAACCTCAAGTCTCATCTCCACCCTTGAGTTTGAGGGGGCATGTTAAGGATAATAATGGTCTTTTGCAATTTGAGGGCAAAACAGGAAAATCACAGGCAACCTTAACCGAATCTAGGGTTGCCCTAGTCACAACTACTCCATGCGTACAAGACTTCAAGAACCAGACTCAAACCTAACTACTCAAGAGACTCCAACAGACTACATCTCATCCACAAGTGGATCAGACTTAGAGTTGCACTCAAACACACAAGAGACAGTTCATACCAAACACAAATAGATAACTTGAGTGATTCAAAAACTAGAGTTAGTGTCCAAAATTAATGTTGAGGAGGACTCTTGTAACTATAAATATACAACTTGTACTACAGTCAATCTCAAGGAAACAAATCACATTCCCGTGAAAGTTGGTTGCAGAGATCAACTACTTAACCACATAAAACTGAGTCTCTCTCTCTCTCTCTCTCTCTCTCTCTCTCTCTCTCTCTCTCTCTCTCTCTCTCTCTCTCTCTCTCTCTCTCTCTCTCTCTCTCTCTCTCTCTCTCTCTCTCTCACTCAAAAACGTGTCTCTCTAACCGTAACTCATGGCTTTAGTTAACAATGATGTACCATGTCTGCACTCTTAAAGGCAAGCTTCGGTGCGAAGAAAATGTTGCTTCATTTTGACCAAGTGACAACAGGTATGAATTTGGAAGAAGCCTTGTACACTACACATGCCTTTTTACATACTCTCATCCTAGCGCAAATAGCAATTGTGTGTGCTATTGGCTTGTTTGTGCATGGTTTCATAAACTTCCTTCAGTGAGAAATTCCACCAGGGAATTGAACTTCCAAATCTATAGGATTTCAGCGACTTTGTGTTGAAACTTGAAAGTGACCCTTTAACACGGATTCTTAGCTAGGTCGAGAAATGATAATTCCCTGCATTTTATTTTTCGCATCAGTTGCAGATTCTGAAATCTTTTCTAGACATTAGAAGGCAAATATTCACCCACTGAATACCTTAACGGAAGACTAGTATTTAAAATTAACGATGCCATTGAAAAAAAAAACTAAGAAATCCCGGATAGCTTTCTCAGGGATGTAAGGCATTGAAAGATGAGCTTATAAATTGATTCAATGACAATGTACATCAACACTAAACTTTCTCAGATATAAGATGAACTCATATCCTCATCAAAGGAAGCTTCACATCGGAATTACTAAACTTAAATTTGGCTACGAGGCTATGATGACCAATGAATGGCCCGGGTATAGGTTAATAAACCATTCTTTCTCACCTTATAAAAGAATTGCCTTGGACGAATTATGGGCTGCTTTTGTGTATTATAGACTTGATAACCACCCCTCTCCTTGTTCCCCCAGTAGAAGTTGCACCAGAAGAGCGTCGTTTCCCAGAAGTTTTGGTGAAAAGTCCAGTAGAACTCCTGGCCATACCTAAGTTTATGCAGTCCAAGATCATCATTTTTCGACTTGCAATGGATGTCTACATTTTTTTTTTGAGCCGTTGACCATGTCATTGAGGATGAACATTTGCAGTCTGCCATGTATGACTAAGGACCCAGAAGACATGGGCAATATTGCTATGGCGAGGAGGAGCAGAATTAACAATTGGGTGTTCTTCCAGTTCCTCCTCGTCATGTGTTTTGGCGAAAACTGGCTGGTTATTACCAATAACCAGCAGATCTTAAACGATGTACATCACTGGGTAAGTTAAAACAAACTGAATGATGGTTGTTTGGGTGAAAAGAGGTCAAACTATCATATTTAGACAATTTTTCTTTGTTCAAAATAAAAAATTTTAAACCGGAATGTTAGGAGCAAAAGTCTCCAAATCTTTAGGATCATATATATATATAGAGTCATCATGTCTTTTCTAAATTTGAAAGAGTTTTCTAACAAAATATTCTTCTAAATCTCTATAGTAAAAATTAGGTGCATACATATCCCAACAATTAGGCTAAACGGAGCATATTTCTTGATCCTCTCACAATAGAGCTAGCGTCTAATTGAATTCTCTATTGCATTATTTCTCGATCTTCTTTTTTTTTTTTTTTTTTGGCAGAATTCCTCGTTATTACATGTACCATTATCATTTTTCATCATTTCTTTAGCCTGTAAGTACATAAATTATGAAAAGTTCCTTAACTTGGTTCATTCATCAAAGATAACTATTCCTTTTTTTTTTTTTGGTAGAAGCAAACTTTATTATAAAGAAAACCCACAAGTACAACCGATAGACAGTCCATCAAAAAACAAAAGTCAATGTAAATGAGGGGGAGGGATCTGAGTATAAAGAAAGGCTTCCTGAGTGGTAGCACCCTCCTTAGCCAGAGCATTAGCCACCATATTGGCTTCCCTAGAGACATGAGAAAAGGAAACAAACTGAAATTCTTATGACATTCCTTGAATATCAAAGATGATGGGAAAGATTTTCCATGGCACCTTCGTGAGCTGCTTTTTAAGGATAGCAATTAGGGCAAAATTATCACTTTCCATGGTCATATGGGTTAAGGAGAAGTCTTTTGCCCATACCATTGCTTGGCGCATGGTCATCGCTTCAGTAGTAAGAACATCCTGGCATTTCGTACCCTGACCGAAACCAAAATAACATCTTACCCGCATGATCACGAGCGATACCTCCAAAACCAGCCCGATGTGTCTCTTTAAATAATGACCCATCAACATTGTTCTTTTATTATAGGGTAAGTGGGTGCCATCCATTTGATCAAAGAGTGATGGTGCTTCACTTCTAGAACCTTCCGTGTATTTGGAGAATAAAATTGAAGGCCTTTCCAAATCAGAAAGCTGCGGGCTTCCTTCCACTTGCGTATTTGAGTCTGATTTCAATAGAGCTATATAGGATTTCCATAGGAGCTAGAGTACCAGAAGAATGTCCAGTGTTTTCCTGCTAGCAACCCTATGAGGTCAGAGACTTAGGAGTTGGACAACCTTATTAGTTATCGAATCTCTCCTACAATCATTTCTAAGCAATGCAGATCATTCCAGACTTGTTTAGAAGAAGGACATAACCTAAGAATATGATCGAATGATGAATCATGATACCCACAGAAGAGACACTGAGTGGGGCAAGGAATTCCTCTAGCTACAAGCAGAGATGCAGTGGGCAGCTTTTGATGCAACAATTTCCATAGGAAATGGAGTGATCGAGGATGGATAGGGAGTCTCCACAGTTTACTCCAAACGTTCGGATTTGAAGGACACAAATATTGAGCATGTATAGAGTTAAAAGCCAACCTATATGCCGATTTCACATTAAAAATTCCTGAAGTTGTCTAGCGTCAGATAATACAATCCGGGCTGGGTAAGCGTGATAATGGAATAGCCAAAATTTTCTCCACTGTACTGCTGGGCCACCAGGAAGCGAGAAGCTCTCGATCTCAATTCTGCGAACATGGATTAATAAACTGTGCCACAATATTTGGACCATTGGTTGCAAAAGGAAAGCAACCCACATCAGGTGGATGATCAAGGATCCAATTAGAAGTCCAAGGGTTGATGAGATCCCCATTGCCAACTTGCAGAAAAATGTCTTGCTTGAGAAGATCTCTTCCCTTCAAAATGAATCGCCATCCCCAAGAGTCCATCGAATGGGGTTTTGAATTTTTTTGCTCAAATAATCGTTTCTTCTTCAGGAATTATTTGGTATTGAAAAAAAATATCACATGATTGAAATTGCTAATTTACAAGAGAAATATCACATGTTAAATGATTTTATATATCAAGGTGAAGAATGTGATTATATAAATAGGAATAAAAGAGGATAGAGGAATAGGAGATATGAGAAAATAAATAGGGATTAGGAGGTAGTTTCCATAAGAAATGACATTTTGAATATTTGATAACATATTTTTTTTTCAAAAATTTCCCATAATCCTCGTTTATATAAGGAGAATATATAAGAAGAAAATATGTGAGCGAGGAGAGAGAGGAGAATAAATAGAGAAATTAGTTTTCATTAGAAATGACATTTTGAATATTTAATAATATTTTTTTTTCAAAAATTTCCCTTAACCCACTTCAATAGAAGGAGAATAAATAAGAAGAAAAGATGTCTGAGAGAAGAGAGGAGAGAATAAATAGGGATTGAGGAGTTGTTTTTTAAATAGGAATGACATTTATACCTATTGTTTTACCTTTAAATTTTGTTTTCAAATTTTTTTGAGGGGACAAAATAATGATATTTCACATGTGAGAAGAGAAGAAAAAAAACTAGAAAAATGAAGGAAATTAATATAAAAAATAAATAGCTAAGGGCCTGTTTGGTTACATGAATTCAGAGATTTCAAATCTTTGGATTCATGAATCTAAGAATTATACTTGTTTGGTTGTAAAAATCTCTAGATTCATGAAATCTAGAGATTCACATTTTTACACTAAAAACGTGAATCTGTAGATTTATGGGTAATGGGTGAAATCCAGAGATTTTAAAAAAACTATACATTTGCACATTCACAAAATCACATCGATCAAATAGTTTTTTAGAATGAATCCACAGATTTCATTCCACAACCAAACATTTAATTTTATAATTATAACTCCATAGATTTGAAATTTCCAAACTCATGTAACCAAACAGAACCTAAAGAAATTATAAAAAAAATTTAAAAAATCCGTTCCCCGCCCCTGTGTTTGGGAATGAGAAAATGAAGAAAAAACAGGGTTTTTATTAAAATAATAATAATAAAATACCATAAAATGACAATGAGAATTGAAACCAATTCAGAAACCCTTAATTAGTATCAAATAAGAAGAAAACTTTTACTGATCAGGCAACGAGTTTGTCTTCGGTGGCCAATGGGTGACCAATCTATAAGCTCCGTTTGGAAGATAAGTAATATAAAGTCCATCCGGTCTTAGCTGGTAAAAATAATCAGTTGCATGAACTACTTTTTTACTTTTGTAGACTTGGTAACCGAATTGCTGCCTGTTTGCGCCGTTCCCCCAATTGAAGTTGCACCAGAAGAGCGTATTCATCCAGAAATTTTCACGAAAACTCCAGGTTATCTCTTTGCCAGGAAGAATCGTTTTCTGTCCAATATCAGTATTCTTTGATTTGCAATGGGCGTCGAGGTTTAAGTTACCCAAGTCGTTGATGATGTGAACATGGACTTTGCACCAGACACATTCTCCTGAACACAAGGGTAATATTGCAATCACAAGCTGCAGAATCACAAGAAACCCTAATTGCGTTTTCGATGCCTTCATGGTTAATTTCTTAAGTTGCAAATCGTGGTGTCTGTATTTAGTTCTTAAATAAAACTCATTTCGCTAATTGAAGATGGGTTAGATCAATAGCAACCAATCGTCTTACAACCACCTGAATGGTGTTTCTGGCTATCCTTTTCTTCTTATCTTTGGTACTTAGAGATATTGATTCACAGAACAGGAATGAAGTGGATGATGTTTTTACTATTTTCAAAAAGATCGGATTGTATCGCCTGGATGATCATATTATCATGTTTATATTCAGTTTTTTTCTCTCTGATGGATTTGTCAGGTAAACAGATTAGGATAGTCTCTACTCTCTAGATAACAATCTGTTGAATATGATTTAATTCTTGCAAGTGTGGACATGAATATAGATAGAAAATGAAAATTTTCAGTCGTCACCTAATCTTGTAATCTTCATTAAATCTAAATTTATGTTGTAACAACTAGTGACATGGTGGTGCCTGTGGTGTCTTTCATAAGTTTTTTTTTCTTTCTCTAATGATAAGACAGGGAAATGAAGTTTGCGTTGTAATAATTCAATTTTAATCCCTTTGTGCCTAGTTTCTCTCCCAGTAGAAGTCGCACCAGAAGTCCAGAACGGTGTACTTTCTTTAAAATGCCAGGTGACGAACTCTTGACGAAACCAAAGATTGTGCAACCCAAGACTCTCTTGTTTTGAATTGCAATGAATGTCTAGACCATTTGTTGGATCAGGACCTAAATCGTTCTTTTATACACACATTGATTTTCCCATTTATTGAAAATGATGACTCTGTGGGAAAGGATAATACCCAGATCAGATGCAGTACAAGAATCACTGCTTTGGTGTTCTTCGAGTTATTTGTCATCATCTTCATGGTTCCAATTTGCAGATGGGAAGAAGGAACTTCTTTGTTTCTCTAGTGATCGAACACCGGTAGTTTGTTGAAATGAAAGCCCATTTGACAGAGAGAGATATATTAAGGATGACCGATCATGGTGTGGGTAGTTATTAAATAAATCTGATTTCGGTGTGGGTAGCAACCGATCATGTTACAACCACATGAAATGGTGTTACTGTTTTTTTTTTTCTTTTCTTTTGGTATGTAAATATCGATTCACAGAACAGGAATGAAGTGGATAATGTTTTACTATTTTCAAATACGTCAGATTTGACTTGGATAATCTTATTATCATGTTTATATTCATTATTTTCGGATGGGTTGATCAGAGAATGTTTTACTAATTTTCAAATAGCTTAGGATAGTTTCTAGATAGCTAGCAATCTTTTGAACATTAGTTCTTGCAAAAGAAAAACATCTTCTACACAGGAAGTGAACATATATGTCAAATAACTGGCTAAAAAAGTAAATAAATTACAAGGCTAGTTTGGAATTTGCAAATTTAAAATTACACATACAATCACAGCAAGTGATTGTATATGTAATGAAGAACAAGAAATTCATAAAAGAAAACAAGGAGACACACAACATTGATTACAGAGTTCGATCATAAGACATACGTCTACGGGACTCAAGACAGAATCCAATTCAATATGAGAAAAGTTTGAAAACCTTACGGATCTTGGGTAGAAACAATGTAGAAGGAAGGGTAATCAAAGAGAACCAAACTATGCCTTTGATTGCCAGCAAATGCACATCAATCGCCGGAAATTCCTTCGAGTTGCAGCGGCAAGCCGGCAACATCTTTTGTCAGAGCAAGATCTCACGAACAAGAGAAAGAGGAAGAGAGAAGAAAAACCCTTAATTCAAACCCACACTGAACTTCCTTGCATTTACTTTTCAAACCAACCCAAAACATATACATACAAAGCAATGAACCAAACCGATTCACTAAATGGCTCACCCAAACCATAAATGACAGATTGACCCTTACACTGTTATTTGGTTAAAAAAAAATGCATTGTTGTGCATAGCAAAGAGTAGTGTACAACAGAGGATTTTTTTTTCCTCTTGCAAATCGACATGAATACAAATAAAAAATGAAAAGTTTCTAGCAAGGTTTAAAGTATCGGTATCGAGTATCGTATCAGTCAGGTGATTTTAAGAGACGTATCGTTCTGTATCGAGTATTGTATTGCTCTAGCTAATGTATTTTAGTGTGATTCAATAGAGAAACGTATCGAGATATATCGTATCGGTTGTGTCAAATATGGATATGTACCAGCTAGTATCGTATGGTATCGTGGAATACTTTAAACCTTGGTTTCTAGTATCTGTTGATAACTTTAGTAGTGAGATTTTTTTTTTAGTGTAAACAGTTAACTTCAAGGACTAATACTTCGAGGATTATCATTTTCATAGTTTTATTTTAATGATAATTTTATAATTTTATCTTTGGGAATGTGAAAGTGTCATAAATAACCAAAAAAAAACAAGGTATTGCCATTTTGGATGTATACTATATGTGATTTATTTTGTGATTAGGGGTTAGAATTTTTCTTTTTTCAAGCAGTGCTTTATATTAACTTATTGGGAGGACGACCAAGTTTTTCTAGGTCGAGTTTGGTTGGCCATTGGGAGGCCCCACCGATGGGGTGGATTATGGTCAACGTCGATGCCTAGTTTGCTGATGGTGGTGTTCAATGTGGGGTAGGTATTGTGTCTCATGATCATTTGGGTGATATTTCATTGACATTGTTCGATCTATTGGTTTTTTGTTCAACTCTTTTTGGGGAGGCATTGGCTCTTAGAAAAGCTATGCTTTATGCATTTTGGGAGGAATGGTAGCGAGTCATCTTTAAATTTGAGTGTCTTGAACTCATTCAATGTTGCCTTGAAAAATTGAGTCCAACCCCAGTTGGTATTAAGGTTATTGTTAAGGACATTTTGCATTGTACCTCTTATTTGGAGAATTGTTGTTTTTCTTTTATACTAGAGCCCGCAATTCTGTAGTAGATGTTTTAGCTAGAAATGCCTAGTTTATTGAGAATACAATTGTTTGGCCGCTTTTTACTCATTAGCTCATAGATTGTTTCCCTGTTGTCTCTGCTATTCCTCAATAAATAAGTTCCTTACCAAAAAAAAACACTTAACTGGAAAAATAAAGAGGATAATATACATATACCATGAGGAAAGAATCGAAAGATTAAACCCTAATATGTTCACTAAAGTCTTGATCATTGCAACCTACTCCAAGCCTAGGTGGTTAATGACTTTTGGATACAATTAAATATTAAAAAAAAAATCAATTTTCCTTTCTTTTCTTTTCGTCCATAACACTCTACTTTTCTTTCCATTTTTGCCCATCTTATACCAACCAAACACAGCGTTAATTCCAACTTAAGGACTTTCTCTAGATACATGCAGAACATCGCTGGCTGGTTTGACGCACTCTCTGCCAAAACCGAAAATGACAAATCGTGTGACACTCTGGCATATGAATCGACAGCCACAAATACGTCCGATGACGATACAGAACCAATCATGAGTATCCACGTGGACTGCTATGCTTACAGGCTATCCCCGGTAACCTATCGTTTATTCTCGTCGATGCAACCGAATGAACCGGTATTCTGATACACCGTCCCGTAAGCAACACAGGTAGTGGCTATTTGTATGTTCTCACCGGTTTCTTAAGTTGCTGAAAGTTCTTAGTTCGCTCTTTATTTCTGGTGAAGCTTTTCGATCTCCACATCTCTTTCTCTACCTATTTTCTGCTGGATTTTGTAATTTTCCGGCAGTTTCAACGGAAGAATTGGATTTGAAGACGTTTGATAGGACGATCTGCTTTGCTTCTTCGAGCGGATACTGATAGATTTGTAGATTGTTGAGTGGTTTTGTTCGGTTGATACTCTGATTCTCTTCGGCAATCATGTTTCTTATTGATTGGTTCTATGGTGTTCTTTCGTCTCTGGGTCTGTGGCAGAAAGAGGCCAAGATCCTGTTTTTAGGGCTTGATAATGCCGGAAAGACAACGTTGCTTCATATGTTGAAAGATGAGGTTCGTTATATTCCTTCTTTTGATGATTTGATTTCGTTATTTCGCTCGAGCTTTCATTTTAAGCGATAAATTTCTTGTTGTTGACTATAATGATGAATCATTCGCAGAGGCTAGTTCAGCATCAGCCGACACAGTATCCGACATCGGAGGAATTAAGCATTGGGAAAATCAAGTTCAAGGCCTTCGATTTGGGTGGGCATCAGATTGCCCGTAGAGTCTGGAAGGATTATTATGCGAAGGTATTTCTCGTAGTACGGAGTTTCGACCTTCATAAGAAAAGACACTTTGTTTATGAATTTGAAGATCTTGGAGTTATTCTGTGCCAAATTACACGATTAGTGCTTATTAATTTGTGAGTTTGCATTAGTTTTTCCGTGGACTGTTACAGGATAAATCATGTCAGATAAAATGCATGGGTACATAAATCCCAATTAGGTGTAGTTGTCTCGATTGATTCATATGTGATATCTGGTTGATTCTTCTGTGTAATTTGTAATCGGTTATTGGTAGCTGCTGCTCTTTTTTCCATTATGAAGCATGTGCTGTCTGGTTTTTGGTGCCTTAACTGAGATGCAAGTTTAATGTCATATTGTAACTTCATCTGAAGAAAACAGTAAGAACTTAGATGGTTTTGCAGTACCTGTATGGGGGAATGTTATTATTTTTGTTGGGTTGTTTACTACGATCCACTACTTCAGTCTATAAACCCTAATTTGTTGGGGGTATCAGGTATGGTAGATGTTCATAATTGCTTTTGTTGGTGTCTTGCCTTTGCAAGATCAACTTGCTAATGGATTATTGGCAGAGCAATTGAGGTTTGAATTCTTTATAGCCTTAATACTCTTACTTTTATTAGATTATTGACCATGGAGATTAAAGAGAGGTTTCTAGTATTTCATTATAACATTGCAGACTGATTCTGTGCGTTTCCTTATTTATATTCATCTGAAAACAAATTTTGTATGGTTGCATGCTGCACAGTGAATTTAATGAATTTCATCTTAACTTAAATGTAAGTAGAGAAGAATAGAATGTCTTGGAGGATAATCCACTAGAAGTACAGGGTTATGTTTCCCTGCCCAATTCATGTCATTTATGTCGGGTTCTCTTTCCATTTGTTATTGGATATACTATCCTTCGAAAAGGATGGTTGATGTTTGATCTGAGCTGATACTCTTTTCATGATCTTTTTGGGCACTTTAAAAGGCTCTGTATTGCGTTGGAGGAATGTGCTTTCTAAATTTGCCTTTGTCTTATAACTCTTATTGATGTCTGGAAAGGGAAAACAATCATAGGCAGTTGTTCCTGGTGTAGGTTGATGCTGCTGAAGATTTTTCCTCTGTATCTTTTAGATGGTTGGAAGAGAAAATTATGATAAATTTGGTTGTTTCTGGTGCAGGTGGATGCTGTGGTGTACTTGGTGGATGCCTTCGACAGGGAGAGGTTTGCAGAGTCAAAGAAAGAATTAGATGCCCTACTCTCTGATGAATCCCTGGCCAATGTGCCATTCCTGATACTTGGAAACAAAATTGACATACCCTATGCAGTCTCAGAGGAGGAGATGCGATATCATCTTGGCCTAACCAGCTTCACCACAGGAAAGGGGAAGGTAAACCTCACCTACTCCAATGTCCGTCCTCTTGAAGTGTTCATGTGCAGCATAGTCCGAAAAATGGGATATGGTGATGGCTTCAAGTGGGTTTCGCAATACATCAAGTAGGGGACAGACATAGTTAGAGACAATTCAGACACCCAAGTGGTATTTTTCTTCTTCTTTCCAGTACTCTGCTATAGATGCTGAGTATTTGAATGAATTGCCCACTTGGATTGTTGGTGAAGGAAGTTACCAGTTATCACTGTTATAGCATGTAAAGTCATTTTGTACTATCAAATTGGGTTGTGGTTTCTAAGCTTCTTCAATTAAGTCATTTGTTACTGTTTCACTTGATCTTGGTTTCTTCAGTTAGGTAGAGTAAGCCATTTTGTTTTGTATTATCTATTTTTAGAGGGGTTCGGCAAACATAATCATGTGGACTAAGTTATAGGAAAGGTGATGGTTGTTTATTAAGGTTGCCCAGTTACCTCATATATTGGTCCCCTCGGAAAAAAAATTTCTTCCTGCGTTCTTAGTTTTCAGTTTCTTTTTGTGGGTGAAGGGAGAATCTCCTCACCCTAGAGATATTTCGTGAGTCCAGCTACCAAGGAATGTTTTATTTTAAGTTCCCTTCGTTTTTGTTTTATTCCATTGCCTGTGGTAGGTGACTTCCTATCTTCACAGCATGTGATTTGTTCAACAACCGTTTTTGAGCGAACCAGGTTAAATTGTATAAAAATAAAGGGAATTTTACATGTCACCTACTAAGAATGAGGTGAAATTCTAGTTTTTTACTAATGGTTTGAATTACGATTATAAGTGAGTTGGAAAATGATCATAATGCATTAATGCCTTTGGGACAGTAAAATGAGTTAGTTATACTCATTTAATATGTTTTTATACTCATTCCTTAGGTGTCTCTCTTCAGTCATCTTCTATTACTTATTTTGATAAAAATTTTGTTTGTTGCATTGATCACTCTCTCTTCCTGTCTGGGGCTTTTTTCTTTTTGTTGCATTGATCACCCCATTTTACATCCGCGTTGGATTGAGGGCTTTGGTCTCTCTTTTCCTGTCTAGATCTTTTTCTTAGTGATTTCTCTCGAAAATCATTTTTGTTACTTATTTTGATTAGAATTCTGTTTCTTCCATTGATCTAGAATTTTCTTCATAGTTTAAGTTTATTCGATTCTGTTTGATCAATTTCTTTTCTTGTTGTTCGCTATGGTCAAAATTAGGTTTTGTGGGCTTCTAATGTTTTCTCTTCTTTGAACGAAATGGGGTTTCTCAATGATGTCAGTACTTGATGAAGAGTCTGATAATCCATTTAAAACCATGATTTGATTGAGGCATTTGTTTGAGAAAGATCCTGTTGCTGTGGTGAGATGACTAGGGTTTTGGTGGAAGTTGCAATCATGGTCGGAGAAGAGAAGTGAGGAGCACTGGGAGTTGCGGTCGTCGGAGAAGATGAGTTGTAGCGGGAGGAGTCTCAATGGAGAGAGTGAGGCAGAATCAATGGTGAGGGTGAGTCACCTAGGGGTAATTATGTAATTTATTGTCCAAAGGGCATTTGGGTAAAATGATTTTCAAATTTTAAATGAGTGATATGGAAGTAATTAGGTCATTTTATTTCCTGAAGGCATCATTTTTATTTTCCAACTCACGTAAGGGTCTATTTGGTTACATGAATCGAGGGATTTTGAAATGAAGTGGGATTTCAAATCTATGAATTCATGGCTCAAAAAAATAACTATTTGGTTAAACCTCAAATCAATGGAAGTTTGTGGAGTTTTATCAGGTTTTTTCACGTAAAAATTCACAAATTTCATCTATTTTATATTTAGGGTGGAATCTATGAATTTTACTCAATATTCAAAAATGGCTCAATTCACGTTTTTAAGTAAAAAGGTGAAATCCCTAGATTTTATGATTGTAGGAGTTTACAACCAACATGTAATTCTGACCCGAGATTTCAAATCTCTGGATTCAGCAAATGGGAAATTTTTTTTTTTTGGTTGTGAGAATCCCATGAAACTGCATTTTAAACTGAATATAGGATTTGGAACGCGTTACAAAAGGCCAAAATTCAATAAAATTTTAGGATAAATCAAAAATTTCATCCAAAATTCAAACTGAATTCGAACCATGACTCTAGATTTGAAATCTCCAAATTTTTCAAACTCAGCCAGACCAGCCCTAATTAACCTCGGAGAAATCCCTTCTTCTTACCAACAAGCCAAAAAAAAAAAAAAAAGATTCAAAACACAATTGTAGGTAACTTGTGATTTAATAAGTGGGTGCCAAATAATTTAAGAGACTATAGTGAGAATCCTATAGTTTCACCCCATTATGGTGGGTGACATGTAAAACACTCAAAATAAAATCAACAAAACACCCAAACCTATTCTAATAAACTGATTGAGATTGTGTGATCTCAATTCCAAGTTGAAAAAGCAGAAGCAGCATATTCGAATTGTATTTACAATCCATTATTGTAGGCTACATTACATCACTGAATACACAAAGCATAAGTAAATCGTACAGCATAAGACATCGGCATTGGGCTGAGATCTCTTTTTTTTTTTCTTCTTCTTTCGTAAACAGGTGGAGATCTCTTTGCGTCTATGTTATGAGACTTAGAGAGCTACTTAAAGAGCTTCTAAAGACTTTTGTTCTCATTAGTATCACATGATAAAAGCCTTTTTTATAGAGCAAGTAAGAGAACACAACACCTGACCGCATCTTCCTCCAATGCTCGATCACAAAAGCAATTTGGCAACACTTATGTAAAAGCAGTTTGGCAACTGGAGAACACAGTGGAAAAAGTATTGCAATTGATCAATCAATGGCATGAAGGCATAGCAATAAAGGTACACTTTCTAGCTTTATTGCTCTGTGGTTACTCTGGAGAGCTTACGCCAAATTAATAGATTCTAAAGAAAAATCTTCCACAAATCTGATTATATTTCAAATCTGGAAAGAAATTCAATTCTACTTGTCAAGAAACCCCAACCTTTACTCAACAGAAAAAGCGACAAACCCATCACATGGAAGACACCCATTCTTTCACAGATAAAGCTAAATGTGGATAGCTCTCTTTTACAAGCAAAAAAAGTCACAGGGTATAGGGGTGTAGCAAAAAATCATAATGGTCAGATGCTTTTCTGTTTTGGTAGAGGAATTGAAGCACATGACATATTGAAAGTTGAAGCCCTAGCCATTCAACAAGCCTTAATCTAGGTGATTTACTTCAAATTACAAAAAATTGAGGTAGAGTCAGATAATCAAGCTCTCATTTGCATTTTATCAAATCACATATCAGATGCTCTATGGAAGGTGTATCCAATCATAGCTGATATCCCTTCACCTCAAGGTGTCATTTGAGACAATCTCCTTCAAACAATCGTCTTCTGGGAAGCAAACATGGCGGCAGATTCCTTGGCCAAGGATAGTGCTCTCAAAAGCCTTTCTAACTTCCACACCTCTCCTCCCCTTATTTACTGGCTTTTACTTTTTGATATGTTACAACTTATAGATAGGTCATAATAAAGGGAAAAAAAAAAAAAAAAAAAAAAAAGAAGAAGAAAAGAAAGAAAGAAAGAAAGAGTCTGGATCTAGATTCAAAAAAAACAAAATTAATTTGGACCTTGGACCTCAGGTTTTTTTTTTTCCTGTAAAAGATCTCAATCCTTAGTTGATGAGGACCAAATAAATATATAAATAATATATATATATATATATATATATATATATATATATATATATATATATATATATATATATATATATATATATATATATATATATATATATATATATATATATATATATATATATATTGTAGCTCAATATCTATAACTTAGACTTTTCTTGGTAATAATATTATGGTTGATCAATTAATGTCATGGCAGGAGCCATTTCTGTGTGTGTGACCGTGAAGTTGAGACTGTAGATTGTCCTTTTTCCACTGGTGTTTTTTGGATGTGGGGTTGGTCAATCCTATTAAAGCTTCATTAAAGTTCCAGCATTCTAGTAGTTGCCCCAATAAACCCAATCGAGGAGCTTGTTTTCCCCAACCAAGAAGCTTTTTATTGGTGCTCTCTGGAGGGTTATTTCAGTTCCGAAGACGTTTCTGAACGAATTCCGAGCTCATGTTACTGTCAAGTGAGTGTTCACCCATAATAAGGGTTACGTAGTGTAAGTCGAGCTAACTGAGAAGATATTGAAACAGGTCATGCATGCATGGAATAGAAATTGCAAGCTCACACTTTGTATTCTTTCAGACGAACAAGCTAGCAGATATCCATGATCCAAAATGAAGGAACTTGCATACATGAGAACTAGAATACTAAACTGGAAGACTCAATTCTCTCACTTAACTAAGTTAACGACTGCTACAACAGAATCAAACGCTTACAGAAAAACAAACCCAGATAAGTAAGTTGTGCTTTCTTCATTAAACTCTTGGTTAGCTACTAACTTAAGCACAACCCATATGGGTAATAATACGTGAAAACCATGGAAGGAACGAGCTCAAGGGAAAGGGAGAGCACCAACTCCACCACCAACTCCGCCACCAACTCCGCCACCAGCTGCACCACCGGCACCGGCACCGGCACCTCCCACGCCACCAACTCCTCCTAAACCACCAACGCCGCCACCAACACCTCCTAAACCGCCAACGCCGCCACCAACACCTCCTAAACCGCCAACGCCGCCGCCAACTCCTCCTAAACCTCCAACGCCGCCACCAACTCCTCCTAAACCTCCAACGCCGCCACCAACTCCTCCTAAGCCACCAACGCCACCAGCAACACCACCGACTCCGCCAATGCCACCAACACCCCCAAGCACACCACCTACGCCAACACCAGCACCAACGCCACCGAATACAAAGTTTTTCTGGTCTTCGAGACCTGCGGCTGTTGGCACATTGCCATTGTTCACATTTTTGAAAGGAGCTTCTGTTGGGACATTCCTAGCACTCCCTTGGGTAATGGCTAGGGCGAACAAGACCAACACCACATTCCATTTCGCCATCTTTGATCTTCCTCTCACTCACTCACTCACTCACTCACTCACTCAGACTCTCTCTGGGAATACCTGAAAACCTGAGTTGGTGGTGATGTTGTTTGATGGTATCTAACCCTTTTATAGGCGAAAGGGAGGAGTGGCTTTTGAGCAGTTAGGGGGTAGTTATGAGTATTGAAGTGCAGGTTAAATGCCTGATTTCTTCTTCTTTCCACTGGGTAACTGCCCCTTCTTACTTTGTACCAGCATCACAAGGTTCCTGTGTATATCCATCCAATCTACATATGTTGCATGTGTGAGAGAGAAAGAAGGGTTATTTTGGCATGATTTATACAGAATCTAGGGTTATTATCAAAATAGATTTGTCCTTAATATTCTTTAAAAGAATCTAAACGTTTTTAGGGTTTCATAATTCTATTTGTTTCATTATGATCAAGCATTAAGACTATGAAATGAGAGGCAAGGTCCTATTTTTTCTCTAACAACCTTGTATTGGGTAATACCCTTTTTATGGGGAACTCTGTAAATTTCTTATGGATATTGTTTTTCTTAATCCAATTAGGGTGTGAGGAGGATCTTGCTAAACTAGTTCATCTAAGGTGGGAGTACCAGTAGGTGGCCAACATTGAATGGACGCCATGTGGACTCCATTGAATCTCAAACCACAAAAGAATGGTTCGGTTTGGATGAAGGAAAAATCTGCTTATTTCGCTTAGGTTGATGTGATCTGTAAACACTCTTTTGTACGACTAAGGTTTTAATAAATTCATATGGCTTTCATCCAATGCGAGACATCATGTCATACGCACCAGCCTAGCAACATTGTTCGAGGACAAATGACTAACCAATTTTTGATAATAGTGAAAACAAATCCAATCACACTAGCCTGAAATTTATGCAATCTAAGCCTAGGGAAAGCAAGCAAGTTGTTAGCAGAAGGGTTTGATTTGGGGGGTTTAGGACTGAAGTGGAAAAATCATATTTGGGTTTCAAAGTTTCTGCTTGTGCTTAACCATCCAACACAGATGTTACAGTGGGATCCCATTGGCTACATTATAATCTTTTGGTGATAAATGTGGCTTTTAAGGTTTGTTAAAGAGTCAATGAAAGCTTGCCGGGCCCCTTTGTCGTTGAATTAAAAGTTGTTTAAAACTATTGGACAGAGAGAGAGAAGGAATTGATTGTGTTTGTTCTGGTCCGGTCTGAATAAGAGCTTAACTCCTAACTAAAACTCTAAAAATACCTTGTAATGTAATTCAATGATTCATCTTGAATCTGATTCTGATCAAACTCTGCTGAAATCTGGGGTTTACACCCTTACATCTTCATTCAAAATTTTCAATAAATAATTTCACCTATCACAGTAAAGGTACTCTGGCAAAATTCATGGATGATACAGTGCATTGACAGCACAATGAATGGACTCTGGCTCCAAACAATTAGCTAGTGCCAGTGACAGCTATCTTCCAGCACCCCCATTGAAGCTGGAGCAGCACCGACTTCAAAACCAACATGCTCTACCATCTACCAATCAAAAGTAAATACAAACCGGTAACTAATAATGGAAAAACCTGCAACAGTAAAATAAATGAAAGCTTTTCAATGCAATTCTATGATGAGATGGCTAACTCCATCAGAATCACCAGTTTAAACTCTTAGTTTCCGAGATACAGGTGAAACATTGGGATTGGAGTTTGGATCAACCTGATTGATCTTTGAGGTGTGGGATTTACAGTGTGGATGTCTCAGAGCCATCCCCACTTATACCCACCCATATGAAGAAAATCTGAACTGAATTGCTTGAAGAGCTAAATTTCTATCTTCTCATAGTGAATCCAACACCCAGGTCCAGATATATCATTACACGTAAACTTTTATAGAGCAAAAGGGTAAAGAACAGAGATAAAACAACAAGACGTCACTCTTACGAAAAAAAATAAAAATAAACGGATATATTTTTTCTTTTAATTATTGGGATATGGAATATTTATTTTAAGGAACCGTTGTCTGGAAGACATAACAAGAAATTGAAGAATTTTGAGGTGTTCCTGCCCAGCTCTTCAAAAATTTGATGGGAGTGAACATGATTTTGGGTTCCAATTGGACAGTCTTCCCTGTGATGGTTGGCTCCAGTGTGTGTAACCGGCTGAAACTTCCCTTCAAACACACAGCCTTCCGCCGCTCTGGATCATCCTACGCTGTGCTGTTTGCAACCTTTGGGTCCGTAATGTTCAAGAGTACGCCGGACAAGTTTCCGGCATAAGTAGCAATAATGCTTTTGGCAAGACCAACAGAATATGTGGTTGTTATTCCCATTCTGTGTTTTCATCATTGGAGAAACCTCAAATTAGATACTAAGCATAGAAAATTTACAAACTAAAATAAGTATAAACAGGTAGAAGTAACTCGTTAACAACTAAATTTCACCCGGAAAAAAAATTCAATAACAACTAAAAATAGCATGTCCATGTAATCCAGCACGCAAGGTCACATACCCTAAAAACAGCACCCCAAAAAAACACAATAAACAAGTTAATAGATTAGACAGATTATATTGCATCCTCTTTTGAAACACCAGAGATACCTGATCAGTACGAACCTGGTAACATCATGGGCCAAACATGTTAGACATCTTGACGATCCAAAATTGTTGGATTGAACCAAAGCCATTTCATGGCTTCATTGGGCTCAGAGCCAGGAATAAATGGCAGGAGAAGGGTGGGGGAACAACTCTTCTTTGTAAACTAATTGCATTGTTGTCACGGTGTATATGCCACACTATGCATTGGAGAGGGTGTGGACGCCTAAGAGAAACCCCAACAACTATGACTCATCTCCTTACTTCAGGGAATTTGTCTCTTTATTTTCCAGCAAATTGTAAAAGACAAAGAAGCACATTTTGGACATGGTTGGATGAGAAGGACCAAGCCATGTGCATTGGACATTCACCAAGGTGGCAATTGTATCAGTGACCAAGACCCTATGCCCCCCTGGCATTCTGCCCGTTCATCTGACTTCTTCCACATGGATAAATAGATCTCTCTTGCATCAGTCCCAGAATTGCTGGAAGATGCAGATTTTGAATCCATCCATCATGTCAGGGCCTTAGTTGGCAGTCAATGACTGCTCTTTTCAGCTCTTGGCCACTGCATTAAATAGAATGAATTTTTTCCCAAATATTTTAATTCTACATCTGCAAGGTGATGAGGACATCAGTGAACAATTCCAAGTTTACCAACGACGCCGGCGTAGAGATTATCCCACGACAGCATCTATGTGGATGGAAGACGAGTTTGGAGGCTATCGGATTGCTAGGGTCCTATGGTTCGATGAGGAGCACTACTCATAGGCAGTTTGTCATGTTATTTTCTTTAGTCTTAGTGGGTTGGGTATAAGTTTACTATTGATTTTTTTTTTTTTTTTATGTTTGAGTCTTTGTTAGCTAGGCCTAAAACATATTTTGGCCCAATTTTGAATTAATTTGGGTTTGGGTTATATTTGCTACTTTAGTTGGGGTTATTTTGAAACTAGCATGTAGGGTTGGGAGGTATTAGTTCTAGTATTGAAATCTTGTAAGGGAATTGTTTGGCAGCATGAATGAATGAAAACGGTAAAAGATTCCTCTCTCTTGCACAAATCTCTCTTGGTGTGGATTCTTTTCTCTCTCAGGTAAGTTCCTCTTCTATTCTCCTACTTTCTCTCTTGTGTGAATCAGCTTTCTCTCTTCTTCTTTTCTTCCCTGTCCAGTATATTTGATTTCTTCTCTCCTTTTTCTTTCTATCAATTCTCTCTATTCTTCTTCTCTCAGTTTTCTTTTCTTTATTCTTTTTTTTTCTTTCTTTCTTTCTTCCTCTTTCCCTACTATTCTGTCTGTCAGAATTTTCTTTCTTCACTGCCGTACCTTTTTCTTTTATTTATCTTTTTCTTTCTCTCCCTCTCTATTCTCACTTCTTGTACAGCAGCCTTGCTGTATTCTTCCCTTCTAACCCTACGGTCCATTCTGGTGTTTCATCATTGCCCATAAATTCTTTTTTTCTATTATTTTTGTTCCTTAGTATTTTCTAACCCCTGTTTTGCAGCCAGGAACAGCAGTTAGCTTTATTAAGTCTTTCTTTAAATATTTTTTTGTTTTATCTTTCTTCATTTGCAGTAGTTTCTTTAAAACAAAACTTCCACAGATTCCTTTGCATTGTTAATTGCTGAATGCATTGTTAGAAACCTGATTTTGACTAGGACAACACTATTTTCTTTAGGTTTCTTGATATTCTTGCATTCAATTTAGGGTTATGGTGCCAAGATCCCCATCCCTTTGTTTCCCTATTGATTCTTGTTTAGTTGTGTTCATTAGTTAGGACTTATGGTTTTAGTTTAGGAGTCTTTAGGTCAGCCCGTGTATGGTAGTAACCCGAAGTGGAAACGAATATTCCAATGTGACTAGTTCATCGAGTGCCCAATTGACCCAGATGCTCCAACAAAATGGAGAGATCTTGAAGGCCATTCAAACAACTCAAGAGGAGTTAAATAACCAAAGGGCAGCACATGCAGCCCAAGCCACCACCATTCAGGCCATAGAGCGTAATGTTCAGACCCTTGCAACACAACTTACAGCCATAGAGGGACAGAAGAGCAACAAGGACATAACGCTCAAGCCAATGGGCCTAGGATTGAAAACTACCAAGTGGACCTCCAAAACATTGACCACCGCTTTGAGGATATTGATAGAATTGGGGATAATTTCCAAGGTCATGGGCGAGGTAGAGGTAGAGGTAGAGATTGTGGAGCATGTGGACATCTTGGTCCTATGCATCATGCAACCTATTAGTATGATGATGGTCTCAACACCTATGATAGAGGGTTCAATATTAGGAGGGTAGTCAAAGTAGAGGCCCCATCTTATGATGGTCAAATAGATACGTAAGTCTTACTAGACTGGATTAGACAAATGGACAGGTACTTTGATTTTTATAATATGTCAGAAGAGGTTCACTTTAGGTTTGCTAAGATTAAGCTTACCGGAGTTGCCCAATATTTTTGGACAGAACTAGAGTACCAAGAGAACAGTCTAGGACTTGAGCTAGTGACCACTTGGGCTAAGATGCAAGAAAGGCTTAAGAGGGAGTTCTTACCTATCACCTATAGGCTGAACTTGTTGAATTAAATGAACACCCTAAAGCAAGGGAAATTAATTGTGACTTAGTACATGGGCAAATTCAATGAATTTAAGATTAGAAGTTGTACTCGTGAGGATGTTGAGTAGACACTTTCTAGCTTTATTACTAGACTTAACTCATTTATCCAGTCACAACTTGCACCCCACTTAGTGCGAGATGTCTCTCCAACCTTTAGGATTGCTCTAGAACTTGAGACATCCATAAAGACTTTTCCTCCAAAGAAGAGCTTTCAGCCTAAGGAATCTAGTTTCCGAAGGTCTACTCCTAACATTACCAATTTCCAAAGACCTCCAGTTAACCCTCAGCATCCAATTGATAACAAAGGTAAAGGCATTTTGGGAACTCCCCCCATGAAAATTGGCCAACTCCAGTGTTCGAATTCCAAGGATTTGGACATGTTGCTAGGGAAACCTTTATGTTGGAGGCAAGACCATGTGGATTTAGATTAGGATGATGATCAAAAGCCTGAGTATGAGGACCATAGACCAGATGAGAACATATCTGACGAGGATCTTGATATGGTAGATGGGTCTAGGCTTGGAGTTGTGTATTGTATGGTATCACAACCCAAAGATATTAATGATTGGCGACGGGCCAATATTTTCATTACCTACACCTGCCATCAAGGTAAGAATTGTCAGCTCGCCATAGATAGTGGTAGTTGCATGAATGTAGTTGCCTAGAGTGCTATTACTAAAATGGGGCTCAAACTAGAGGGTTAACCCAAACCCTACAAGGATGCTTGGGTAGATCAATCTACTATCTCTATAACTCTTTTTTTTTTAGATGAATAAATAATTAAATTAAGCAACGACAAAGAGGGTAGATACAAAGGGGGGAGAGGGGGGGAAGACCAGTCAAGAAGGGGACTGAAGAGAGGAGTTAAGACTCCAAGAACTAACAATCAACCTATTCCTTGGAGAATTAATAACTGGGGGATGGGGGAAGGAGAGAAGTCTCATAGGAACATCGAAATAAATGGCATTCCAAATCATATCATGGGATCGGGATTTGGAAGTCCATCTCCTCATGTTACGCTCCCACCACAAATGGTGGACTGTGGCGGCAAAGACAAGCTTACCCACTTGGTCGCATATAATGGCACCAACATAGCTTCTCAGGATCCAATTCCAATCTCATGCAAAAGCAAAAGAACATCTCGATCGGGACCATATGGAAGCAAGGGCTAAGGTCCAAATAGAGCGGGAGAGAAGGGCAAGAGAAGAAAAGATGGTAAGGTCCTCTGAACTATTCCAACAAAGGGTGCAGTTGGGGCTAACAGGGATATGGCAGCTAATGAGAAATGATTGGGTAGGGAGAGCAAGATTAAGGGCTCTCCAAAGGGTGAGGGAGTGGCAGGGGATATGGCCTTTGAACCACACGAGGGAGGCCCAAGGGACAAGGGGGAGGATGTTCTAAGGAGGTTCCAAGCCGAGGCAGTGGTGAAGGATTTGGTATGGGAGTGAAGCCATATGGTGCAGTCAGAGGCATGGGATGAGTGGGGGAGAAGGGAGTTCCAAACCTGTGTGAGACAAGGGTGGGGGGAGGGGGACCAAGAGCCATTAGAAATATAGGAGGAGAGGGAGATAGATTTTGGGATACAAGAATCATTAGACAGCTCTAGGGCCAAGAAATGTGAACAATATACCCATCAGATGCCAGGGGTCCCTGTAACTCTTAGATGTTTAGTTCCCCTACATTTTGCTGGTTATGAGGATAGAGTGTGGTGTGATGTCCTAGAGATGGATGTTGCTCACATCATTCTAGGGAGACCATGGTTATATGATACGGATGTCACTATCTATGGAAAATCTAACAATTGTATCTTTGAATATAAAGGGGAAAGATCCAATTGACCCCTAACGCCCCAAAAGAGCTTAACGTTGTAGAGCATAAGGGCAGTACCATCAAACATACTCGCTCTAAAACATTTGGCATACTAAATCAACAACAATTTGAAGTTGAGTGTAAAGAATCAAAAGTTGTTTATGCTCTAGTTGCATCGCAAAGTAATCTAGACACATATCACACATCAAATAAATTTGTTAATGTTCCAAGAGAGGTGCAACGCTTATTAAAGGAGTTTAAGCAATTGTTTTCCGAGGAACTACCAAATGAATTACCGCCTATGCATGATGTCCAGCATGCAATTGACTTAGTATCGGGGTCCTCTTGCCAAACTTACCCCATTATCACATAAATCTTAAAGAACACACTGAGTTGAAACGGCAACTAGATGAATTGCTTCAAAAGGGATTTATTAGGGAGAGTCTTAGCCCTTGTGCAGTACCTGCCCTACCCACGCCCAATAAGGATGGTACTTGGCATATGTATGTAGACAACCGAGCCATTAATAAGATCACCATTAAGTATAGGTTTCCCACACCTAAGCTTGATGACATGCTAGATATGATGGTTTGTTCATCACTCTTTTTTAAGATTGATCTTAAGAGTGGGTACCACCAGATTAGGGTTAAACCTAGGGATGAATGGAAGACGACCTTTAAGACAAAGGATGGCCTCTATGAATGGTTTAGTTATGCCTTTTGGCTTAACTAATGACCTAGCACGTTTATAAGAGTAATGAATCAAGTGCTACAATCATTCAATGGCAAATTTTTAGTGGTTTACTTTGATGACATCATCATTTATAGTAAACCCCACCTTCCCACTTAGATCACTTGCGTCACGTTTTTCAAGTGCTTCAATGAGAAAAGCTATATGCCAATATCAAGAAGTGCATATTCATAAGTGATCAAGTCATTTTCTTAGGATTTATTGTCAGCCCATGGAGTATCTGCTGATCCTAAGAAAGTGAGAGCCATAGTTGAGTGGTTAGAACCAACTAACATCCATGAGGTGCGAAGCTTCCATGATTTAGCCACCTTCTATAGGAGGTTCATTTACCAATTTAGTACCATTATGTCTCCTATCACGGATTGCATGAAAAAGAAAGAGTTTCAATGGACTAAAAGTGCTGAGAAGGCTTTTAAAGAGATCAAGAAGTTGATGACGGAGGCTCCAGTCCTACGCCTTCCAGACTTCTCTAAAGTCTTAGAAGTCAATGGCGATGCATCTGGCATTGGGATAGGTGGTGGTGTCCTTAGTCAAGAAGGACATCATGTTGCATACCTTAGTGAGAAGCTTAATGAAGCCAAGCAACGCTATTCCACTTATGACAAAGAGTTTTATACGATTGTCCAGGCCTTGCGTTATTGGCGCCATATCTCTTACCGCATGAATTTGTGTTATATTCTGATCACCAAGCCCTAAAATACTTGAGTGCCCAAAAGAAACTAAATAAGAGGCATGCCAAGTGGGTTGAATTTCTACAAAATACACCATTGTACTCAAACATCCTGGTGTTGAAAATATTGTCGCCGATGCATTGAGCCGGGTTAATATATACCTCCGCCGCACGAATGCTACAAGTCGGGCCAATGTGTTACTTCAAACAATGAGTGTTGAAGTTATAGGATTTGAGCAAATCAAGAGCCAATACCCCACTTGCCCTGACTATAATGAGCTATTCACTTCCCTCAGTGGAGATCCTCCTATTAGCCGCTCAGATTACCTTCTAACAGATGGCTTCCTTTTTCAAGGAACCAAACTTTGCATTCAGGACCTCACTTCGAGATTTCCTGATCTAGAAGTTGCATGCTGGGGGAGTTGCTGGTCACTTTAGCCGAGATAAGACAATTAGCCTAGTAGAGGACCAATTTTACTAGCCAGGACTCAAAAGAGATGTCGATAGGTTAGTGAGTCAATATAAGACATGTCAGACCGCTAAGCAACAGAAACAAAACACAGGGTTGTATACTCCCTTCCCTGTACCACATGCTCCGTGGCACGATCTTAGTATGGACTTTGTGCTAGGCCTTCCTAGGACTTCAAGAGACCATGATTCTATATTTGTGGTAGTAGACCGCTTCTCGAAGATGGCTCATTTCATTCCCTGTTCTAAGACATACGATGCGAGTTGTTGCTAAAATCTTCTTCCATGAGATTGTCAAGTACCATGGATTGCCTAATACTATAGTATCTGCAAGGGATGTTAATTTCACCAGTCACTTTTGGCAAACTCTATAGAGGATGATGGGAGCCAAACTCCATTTCTCTTATGCATTTCACCCCAGATCGATGGTCAGATCGAGGTTGTTAATAGGAGTCTAGGGAACTTGTTGTGTTGCCTTACAGGAGAGTACCTTACCAGTTGGGACTGGATCCTTACCCAAGCCGAGTTTGCCTATAATAGTTCCAAGAACTGAACCACTGGTCTGTCACCTTTTGAGGTTTGTCTAGAATACCAACCCAGGGCTCCCATAGACCTTATTCCAGTTGTGTCTAGCTCTAGGACTTCCCCGTCAGCTGAGTCTTTTGCACAACACATATCTAATTTACATGCAAGTATAAGACAGCGAATAGCAGTGAATAATGATCAATATAAGTCCAAAGCTGAAGTACATCGACGACTGCAAGAGTTTTAAGGAGATATGGTGAAAGAAGAGGTGCAGACCACCACAAAGTCATACTAGAATTGAAGGAGTTCAACAGTTCATTGGATCCTTAAGTTTTCTACGATCAAAGAGCTGGCCTAGATGACTACTTTAACTGGTAAAACCTATCGGAGGATAGGATATGCAACTAGCCAAGACAAGGTTGGAGCCGCCAGAGACTGGTGAAGCATGATGGAGCGAGAACTGTACTATGAGGCCAGAGAACCTACCCAGAACAAAAAGTGGAAGGAACTTACTAAAAGTACCTGCTAGAACAACACAAGGCCAGGTTCCAAGAGCAATTTTACACACTAAAGCAAGGTACCACGCCTGTAGCTGACAACGTCCAACAGTCGATTCCCTAGCATCCAGGACAGACACTAGATAAAGCAAGCTCCAAACCATGACCAGCTTCAAACTTGTTCTGAAACAAAGACATACAGGCTACAGCTAGCACTTTGAGTCATAGACATCCCAAATCCCCAAGATCTCCTTGACAAAGCCCGCAGAGTCCCTACTAGGAGAAAAGAAGCAAAGCAGCTACCCACCAAGTGGCAAACGCTACACTCACTCTACAACTGTCACACCTAGGGAGCCAAACCATATCAAAGCAGAAAATCATGGGCCAATCTTCAACAATAAACATGGTGAGTGTTTTTAATGTCATGAGAGAAGACACTTTGCTAGAGAGTGTCCTAAGAGGAAAGGACTCACAATCCTAGATACCAACCAACCAAAGGCAAACCCAAACCTAAAGGAGACCCATAAATGTCCAGCTTTAGACTTGGATGACGAGTACAGTGAAGATAAGAAGTGGCCCAACTCAACTTAATGTCTAAGATCCTAGTGGCTACAATTAAAGAAGATGGCTAGAAAATTCTATTTTCCACACTAGACTGTAGGCAGGACTCATAGCACAAACCATCGTGGACAATAATAGTGTCAACGCGGTCTTTGAAAGTTTCATACAAAGGACGGGACTCAAGCCAGAGAAGCATCCCCAGCCATACAAGGTCTCTCTACTTAGTGATGCCAAGATAGAGGTGTCAACCAAGTATCTAATCCTAGTCACCTTACGCCCCTACTCAGATGAGATTTGGTGCAATGTTGTACCTATGAAGATGGACAACATACTGCTAGGAAGACCTTGTTTGTATGACAAGGACATTATTATCCCTTGATGAGAGAACGAGTGCATCTTCAAGCATAGAGCGCTAAAAATCGCGTTACTACCCCTGAACCTTGTTAAAGATGCCAAGAAGAGACATGCCTTGTGCACCAACCAAAAGGAACCCCCCCCCCCACACACACACACAGAGCACGCCAATCATGATGGCCCAGACCAGTGGATTGCCAAAGAGGCCCAATTCGAAGACAATCCAAGTAGCACCGAAAGTCTCAGCAGATTTGACCAATTCTTAGGGGATGAATGCTTTCAAGAGGTTGGAACAAAGGCCCAACCAATGGCCAAAACCCTGCTGTGGGGCCTTGCACCAAGGCGGCGCACCTTGGGCTGGCTAAACCGTAAAAGGGGCCATTTGGTCACTTTTTAGCCTAATTAGCTGCTGAAATTTAATTTCAGAATTTTAATTTTAATTTTATGAGTCCAAATATGTGTTAAGTCTTAGTTTCAGTAACTGAGTTCTTGTGTCATAAGGAATCTTCCCTTTAAGTAGGACTCTTTATAGGTAATTAGGTCTTTTATATCAAGATGCGTTCTTTATTTTATGTGGTGGTTATTTATTTGTAAAGGGGTATCCTAGCTTATGAGGGAAACCCTAGTTGAGTTAGTTTCTAAGTCCTAGTTGAGCCCAAGTCAAGTTTCCCTATTAGAGTTAGATTCTTGCTTTCTTGATTTAAGGCTATAAATAACAGTCTATTCTATGT
Organism: Hakea prostrata; assembly: GCF_041222555.1. Taxonomy (NCBI): domain Eukaryota; kingdom Viridiplantae; phylum Streptophyta; class Magnoliopsida; order Proteales; family Proteaceae; genus Hakea; species Hakea prostrata. The sequence continues at coordinate 12,411,741 of NC_142606.1, read as the reverse complement.
AAAAACAGTCTGCATTGAATATAGAATTGAAAAACCCTTCTGGGAAATTGAATCATGGCCTTCTTGGGAGGGCCACAGCAGATTTCATAGCTTCCTGTATTCAAGTGCAGCAACCAGCTTCAAGAAACAGCAGCCATTTTCCACTTCCAGCAGCCCTTCAAGTAAGCACACACGCCACAGCCCTTTCCCCCTCATCCCTAACCCATCGCCGCCCTCCCCCTCACCCTCTTTCTCTACTACCAAGGAAACCCCACGTCCCCAGCCCCTAGCATCACAGCCCTCTGAATCCCTTCCCCACCTTAGAATCCCACCCTTACCCCCTGCAACACACCCAGATCATTTCCCAACTTGGCAAAACCATTCGGCACCCCACTTCCACCCGTCTTTCTCTCTCGGCTCCCACTCTCTCCCTTTTCTGACTGGTGGCAAAACAGAAAACAGAAAAGAAAGAAAGAAAGGGGGTGGGAAAAAGAAAAAAAAAAAAAGAGAGAGAGAAGGAAAGAAAAGGTAAGAAAAGAAAAGAAAGGAAAGAAAAGAAGAAATAGCCCAAGATCTTGCCAAGAACCCTTCTCTCTCTCAGAGATCAAGCCCATAGTTACTCTAAACCCTCCCAAGATCAATCCCCTCTATTCCCTTGCAACCTTTGGGTGATTCTAGGTACCTCAAACCATCCCTTAGGGATTTGATAAAACCCTAATTTTACCCTTTTTCCCAATTGATCCCAACCCATTCAGATTTTGTTAACTGAGCTTTCCCATATTAATTTTGGATTAATCCATGTCATCCCATATTAGTTTGAAATAACTCTTAGCCTACCATATTGATCCAAACCATCCCATGGGAATTTAGTAAAATCCTAAATTTTTTGCTAACAACCCATAGAATTTCAGAATTAGTTGACGGAAGATTCTAGGCAAACCCTAAATTTTAGGGAACTCATCCAAGAAACCCTAACCCTAAAATTGAGTATACATCAACTGGTCCAATAGGTTTTGGTCCAACCACAAAAAAGAACACATCCCACAAGGTTGTAATTAGTTAAATTAGTAAGTATTTTAATTGTTTAGGTTTCCTATGAACGAGTGAGTAAGTGTTTGGTTTGAACTTTGTTTTTAAGTTTCATGTCTCAAATAGGATTTGTGTTTATTTTCCTTTGGTTACATATTTGTAACAGCCAGCCAGATTAGAATGAATTGAGAGACAAACTGAGTGTCACTTGAGAATCAAATTGTGAGATTTCCTCACCCTATCACCACTTCTGCCCTTCTTATTTTCCTTATTCTTCCAGATCTCTTTCTTTCACAGCCCAACCTAGAAGCCTGTTCCTAAGGTCCACATTACAGGTATTAGTGCCTTACCAACATGCTAGTACACCCCATTATGAGCACATCAAGCATGTCCATATAAGCATACTTTTTCACAACTCCAGACTAAGCTGTTATCATTGCCTTACATACCCAACATGTTGGTCTGTCCCCATTATAAGCATTTCAAGCATGTCCATATAAGCATACTTTTTCACAACTCCAGACTAAGCTGTTATCATTGCCTTACATACCCAACATGCTGGTCTGTCCCCATTATAAGCAAATCAATCAGGCGCTCATACAAATAATGGCACATGGAAATATCTCAACAATAACGATGTTTGTGTGCTTTTGTAGGAAAGATAAGAAGAATAAAGATGACATCAATCACAAGCAACATAGGGTTATCTAAATCAATATAACTGTCTAGTCAGATAAAGATAAACATGCCTCAAGTAAAAAACGACTTATTGAACCCACTTTTTTAAATCCAAATTCCTATGCTTACAGAAAATCAATACAATATAGAGAAATTGAAGTGAATAAGTATGATGCAATGTTGCTGTGTTGTCATGTTCTTTCAGTAATAGCATAGGTGTGACACCATCTGAGTCCCCCTCATCCAAAAGAATGAGATTTCATAACATGTTAAATACACCAACAACATTTCTGGGCTATTTTAATATAAAGAAGAAAAAAAATAGCAGTTAACATTCACCTTTGCATTCATTTGACCACAATTAGGGCATCTGTTAGTATGATCTGCAAACATCTGAGCTTGCACCTGAGCTACTACCTGGCGGTCATTCATCTGCTCCCTCCACATCACAATCTGTTCAGGTGAGAAAAGTTTGCATGAACCTTCCCTTCAATTAAAAAAATATATATACTTGTTAGTAAATGGGATTACAAGAAACAGAGTCATTAACATCGCAAAAAACTTTAAGAACGTAATGCATAGAGATTATATTAGAAATAAATAACTATTTCTAACACTACAATGAATCTCAACCTGAAATGTTCATATCCATCAATTGCCTTGCCACAATTATAGCAGAAGAACTGCCCACAGTTGCTGCAAACCATCTTGTTACAACCTTCAGTTCGGGAGATTGCAATTTTGCAGGATGGGCATTGCTTAGATTCTCGATGCACTTCCTTGAGACTCAGCATATCATTTATCATTTCAAGCTCTCTACGCTTTTGGTCTTCCTTAAGTTGAGATGAATTCTGCCGCTCCTGCAGCCAAACAATTCTCAAATAGAGTTATAGAACATTCTGGGGTAGTTCAATACATGAAGAATGATCTGGAACAATGTATGCCACTGAAAGAAAGAATCATCACATCAGACGGACTACTAAAAAAACGAATGCTTCACTGGATTCGGTTATTCAAATGGTAAACATGTTGATCTTAAAGCATATCTTTGCTGGCCTAGTAGCTCCAGCAAAGATCTTCTTAATTGTTGTCTTTTACCACAAAGGAATAATAAAGTGAGAATTGATATGACAAATTGATTACATAGTAATCACAGCATCTAGATGACCTAAGCTGTTGGAGAGGGTCTGCAAACTAAGTGACACCAACAAGACAACTAGGTGCCTGACAAGAATGATTGGTTGCATCACTCACTACATGTAGAGGCGCACATGGCCAATGCATAAGTGGATTGGAAATAAAACAGACAGTGGATGCCAAAGTTTGAAAATGCTTGCCTCTTCAAATATGACGATCCAACAATTTAGAAAAATTTAACCAAAACTGGAATAAATATGTGGTATTGGCAAGCGCTTGTGTGTTTGCCTCTTGAAGTATTGAGCAAGTTCGCTGAATAAATCATGAAAAATCATTTTTCGAAAAGGTTCCATTGAACCAAGACATAGATGACAAGTAGCAAAATGTGATACACATTCCCCACACCCCCACCCCCACCCCCACCCCCACCCCACCCCCCCCCCCCCCCCCAACAAAAAAAAAGGACATAAATGATGAAGCCCGACATGAGAAAATGGAAAGAACTGCTGCAAAAGGATTTACAACAATGGGGACCCATGGCATCAGAATATCATAATCTTTATAGACAATTAAATAAGATAGCTTAGCAAATACAATCTCCATTGTTAACAGAAAAAAGAAGTGGAAGGGCTAAGCGTTAAGGATTTAGAATCATACTCTCTAATTCATACCTGCATGATGAGAAGCTTCATTTCGGGCGTCATACAAGCTACTCCAACATGCCAACGATCTCTGCAAAGGCTACAGAAGCTAAAAAAACACTTTGAACACTGGGCATGATGGTCATCATCTTCTAAGCAAGGTGTTTCACATCTCGGGCAATAGACTACATCAATCATTGACTCGAGTGTTTTCTGTAACAGTAAGGTCTCCCAACGTTCAAACTCTTCATCAGCAAGCAGGGGTTTTAACAGCCCAGGAGGAACCATGCTCCCACATTTTGTGTCAGGACATAGCAACTTTCTGACAGTTCCTTCCTTTACATGAAGCTCTGAATAAGTCTTCATGCAATTCAAACAAAAGAAATGCTGGCATGGTAATCTGACAAACTCTGTGCCTGGTGAAATTTAAAGTAGTAGTTTAATACATGTCAAATAACATAGAAACAGTAAGAGGCAATCGATAGATAGATGGACTTCAAGTTTACATTAAAAAAGAAAAGAACTGCCCTAGAAGTTCTTCACCAATGTGTTTAGCTTGTGAAGGGAACAAGAACAGAAGGCACTATTGGAAACAAATATATTTCTTGATCCGAACAGTCTTGAATGCAGCAGTCTGTTAACATCAATGGTATTCAGCCAAAAATAAAAAATAAAAAAGAAACCGAAATGCCAAGTGGAATTGGAGATTTCCTAGCAAACTGCATAAATTGCAAAATATGGTCATCACTCATCAGATCAAGGATAATGTTCTAGGCCCTAGAGAATAGAATTCAAGGTCATCCATTAAAAACCTAATTTAACCCTGTTACAAATCAGGACCATTAACTTTCATTTGATTACTGAATTTTATGAAGCATTGCAATATAACACTGTTCACAGTAAGTTTACTTTTCATATCTAAAAGAGATCAATTAGAACTAGAAAGGAAAGATAGTTTAATATTTGGTAAGACATGAATTTAGATAATGATAGAGGGATACAGAAGTTAGATTATAAAATATAATACTTTGTAAAATACAACAAATTGGAGCAGTAAATAGTAACTACCTGCATACTCAGTAAAACAGATGCAGCACTCATGAAAGTTATTGAGAAAAGTTTCATGACACTTTTCTTTGTTATAACTCATTATTGAAGGAATATCAACATCTGGCGATAAAATTCCTGAAATTGCACGCCTATCTCCAGATTCCGGCATGTTATAAGGACCAAGGAGGATTTCGTTATTAGATCCCAGCAGAGATAGTGAAGAACTGTGAAGCCACTCCACCCATTGGTAGATAACCTCTTGATGTGGTTGATCCATCCATATTGAATCCAGCATGTGGCAAAGACTGGATATCCTCACAGAATTCAGCCACTGGACAGATATGGTAAAGTAAGGAGGAAGATGACTTGGGTAGGATTTGGGCAACAAACATGTCAAAATTATGGGGGGGAGATGTTGAACTTTAAAGCTGTATGAGAATTCATCTGAGGTGCCAGTTCCAGCAATGGAGGTAGTGGCTTTGGATCCATTTTTCAACTTTTCTTCGGATGAATCGAACTTTGTGGATATGATAAGTTCATCAGGGGCATCAACAATTATGTGGATCTGCAAAACAAGGATATAAGTGTCAGATTTTCTTGTCTTACAAGCCTGACAGGGATTTAATTGGTTAGTAAAAACCTGAAAAGATCGTAGATCTCCAACTCTGCCCAGGATAAAGGCAACGTCCCCCCATATGGCCTTCATTGCCAGTAACTGCAAGGTCACAACGCACAACTTATAGATTGAGAACAGAAGAGCAATGATTTAGTGCATGACCAAATTCAGTAAAAAGATGGCATGAATTCATCAACAAAAACCAGATTACAGACACAAATTTAAAAATCATACTGATATATGACTAAGACGTAAGAACAGCAACTGCAAGGTCACAGCTTATAGCTTGAGAACAGAATAGCAATGATTTATGTGCATGACCAAATTCAGTAAAAAGAAGGCATGAATTCATCAACCAAAACCTGATCACAAACACATAAATTTAAATTTTGCATCCATTTATGATGAAGACCTACAAACAGCACAATAAAAAACAATGATTCAAGTATCCAATGAAGTGCCTATAACTATAGAACTGTTATACCTGGAGTAATCATCCTAAGTTGGTCTGATTCTTCTTCTTCTTCTTCTTCTTCTTTTTTTCTTTTTTTTTTTTTTTTTTTTTTTTTTTTTTTTTTTGGGGGCAGGGTCGGTGAGGTGGGGGGGAGCAGAGGGTAATAGAATAACACATTTTTATCAGGCACATAAACCAAAAGAACCTTTCAAGGGGAAAAGAATACGGTACAATATATCTAGAGCCACATCACTGTATGTAACGGGTCTGGACGCCAGGCATGCTTGATAAGTTTTATGTCAACAATATATACTAGATTCTGTAGCAACTGTGCATTTGCCCCTCCCAAACCCTGCAGTACCAGCTCATGCACTGGGATGCTCTTTTTTAATCTGTAGCAAGCACAAATCATCATGGTCATCGATTATTCATAAGTCATCTATTCCATGACAGAAGCTTTTCCTTGCCCTGTGATATTTGACAGATACCAAAGGTTTCCCTCCCCCCCCCCCCCCCCCCCCCAAAAAAAAAAAAAAAAGATGGGGGAAGTGTACAACAAAACCTAATAGTTTCACACTCTGCAAAAGAAAGAAGCTCTTTCTCAATATATCCGTAATTCCGTAGCATAATAAGGAATAAAGTAGGAAGTACTAATCATATCTCCAATGATTACTCAGAAAGAAATATATCTATCTCTCTGTCTTCCATGAGGTCTCCTGAGCATCTGAAACCATCTGATGTAGCACTCTAACTGGCTAGATAAACCTGTGCCATGCCAGGATGTTTAGTAGAAGATTGATTCAGGTGTGACTGAAGAAAAAGAGATGTTGGAGGATATAGTGAAGACTTAAAGTAGTTAGTTGAAATGGATGCAATTTTAGGCAGTACATAACACTGAAAAGGGTTTCACAAGAAGCCCAAAAAAATCCACCAATCTAAGATACCAGTATCGTGTTCGTTTTAAAATTGCAATTCATCAAGGATCCATTCCAACAAGAACAGCGACGTGTTGGTGGTACAGCAGCAACTTGACGTCTCTGCATAGTTGATGTGAACAAGGATCCACCCCCGGCTGAAACCCTGGAGTAGGCTCCAAGGCCACTTCAAAGTAGTGCACCTAGGGCTGGCTGAACCCTCGAAAAGGGATAGTTTGGTCAATTCTAATTCTATCCCTAATTAGTTGCCAGAATATAATTTCAGAATTTTAAATTTGATTTTCAGAGTCCAGATTAGTTTAAAAGTCTTAGTTTGTTTTGTTAGTTCACTTCTTGAGTCCTTAGGAGTCCTCCTTTAAAGTATGACTCTTATATATAAGTTAGTCTTTTATTTCAAGAAGTGTTCCTTTAATTAGTGTGATTATTATTTTAGTTGTAAACAAGGTATAAGTAAGTTATAAAGGAAACCCTAGTTAAGCTGGCTTCTAAGTTTAAGTCCAAATATAATCTCCTAGTTTGAGATAGGTTCTTTTCTTTTTTTCTGTGCAAGGCCATAAATAAACCAAGTATTTCATTGTAAAATTTAGTCTGCATTAAATAAAGAATTGATATCTCTTGTGAGAAATTGGGTCATGGCCTTCTTGGGAGGGCCACAGTAGATGTTCAGATATTATTGCCTTCAATTGCACCAACCAAACTTCAAGCAATAGCAACTTCCATCTCCTACAGCAGCACCCAAGTACCAGCAACCCCCCAGCCCCTTCCCCCCCCCCCAGCCAAAGGCAGAGCCAAGATTCAACATGGAGGGGCCAGAATAATGAGAGTCTAGATCACCTCCCCGTAGGTAGGAGGACTAACACTTTTTCACCATACATATGTGTGGGCTCATATGGGTCCCCCTAGAGGTCCCACCCTTGAATTATTTTATCATATTCAAACGTGGGCCACACATGAAAAATATAGGTAAAATGACATTTTTACCCTTATAAAATATAGATAAATTAAAGCGCTGACCAAAAAAAAATCTTATAGAATAACTCTTTTAACTTTTAATGAAAGTTTTCTTTCATAAAAGAAATCTTACAAAAATCAACATTACACCCAAAAAAAAAATGATTTCAACTGTAAAAGACTAGATGCAAACCAAACGAATCATGGTACTTACCTTACAAATTCTAGATATTCCATTCACAACATAAAAGCAAATAAAAAAATAACATAAAAAATCAAGAAAGAGACAATATAAAATCAAATAAAACAAAAAACCAAAAAAAACAAAAAACAAAAAAAAAGCAAGAAAGAGAGAGAGTGGGAAAAAATTGAGAGAGAGAATACCTAATTATGGAGAAGATTTAGGAATGAACTCCTAACCATGGTGGAAGATCTCGCAAGATATCTCGCTTTTTCAAAGAAGCGAGATGAGATGGGGATCGAGAGCAGAGGGTTGGGATATGTCGCCATATCTCGCTATATCTCGCTAGAACTCTCAATTTTTGCCCCTTTTTTGCAGATTTCGGTTGGACTTTCACTTGCAACTACTCTTAGCACATCTACAACATCGAAGGAAGATCAATCATTCTCTATTTGTCTTATGAACTTATGATTTAATGATTAATATAGAACTTCTAATGGTTGTATAATTTTATTATTCTATTCTTGAAAATTGAGATTGTGATACTCATATTGATGGAATTTTGATGACATTTAGGTTATTTGATGCATTTGATACACTTGCTTTTCATTTATATGCCTTTAAGGTTCTATATTACATGTTGTATAACCTTGCATTCCCTATTCCTACAACATTTCGGTTTCACACTATGGGTAGACTTAGAAATCATACTTAATGTTGTTTTCTGACAAATCCAAGGCCACCAATGTGTCAAAAAGGCCTTAAATAGGCTAAATACCAAGTTTCAACCCAATTGGGACCCTAAAACCAACCGACATTGGCCACCTAGTTGACACAAAAAAATCGCATATCTCGACCGAGATCTCGCCAAGATGGTCAAGATCTCGGCTTTTCAAAGTGGCAACATCTTGCTCTTAAGCGAGATCTTCTACCATGCTCCTAACATATAGCTTTCCAAAGTTTTCCCAAAGCCACGTGTGAAAAAAGAGGAGAGAAGAAATAGGGAAGGAAAGAGGAGAGAATAAAAAGAGAGGAATTTTAGGAATTGAGGAGTTAGTTTCTATTTGGGATTTAACTGCTTCTTCTTTAAATATAGGGTTTTAGTTGTAACCCTTTGGATAATTATTGAGAGTGACATTTATACCTGTTATCTTTACCTTTAAAAACTATTTTCAAATTTATTTTTTTTTTGGGGGGGGGGGGGTAAATAATGATATTTCACATGTGGGAAGAGGGGGGAAATGAAAAATTAAAGGAAAGAAGCAAAAATTTTAGAAAATGGGGGGTGGGGGGTGCCCGGCCCCTATGTAGTTCTACCTCTGCTCCTAGCCCTATTGCAACCCCTCTCCACCCGCTTTGTCTCTTGGGCACTCAGAAAACCCGCTGCCTTTCCATTGCAGCCACTGTTCCCCACTCCCCCACCCTGGCAGAACCCTAGGACCCCTTCCCGTGCGACACACCTGAACCCCTCCCCCACCTCCCTTCTACCCTATGGCACCTCCTTCCCCCTTCTTTTCCCTCTTGGCCCCCTCTCTCCTACTCTAGTGACTTGTGGCAGATCTGAAAACAGAAAAGACGAGAACATTGTGCAAGATCTGTCCGAGAAACCACCAATTTTTTATCGAACCCTTTTCCCATATCCATAAAATCTTCCCTAAACCTTACCCAAAACAAACCAAATTATTCCTTCCATTTTTCTACCAATCCTAGGATCCACTTCATCTCTCAAGATCAACCCACGGGAATTTGATAAAATCCTAAATTTTCCCTTTTCCCAAAATTATCCCAACCCATTTAGGTTTAGTTAATTGAGCTTTACATATCAATTTTAGATTGATCCTTTTCATCCCATATTAATTTTGGGTATCTAAAACCATCCCTTGGGGGCTTGTCAACAACCCCTATCAATCCTAATTTGTCTCTAGGGTCTTCCAATAAATTCTTCAGAGATCGATAAACATCCCATAATAATTTAAAATATTTTTTTGGAAGATTCTAGGCGAACGTTAATTTTAGGGAATTCATCTTGGAATCCTAACCCTAAAATCGGGTTCACATCAACAGTGCTACAAAAACTTGGGAAAAAGACATGTCTACAGTTCATTCCATCTATTATAAAGTATCTCTCAACTTATTTAATTTATTTTACACATTGAAATTAGTTGTATTTATTTTACACATTAAATTACAATATCTAGAATAGAGGGATTTATAGAGAAATTATACGAGTAGTCATCTTGACAACAGCCAGATGGAAACTGGTCATGGCGCTTTTGCGAGACCCATGCATGTGAAGAACTCAAGTAATCTTGACCAATTCTATTGAGAATTGTCCAATTTAACAGATGCCCTAGTGATCTTAAGGTTTCATTAACATGAAAGTAGTTGAAAATGACAAAATTGATATACTACAATATCTAATCAAGTGTCCAAATCAGTTTAACAGGGAATAATCATGCAGTTTGCGATGGAACCCAATTTTTGAAAATGAAACTCTCCTTATTTCACAATGAAGGTGAAATTTCGTTGACCACAGATAAAACAACAACAAGCCTTGTCCCAACTAAATGGGGTCTGCTACATGTATTCTTGCCTTCCAATTAGCTATGTTTGAGGCCATACTAGATATAAGGCATAAGCCATGCATATCCTTTCCCACCACTTCTCTTAAGGTCATCTTAGGTCTACCCCTAGCTCTTATAATTCCTTCAATCTGGAATAAATCACTTTTCCGTACAGGGGCATTTACAAGCCTCCATTGAATGCGATCATTTCACCTCAAACAAATTTCTCATAGCGTTTCACTTATTGAATCTACTCCTAGACAAGCTCTAATATATCATTCCTTATCCTTCCCAATTTTTCCACTCATCCATATTAGCATCCTCATTTCAGCTACACTTAAGTTTATGTATATAATGCCTCTTAACAGCCCAACACTCTACGGTCTTGTAGTATTTTCCTATGAGCTTTAAAGGAATACGTCGATCGCACAAGACCCTGGACGCTCGACTCCACTTCATACACCCTATTTTAATTCCTAAGAAACATCCTCTATGTCACCTTTTTTTATTTATGATATGATTGAACTAATATACCTAAAACAATCGCTTTGAGAAATCTCCTTCTCATCAAATTTCACCACTTCATCATTCGCCTGATCATGACCAAAGTTACAAACTAGACATTCTATTTTCATTCTACTTAATTTAAAACCTTTTGATTCTAAAGTTGCTCTCCATGATTCTAACCTAGTATTAATCCTTACTAGTGTCTCATCTATCAACACAAATATAATATCATCAGCAAACAACATACACCGAAGAACCTCATCTTGAAAGTCTTTGGTTAATCATCTATTATAAGTGCAAATAAATATGGACTTAAAGCAAATCCTTGATGTAGTCCAACTGCAATTGGGAAGTCACTACCTTCCCCCCCCCCCTTTTCTTACATTTGTCATTAAACCATCATACATATCTTTTAACTATGTCTACATATTTACTAGTAATATTTCTTTTCTCTAGTACTTGCCAAACTAACGCTCTAAGGACTTTATCATAAGTTTATTCTAGATCAATAAAAACCATATGAAGATTTTTCCTACGCTCTCTATACCTTTCCATAAGTCTCCTAATAAAGTAGATAGCTTTTAGATCGTCCTGGCATAAAGCCAAGTTGGTTCTCCGTAATTATGTTTACTTGTCTCAAACAGGATTCAATTACTCTCCCCCATACTTCTATAGCATGACTCATCAGTTTGATGACTCTAAGGTTACTACAACTTTTAATATCTCCTTTAGTTTCATAGATTGGGACCATGATGCTTCTACTCCATTCATTTAGATTTTTCATGTGTTTATGATCTTATTAAACAACTTGATTAGCCAAGCCAGCCCATAGGTTCCTTAGCTCTTCCATACTTCTATTGGGATTTCATTGGGACCTTGTACCTTACCTACTTTCATCCTACTTAGAGCTTCTTTTACCTCAAACATCGAAATTCTCAGTATATATGTTTGAAAATTGGTGTCATAGTGAATGGTGTAATCATCGAAATCATGAATTATGTTCATTTAGTAGACTACAGAAATAGATTTCTCATCTCTTCTTGATTTCCTCATGACGTACTAGTACTTTAACCATTTTCACTTTTAATACATTTAACATGGTTTAGATCTCTACTCTTCCTATCCCTTATATTATCTCATGAATAGCTTTTTTTCCCTTCCTCTGTGCCTATCTTATTATATAAATCTTCATACTTTTTCTACCTTTCTTTTCCAACAATTTTCTTAGCATCATTTCTAGCCAACTTATACATTTTTGGATTCTATACATCCTCAGTCCTTTGTCATGTCTTAAAACTAACTTTGCTATTTTTAATGACTGCCCAAACCCATCCCACCACCAAGTCTTTATAAGCGTGGAGTTTTCCTTTTGATTCCCGAATGACTTCTTTAGCTACCTTCCTAATACATGGAGCCATCTCATTCCACATTGTATTAGTGAACCCATCAAGTTCTTGCTTACCGTATTTGACTACTTGATTACTGAAGGAATTCAAGTAATCTCCTTTTAAGTTCCACCATCTTATCCTAGAATAGTTAACCTCACACATTTTATGAGTCTATGGAATTAGGCACATATCTAAAACCACTAATCTATGTTGTGAGGTAAAATTTCCCCTACTATCATTTTGTAATCCTTACACAACAATATATCAAACTTTCTAGTTAGGAAGAAATCTATTTGGCTTCTACGGTATCCACTTTTGAATGTAATTAAATGTTCACCTCTCTTTTTGAAGTAACTATTTGCGATAGATAGATCAAAAGCATCAGCAAAATCTAAAATGGAGATACCTTCCTCATTCCTCTCTCTCCAAAACCATATCCTCCATGTACATTTTCATATTCTCTTTGATTTTTTCCAATATGTCTATTTAGATCACCCCCTATGATAATCTTTTCTCCTTGATGAATTCCTTGCACTAAACCATCCATATTTTTCCAAAATTGAAACTTTAGACTTTCATCGAGTCCTACTTGAGGTGCATATACACTAATTACATTTTCCAGCTCTTTCTCCATTATAAGCTTGATAGCAATAATCCTATCACCAAGGTTTTTAACATATCTATTCTTATATTCTTAAAAGTAATGAGTTTGGTACCAATAGCATATGGAAGATTGTGTCATAATGCTTTGCTTCCAAGTCAGCTGAGAGAGGATTAAGTAACGTTAAACTATCTTTCAACATATCTGATGCGAAAAGCAATGGAGTACAACCAAATTAAGTGGGTACAGTCGGACAGTCAATTTTCAGCACAGACCCCTGATTCCACACCCAAGAAATAAAGTAAACTAGTGAACTATGCAGGCTACGGACTAGTAAATTGGTAGTTTGACATTGACCATAGCATTATCATAATGCAGTAAGACTTAAAATGGTCACCATTCTTTTTGGACATGAAGAAGCCCAAAAGAATAATAACATTAATGGCATCTAGTACTAATAACACTAATGATATCTAGTAACTGAACTGCCACAATGCCTGCCCAGAGCGTAAACAAAGATAGAGGTAGAATTACAATAGAATACACCCTGAACTAAAAAATATCTATATCAACCCCACAAAATGATACTACTTATGCCTAAGCATCAATATGTCAGTCCATACTCTTATGTCCTTGAGATGAATTCAAATTTAGAAGGTTTCATTTTTCGGGTTTAAATTCTTCAATATAAAATTGTTCAGTTGAAAGCCCATAATTCTCACATCTCCTTTAATCCAAACTATATAAGGTTAAATAAGGTTACATACCTCATCCTCCTGCGACTGGTCATTGATTCTGGCCTGTTCCTCTGACAACTCTGGTTCTTCTGCACCCAAACGTAGCTCTTCTAATCTTCTAGCAATATGCACCTCTTCCCCTGCATTAGAGCCATCAGCTAATGGGTCCTTGACCCTCAGCTGCTCCTCAGATAATTTGATTTCTCCTAATTGACTTGAAACTCGCGTAGCTTCATCCAATGAATTAGAAGCTCCAACTACCTGCTCACTCGAACTGGTCTTCGATCCCAAATTGTTCCTTCCATCAAAATTTTCTTCCTTCCGATTAATTGAAGAACCCAACTCATCAACATTTTCTTCCTTGCCATTAATTGAAGAACCCACCTCAGGTTCACTTACTGAAGGAGTTCTCATGGCATAGGCACCTCGATTTCGATGTTGGCCTCTATATTTCCCCCGATTATAAGCTGATTTCGGGGTTTTACGTACGGAATTCGACATTGGTTGCGATGGGCCACCATGATTTTGCTCTGTGGTTGAAGGTTGAGCTGGGTTATCCAAATCGGAGATTTGTACGTGCCTATGATCAGGATTCGAGGGTTTAATGACCCAACTCTCATTACGCTGCTGAGAACCTCCTCTTCTTGGCCTCCTAACGTTATTCATGGTGAAAGAGTTGCAGCGCGCCAAGAAAAACAACCCACTAGTGACGCTTGACGTTTTGGTGTAGTCTGGATGGATTTAATACCTGGGCACGGCCCGTCAATGCTAGCAAATCCCGTATTCCACTCCTCAATATAATCCCTGAAAAGCAATCCACAAACTCGAATAAGACAGTAACTGATGGTTCACAAGCGGCTGAGTATTTATTCCTGAAAAGCAATCCACAAACTCGAATAAGACAGTACCTGATGGTTCACAAGCGGCTGAGTATTTATTCCAAAAGGGCTTATTCGATCCAATCCTACCGCGTAATCTTTTAAAAGATGTTCTGAGTGAGTTATTTCAGCTCCACGGTTTCTTTCCCGTGAATCAAACTTCAATCAATCAAGTAGAGCATTAAGTTCAGTTATTTTACCTTCTGCACGTCTATGTATAAAGTTTACTCTGAAGGAAGATCAATTCCTAAAAAACGGACTTGGATGAATCTCAAATAAAATAATAAATAAAAAGTTTACACCTTATTTATTATTTAAAAAACAAAAAGAAAAGGAGGTCTGCAAGTTTCAATTCTTGCCACGTTCCATCCAAGTTCGATTCAAATTCTCTAACCCCTTTCTCTTCTCTTTTCGTTTTTAATTAACAAATTGAAGTTCTAGTTTGCCTTTGACTATATTTTCAGGAATAGCTATTACATATACTTTTAAATATAAAGCAAGACTTCTCCTAATCTCGAAAAGATTCAAATTCTTAACTCCTACTTAGAACGTTGATCATTTACCAACTAAACAACTATCTGAACTCATCTTATACATTTAATCTAATAAAAAACCACTCGATGGTCCTTACATCAACAATTGAGGATAAAATCTTGTTGGGGTTCGATTCACACCCATTAGTTATGTTGGTAGAAGATCTAAAATCCTTGTGAGATGGGCAAGGTTTTGCAGCCACATAAAAATAATGATGTTAATTTTGGAGTGTAATGAGGTCAAAATCATACCCCCAAGGAATTAGAATTGGCCTCCCCAGTACCTTATTGGAGCGAATCTAATCCTTGTGGTTGGTGAATTGGTTGACCTAGCCTAGTTGCACCAGTACACCATGGTATATACATAATTCAAGAAAATTTTCTAAAAGATAGACAGTTAACTATTATTTGATCTTAGTAAAAATTAAATTATTACCCAAAATAAAGGAAAACAGTGACCTAGAGTAACATCATAGGTTTCATTTGTCTTCAAGTGAATGTTAAAACTTAAAAATGTGTTATATAGCAGCTCGCAAGGATTGGAATTTTGAAAAAAGTTATCTGAAAAAGCTTTGGGAACTCGTTTTACGAATATGATTCTACAGAACCTAATTCCTACAGACTCATGACTCCCACAGAAGCGGATTTCAGGGAATTGCGGAACCAAACGCCACCTTATATTCTCAATCGATCACTAACCACGTATATATCCCATGCATTATTTTTCACTATAAAATGTATATATTACCAAAAAAATTTATTAATAAGTTATCAAAATAATGCTGACAAAAATGCGAGGGAGAAAAATGTGATAGATGGAGTTTTATTGCCACAAGAAACAGTCTTGCATTCTCCATCTACAAACCCTAGAAGTAGTTCATTTTTCTCTTCTCCTTCAAAGGAGAGGAGAGAGCAAAGTACTTATGTAAATAACCCAACCATGCCGTTGAGAAGAACAATTGAACGTTTCTGGAAACAGTAGGAGAGTATCAATTCTTGGTGTTCATGGCTTGCTTGACTGTCTCGGCATTTTCTTTCACGGATCTCTTTGCTTCTTGGGCGCCCTTACCAAACAATGTATCGTCGACCTTCTGGGTAGTATTTTTTGCACCTTCCCATGCATCTTTGGCAGTTTGGGTTGCTTTGTTGCCCAAGTCCTGTGCTGAATCAGTTGCATCTCTGGCCATTCCTTTGGCTTTCTGACCCATCTAGAGTTATATATATATCATCAAGCACAAACAGAACAATTTAATATCAGTACGCACATCTGGGATAGAACAGAAGATAAGATGATTTTACCTTATCTGCTGTTTTTGCAGCATCGCCCATCATGTCACTGCCGGCGCTTGTCACACTTTGGGTTCCGCGTTTGAGAGCATCAGTTGCCCTGTTACATGCATCTGAAGCATGTTGTTCAGCAGTAGCCTGTGTAATTGATAATACAAATAAGTAGCCAACATAACATGATCAACAATTAATAGAACTTCAAAACAATTCTCATGGATTGATCGATCGAATCAATTACCTGCAGAGGTCTTGGGGCAGCAGTAACAAAGGCCCTGTGGCTCCAAAGGCTTCTCCTCAGTATCATTGTAATTGCCATTTCTTTCTTTTTGAGTTCTTGGTTTTTCTTTTGTTTTCAGGATTTCTCTGCTTGGAGATCGTAAATGAGAATTGAAGTTTAGTTTTCTATGGTGCACGCATATAAATAAAGAATGTTGGGGGAGTTGCTGGTGGTGAGGAGCAGTTTTTTCTTTTCAGTTATGGGATAAGTAACTGTCAAAACGGTCAATGGACCTGGACAGATGCTGGTCCGACGCGTGTGGTTCGGTCTCTATCATGGGTCATCCATGTTGTTTCCAAAAATAACATCCAATTCTATGGACACATTTGTTACTGAAACTAAGGGTCTTCACTCTTCAAGTGTGTGGTCGAAAAAAGACCGTTAAAGGGCCCGTATTTGTCTCAAGTCCACATGAGGTTTGGAGTCCGGATCGTCTCCCCTGGGGAGTATTGTATGCTCCTCCGACAGCTATTGACCATAAATTATAGGAGGACCCACAGGATAAGGTGATGGGATTATTTTTTTGCTTGTATGCCCTACATAATTTATGGTTGCAACGTGTAGAGAGTGTTCCCGTTGGAGGGATGATCCACACTGTAAGGTTTGGACTAGGTTTCTCGATCCCAAAGAGGGCGGGCTGGCTTTGGAGGCATACCAATAAATCACGAACAAAAATTGAAATAGATTGAAGTAAGAAAGAAAATTAATGTAGTTTACACCTCCGGTTCAACTTTAGTGATGCACATTAAATGCATAGCATTGTGCTGCCAACGGTCGAGTTTGTTTCACTTTCAACTATCTGCAAGATGGACAGTCGAGATTGAGATTTCTATCTCAACCGTTAGCAACAGGTGCTGCACATTAAATACCGAACATTCAAGTCTTATTACTCTCATGACTCCAACATAGTGTGGTAAGATCATATGTGAAGGACAAGAACTTTAATTTTACATGGACGAATACTTACACACGAAAATCTTTCATCGATTGTTAGAATAGTATTACAAAATCTCACCTAAAATCCCAAGGCAAAATTCCCTATATCTCAAAATAATAACTCTACAAAGAGGTATAAAATACATATATAAAGTTTGAATTGAATAAATGTGGTCAACTCATTCCCTTTGCTTTCATTGTAATCTATGAAAATGAATCATTTATGTTAATCACCAAAATATATCAGTGTATGTAATTCTTTATAACTGCGTTGGGTTGGGATAGGGTTGAGCTTTATCCCTTACCATGGTTTTAATTTTAAGTCCAAAGCTTTTTCTAATTTTATCCTTGAGAATGATTTTAGTTTTGAATAAAATAGAATTTTAACACAGTTAATTTGACTTTGGAGTTGGATAATTAATTGTATATGCATTAAATTTGTATTAAGAGTATGAACAATTACATGTGATCCCCTTATCTGCATATGCCACACAAAGCCAAGCCTTGTCACACTGTACAACACAACTCCACCCGTTTTTTTTTTTTTTTTGATAAGAAGAAAATTTCATTAAATTAAAAACACTTACACCCATAATTTTTAGTTGCATTACCTGTTCCTATTAGTTCGGAATCAGATAGTGCTAACTTT
Source organism: Hakea prostrata (assembly GCF_041222555.1). Classification (NCBI taxonomy): domain Eukaryota; kingdom Viridiplantae; phylum Streptophyta; class Magnoliopsida; order Proteales; family Proteaceae; genus Hakea; species Hakea prostrata. The sequence goes on along the minus strand of NC_142606.1, from coordinate 12,393,733 downwards.
TCAAACAAACCTTGGAGCATTTGGGATGGGAATTTGTTAAATATTACATATTTGGTTGTCTTAGCAACCTTGATTAACATTTCTATCTGTTGTAAAGACCATGTTCCAAAATTTGGTTTTGGTAACAGATTTGGCAACTCTTCTATATTGCACCAAATTTCATGTATCCCAATCCCTTGTGTTGCTGCCTGATCCATCCCATATTGTATTCCAAAAAGAACTACTTCTAGCTTGTCCGGTATCTGCACGGTTCCAAAATTGATGGACTCTATATGTCCATTCCTTTGCATCCCAATGCTCCATCCGTTAGTTAGGAAAATTCAGCCATTGTTCTTTTTGTACTTATCATGAAGTAGTTAATTTTTTAGACTGAAGCATACTTATCATGAAGTAGTTAATTTTTTAGACTTTGCTTTAGTCTTAGTCTTGTGCATGAGACCATCAGATTGAGATTCTATTTACTCTTTTCACAAAATTTATTTACTATTGTGTTGGACTTCATCGACTTGAACATCTGATGTCAAGTTCCAGGTTATGATCATAGAGCTCTAAAAAACTTCCGAGTTCTCCAATATTTTATAGGATATTAATTTTTCCCTTTTGATACATTTTTTAATATACATACACATGAAATTATTATTAAGCATATGGTGTGACTTAAACAAGCCCTTGGTCTATATAGATCGACTACCAGGGAAGAACAGGTCCAACTGAGTTAAAGAGGGGACGAGACCACCAAATTAATTTTTATTCATTGATTGACTAAGAACACTGATATCATTAAACCTTGATTCTTTTGAGTTCTCAAGAATAAATGAAGCAGATGGTTATGAGTTACACACAAAACATTATTTAACTATATAGATATCTTCACTACAGAAATTCACATTAATTTTTTATATCCATTAATACAAAATATGAGCATGGTTACTTAAGTAATAATCGACTTGTTTCTTGTATTCGTCAGAAAGTTTCTTTGACTGGAGAGGATGAAGCAGTGCCACCATCACCAGCTTGAGAGGGAGAGTTTGCATGCGGGTTTCTTTGAGGTTTTGCTCCTCTCTTTGCCTCCAATTTGGATCCAGGTTGCCGTACCTTCACTCCTCGGATCATCTGTTTATGAATGGAACATTAAAACTCAATTCATTTCTTCTCAACTCAAATCAATAGCAAGAACAGAAAGAGAGAGCATTATGCTTACATATTTGCCAGATTTTACATCGGAATAGATAACAATAAAATCTCCTTCTTGGAGTCCATTAGAGCGCACAAAATCTCCTGTGTCAAAATCAAGAACAGTTGGTTACCTTAATATTATTAAGGCATTTGAGTTATTAAATACGTTCCCAACTCTAATATAGATCTTCAAGGTGTAATGCTTTAAGCAAACTTATGCTTTAAACCCTAACACTGACAAATGTATATGGAATAAAAGAACTGATCAAGAATTTCAAGTGTTGCAGGAACTGACCTGTATTCTCGAGAAGATACATTCTACTCTTGTTGTTAGGCCAGAATCTGTAACGCATGTTCCATACACGAGAGGTTACAATATCTTCCATGGCGATGGAAATTCCATCCCTTGCCTCCAGCTCCGGCAGATGCGCCTCTGCTTCCTTCTGGTTAAATATTTTCGATCAAATTAAGTTTCCAAAGGTAACATCACAATATTAATCTCTACAAATCCCCAGATAAGATGGGAAGAGCAAGACAGAGAGATTTACTTTTGGTAATACTATCCTTCCTAGATTACCCACGTCGCTTTGCTTCAACACTTTCTGCAGAAGAAATCTCCAGTTCTTCTCCGGTTTCCATCCCTATAAAAGATTGCCCATAAATTAAGATAAATTAATCTCATTCTTAAAACACTGAAGTGTTGAAAATAAAATTATATAATACCTGTCGCCGTTCAGGAACGACTTGCCGTTGATGATGTGGTTGTAGAGGTGGCCGATCAGAAGCTGTTATCCCCACAACATCAGATGGCATCACAGCAGTAGTTGTGGTTGCACCGGCAGCCGTAGAGGGCCAGTACCCCCAGTTACCACCACCAGGGTTTGCATGGGTTGGCAGGGTTGCAGTAGTGGTGCAAGTGGGATCATTATCTAGCCTTGCATGCAGATCACCATTGCCGGAATGCTGTCGCTGGTGGTGGTGATGACTCTGGCTACGGTGATGCGAGAGAAACCTTCTCTGCCGAGCCATTCTCTTCTTCCTCGCTTCTTTTGTTGCAGAAGAACCCATCTTCACTAGCCTCTCTCCCTGCCCTTGCATAATCGGTGAATGACACGTGTACTGGTTCCCAAATGCACCTGCGCCGATCGCTTTGAATGTTGCCGGTGTAGGATTAAGATGCTGCTCTCTGTAGGCATTGTACAGAGAGAAATGTGGAGGAAGAGGAGGAGTAGGAGGCCAAGGTGGTGGAGTAGTGTCTGTCATGTGATACTCTCCCATGTAGCCGAACATAGGAGGAAAGCCTGTGGGTACCGTCGGATCGGCATAATATGGTGGATGGGGAATCCATGGGACAGATGGTGAGAAGCAAAAGGGAGAATCAGAAGAGATTGAGTTGCGGAAACTTTGCTGCGTGTTGTATGAAGTAGGAGAACTTAAACCTTCCGGTGCTCCTCCTGTAACTGCTGCTGATTGCATGCGACGCTTTTGCAGGTGATGATTCTGCACCCACTCGAGGATCAGTTTGAGCAACTGCTTCATCCCTTCCCTGCCACCACCAAGACGCTGAGCAGCACACTCGATCGTCGATTTCTTAAGCCTGATGCTTCTCAAATCCTCGGCAGAGATGGATTCCTTGTTCGATTTCAGCCACTCCAAGAAAACCATCCCTAGATCCTCTGATGGCTGTTCATCTAGTGGGCCTTCTTCTGGTTTTTGTTGCTTCAACTGATCTTGCAGGTGATGCTGCTGTTCCTGCTCTTGCTTTTGATGCTCATCCACCAAGTTCTCGCATGGGAAAATAGAAGTAGGGTCCCACAAATCGTCGATATCAAGAAGGTCCATGTCTCCAAGTTCTTGCATGACATCGATGCACTCCATATCGATCTGGGCATCGAAGGATGATGGGATCTCTATTGATTCCGAAGCTTGTCGCATTGTTGCATCCATAGTCCATGAAGAAGACGTAGACGAAGATGACGACGAGGAAGACCGACATGCAGTGACACTAACTGCTGGTGGTGGTGGTGGTGGTGGCAGTGCCGGAGCCGGAGTTGGTGGCG